>NC_143505.1:41803863-42106893 GCF_051622355.1 Phaseolus vulgaris
AAGGTTTTGAAAGGGGTGTTCGCAGTGTTTGAGCTAGTGCATGTCCCTGGGGAACAGGTTTTGAAAGGGGTGTTCGCAGTGTTTGAGCTAGTGCATGTCCCTGGGGAACAGAATGCCCGTGCTGACCTGCTCGCCAAGCTCGCCAGCTCAGGCAAGGGGGGAAGGCAGAGGTTAGTTATACAGGAAACTCTCAAAACCCCGCGAGCGTTCGTGGCGGATAATATGGTAGGCGTCCTCCAAGTCGGTTCGTCAAGGAAGGGGGTGAGGAGTCATCAGTCGCTAACCCAGGAAACGTTGAGGGCGCCCAGTGTGAGTGCATATCCGGACTCACTAGAAGGAGAAAACCCCATGCAGGTATGCGTGCTGGAGAAGGGGGACACGTGGATGACGCCCTATAGGCGCTACCTTGCCGATGGGATACTTTCAGTGGAGCCCGAGGAGGGCAAGAAGATAAAGAAGAACTCTGCAAGATATACCCTCATGGATGGAGAACTGTTTAGGCATGGGTTCACACACCCAATTTTGATGTTCGTGAGCGCAGAACAGTGTACCCAGATCATGTCCGAGCTCCACGAGGGGATCTGTGGGTGGGAGTCATGTTGGTGGTAGATACTTGGCGTTGAAGGTTTTCCGCGTAGGGTACTACTAGCCAACGTTAAGAGAAGACTGCGTGAGATACGCCCAGCGGTGCAAGCAGTGCCAACTGCATGGCGACTGACACAAGGTGCCGCCAGAAGAGTTGAGGTCAATTTATAGCCCGTGGCCTTTCCACACATGGGGAATTGACATTCTGGGGCCCTTCCCGTCCCGTTGGCAATAAGACAGTACTTGATAGTTGCTATCGAGTACTTCACGAAGTGGATTGAAGCATAGCCGATGGTGTAGATCACCGCCCACAAAGTACAACACTTTTGTGTGGAAGAACATCATGTGTCGTTTCGGTGTGCCGAGGCGCCTTGTCTCCGACAATGGCACGCAGTTTGCAAATCAGCAGTTGGGTAAGCTATGTGCGGAGGTAGGCATAAAGCAGGTGTTCGCATCTGTTGAGCACCCCTAGACGAACGGGTAGGTGGAGTCTGCCAACAGAATTTTTCTCAGAGGACTGAAGAGGAGGCTCGAGAAAGCTAAGGGAACGTGGGCATAAGAGGTACCCAGGATTGTGTGGGCTTACCACACCACACCTCAGTCCTCAACGAAGGACACGCCCTTCACCCTGGTGTATGGGTCATATGCGATGATCCCAGTTGAGATTCAAGAAAGATCGCCACGTTTCAAGAGTTTTGTGGCTGAGGAGTCCAATGAGGAGAGAAAGGTGAACCTGGACTTGTTGGATGAGGTCAGAGAGGAGGCGAGGATAAAAGCTGAAGCGGTGAAGAGAAGGGTGGAACACCATAACAACTCCAAGATAAAGCCCCGCCAGTTCCAAGTTGCCGACCTAGTTATGGGGAAAGCTCACCCATACCACTTGGAGAACAAAGGGGTCCATGTGGACAAAACAAAGGTGATGGCCATTCAAAATTGGCCTACACCGAAAACTTTGAATGAGGTCTGAAGTTTCCATGGACTTGCTTCTTTCTATAGAAGATTTGTCCCAAACTTTGGTACCATTGCCGCACCTCTCAATGACATAGTGAAAAGAATGTGGTCTTTCAATGGGGGAAAGCACAACAAAAAGCTTTTGAAACTTTGAAAGTAAAATTGACTAATGCTCCCATCTTGGCCCTTCCTAATTTCACTAAGACATTTGAGATTGAGTGTGATGCTTCAAGCATAGGTATTGGGGTTGTTCTCCTTCAAGAGGGTCACCCCATAGCCTATTTTAGTGAGAAATTGAAAGGAAGTCATCTCAATTATTCCACTTATGATAAAGAATTATATGCACTTGTTAGGGCTTTGTTTACTTGGCAACACTATCTTTTTCCCAAAGAGTTTGTGATACATAGTGATCATGAATCTCTTAAGTATTTGAAAAGCCAAAACAAGCTTAACAAGAAGCATGCTAATTGGGTGGAATTCATTGAGCAATTTCCTTATGTGATCAAACACAAGCAAGGCAAAGTAAACATTGTTGCGGATGCACTTTCTAGAAGATACACTTTGCTAAATCTTTTAAGCTCTCAATATTTTGGTTTAGATCACATTAAGGATCTTTATCATGATGACCTTGATTTTTCTCTTACCTATCCAGAGTGTCTTAAGGGTGGACACAAAGACTTTTTTATACAAGATGGCTTTCTTTTTAAAGGAAAACGTCTTTGTGTTCCTCAATGCTCTATTAGATTATCTCTTGTTAGAGAAGCTCATGAGGGGGGTTTAATGGGTCACTTTGGGGTTGCTAAAACTTTGGATATGTTGCATGAACATTTCTTTTGGCCTCATATGCATAAACATGTTAATAGTTTGTGTGATAAATGCATAGCTTGCCGCAAAGCTAAGTCTAAAATGCATCCCCATGGTTTATATACTCCTCTTCTTGTCCCTTCAATGCCTTGGGATGATATATCTATGGATTTCATCTTAGGATTACCCAAGATATCAAAGGGAAAGGACTCCATTTTTGTGGTAGTGGATCGTTTTTCAAAGATGGCTCACTTTATTCCTTGCCATAAAGTGGATGATGCATGCCACATTGCAAACCTCTTCTTCCAAGAAGTGGTTCGTTTGCATGGGATCCCTAGATCTATAGTGTCCGATAGAGATCCCAAGTTCTTGAGTCACTTTTGGAAGACCTTGTGGGGTAAGCTTGGGACTAAGCTTTTATTTTCTACCACTTGCCACCCACAAACTGATGGTCAAACCGAGGTGGTGAATAGAACTTTGGGACAACTATTGAGATGTTTTATTTCGGGGAATCCTAGAGTGTGGGAGAATTTACTACCCCATGTTGAGTTTGCATATAATCGTGTAGTAAATTCTACCACCTCACATTCTCCTTTTGAGGTTGTCTATGGGTTTAACCCCTTAACACCTCTTGATCTTCTTCCTATTCCCCTTCTTGGAGATGTCTTGTGCAAAGATGGGGATGAAAAAGCTTCTTTTGTGAAAACTTTGCATAAAGACATCAAGAAGAGAATTGAGAAGAAGGTTGGCAAGTATGCTGAACTTGCCAATAAAAGGAGAAAAGCATTGTTGTTTGATGAGGGCGATTGGGTTTGGCTTCATTTGAGGAAGGATCGTTTTCCTACTCAAAGGAAGTCCAAACTAATGCCTCGTGGGGATGGACCTTTCCAAGTCTTCAAAAGGATTAATGACAATGCTTATGAGTTAGATATGCCTGATACATTCTTAGGTAGTCATACTTTTAATGTCAGCGATCTAACTCCTTTTTCTGTAGGTCTCCAGAATTCGTGGTTGAATTCTCTCCAACTCGGGGAGTATAATGGAGATCAAGCTCAAGTGGACATGGAGGCCAATCATCAAGAGCAAGAAGAGGTTGAGGCTCAAGTGGAGGACGCCCATGGAGGTCAAAGCCCACCTCAAAGGCTTACAAGAAGCATGTTCAAAGCTTTAGGAGCTAATGGACGTTTATTTTCTCTTTTTGTAATTTCTTTGTGTGAAGGTGCTTAAGAGGGAAACATTAGAAACCTCTTTTGTTAAAGCATCTTTAGGTCCTTAGTTAGGAGTATTAGGGGGGGTGCGTTAGTAGATAGGTGTAGGAGTAACTAGGGAGGTGCCAAAGTGAGAGAGAAGGTCACACCTTCTTCATGACCATAGTTGGCGCCACTTTCATTAGTTTTTGGGGGGAATTTTGAATTTAATTTGCCTTGCATTTCAGCACCTCTAGGCTATAAATTAAGGTGTTGCCCTTGTACATTTCATATTTGAATTTTGATTAGAGAAACTATACTCAATTTTTGAGAGAGCATTGGAGAGCTTTCTGCCTTCTTCACTAGTCTTATCTTGAGAGTTCAATGGTTACCTCAAGTGGCGGCTTGCACACTTATCTTGGAGTCTCCATCCTCCTAGTGGCGTGATCATCCAACCATTCCTCCATCTTCATGAGCTTTCTCTTCTCCTTCCTTCCTTCTCTTTTAATTGTTCATGTCTTAGCTTGCTTCTCTTGAATTTTCTGTTCGGCAGTTTCAATTCTTATGTGTTTTGGTTCGGTTCTTTTGCTTCCTTGTTGTTTGATGTTGTTTCTTCTTCATTTCTAGTCTTTATGTTCGGTTCAATTCAGTTCTATTCCATTTTGTTCGGTGCTTTTGTTTTCCCTTCCATTTTAATCGGTTCAATTTGACAATAATTGGAACTTCAATATGAGTTTGGGTTTTGGTACTAGTTTTGGTGAGTTCTTGTTCATAGAACCTTGATCCAATTCTATGATAAAGTGCCTATCTCATATCCAACTCAAGATGATTCCTAAGAATGTCAAGAATCATTCTAAGTGTGCTAGTGGAATCATATCATAATGAATTCAATTCAAATAACTATTCTTGTTTTGGTTGTGGTGAGCAAGGTCATATAAAGGCAGATTGTCCCAACAAGAGCAAAGAGAAAAAGACTAGTTACAAGGAGAAGAAAGGCAAGAAAAAAAGAGCCTACATAGCTTGGGATGAAAATGAGGTGTCATCATCAAGTTCTTCATCAAGTGAAGATGAAAAAGCAAACATATTTTTGGTAGCTGAAAATGATGATGAATCTTGCAGCTCAAGTGAGGTAAGTTCATGTGCTTCCTTAAATGAACAAAATTATAGTGAATTACTTGAAACTTTTCAAGAAACACATGATGAAGCTAATAGATTGGTTCTTTCAAACAACCGATTGAAAGATCTTAACAGTTGGCTTGAAAAGAAAGTTAAATCACTTGAAGAGGATCTGGAAAAAGCAAAAGTGATTTTGAAAAATTGGAAAATCATTTCAAAAATGCCTCTTGCAAGTGTGATACTCTCATTTGCACAAATTGTGAAAATCTTGAGAAAATGTTCACTATCTTGTTGAAACTGTGGACAAGCTTTCAAAGGGGAAATCAAACTTTGAGAATGTCTTGGCATCTCAAAGCTGTGTTTTTGGAAAGGCTGGTTTTGGCTTTAATCCACAGAACAAGCAAGATAGGTTTTCAAAAAGTTTTTCAAGAAAATCAGAAAAACAACCGATTGTTAAGACGAAACAACCGGTTGTTACATGCTTTTACTGCATGAAAAAAGGCCACTCTGTTAGGTTCTGTAAAATTAGAAAATATTCTGTTCCAAGTTGTTTTATGAAATGGATTTCTAAGGGATGTGATGTTTCTAACTGGAAAGAAAAGTCAAACGGACCCAAATTTGTAAGGGGACCAAATCTTGCTACTTGAAACTGTTTATGCAGGAAAATTAAAGAGAAAAAGAAGAACTGAGTCATCTGATCAAGCTGTTGAAGAAAAAGGCAGTCATTGAAGCTGAATCAATACAAAGCAAAAGTCCTCAACAATGAAAAAAAGCTTCTTGATCAAAAAGCACATGGCTCATTGAAAATTCAACATAAGGATAAGACTTTCCTTTATTTGTTCCCAATTTCTGTTTCAAAGTTCTTTCTTTTGGTTAATTTTTTTTTTAATCAATGTCATCTACTTTAAACTGCTTTTGCTCATGGTTAAAAATTCAAAATCAAGTTTTTAACTACTGCAGAAAAACAACCGATTGTTTCTTTGAAACAACCGATTGTTTTGAGTCTGACAGCACTATGAAGAAATTGTTTTATTGCTATTTTGAATTTCTCTCCGTTCCAGATCAATTTTGATCCTGCCGACAACTCGAGCGTGGAGAAATCGCTTCGCAGCTCTCTCTGCCCCGTCTATGCGACTGTGTTATCTGCAAAATCACCCTCAGAACCTTCTCTAGGATCTCCAAACGTGACCTGCAAAACACACAGACGGCGCCTCTAGCGGCCGTTTGCACTCCGACGATCAAGTTAGATCACAGAACCACCAAATGAGAAAAACTAGTAGTGTGTGTGAAAACTCTTGCCCTTTTCTCTCTTTTCTCCCCTGATTCTGTTTTATGCCACTGCCTGTATCTGGGCCTAACAGAATTCTGTTATGCTTTCTGGCATGTGTCAGAACCCTGTTATGCTTTTCTGCGACAACGTACCTCCAGAATCAGTAGAGTGTGAGTGTCTGTGCGTGTCTGCGCTTGGCTGCGCTTGACTGTACCCTTAGCGGTACGGAGTGCACCTTTATCTGGACCGCGCCCTTCTCAGATGATGACACGTGGAGGTATGCAACTCACATCTAACCATACACGTGTCACTACTTGAAGGGCTCTAGCGCTTCTCTTTGTGCGCCTAAGTTATTCCCTTGCGGAGTAACTTAGCATATTTCTTCCCTCTGGGTAACTCGCACACTCTTAGGAGAACGCCAGGTGTGGCTGGTCTAAGCACACTCACCAAGCGTTGCTCTCTGCGTAAACGACTTACCCTTCACGGTGTCACGCACGTAATGGGTTGAGGGAATCACCAATCACTGACCGGTTTACTAGCTCCCTCAGGCCACTCTCGTGCACGACTCCCTGAGATGTGCTCATGCGAGGTTCATGCGTAACGCTCTCGCTAGGAACCTCACACCCAGTTTAACTGCGTGTAGCACGAGACCCCGATGACCATGCACCCGATGACTGATCATTGCTCTATTGCTTCTCGCGTTCTGCCCCCAGGCGTTCATCTGGGAATTGGTCTGTTGGTGGCCACTTGGTTACTGACCACCGATCACCGTTCTGGGTGATCTGTCCCCTGATTTCTCTGCCGCCTGATCTGTCGGTGGTCACTTGGTTACTGACAACCAATCACGTTCGCCCCGATCTATCTGTCACCTGGTCCACGTGTCACCCTACGAGTGGTCCACGTGGTCCTCTGCTGACGTCATCGACTACCGATGACCGATTAGATCAAATTTAAAAGAGAGAATCTTGGTCAAAGGATTTGTGTTGAAAGCTGATTATGTTCAGAAAGAAGTTACAACAGTTATAAAGGAATATATTCCAAAATCTTGAAAATTCAAGAGCCTTAATGACTAGTCAAAGATCACATGTGAAGACCATGTGATTTTCAGCTTTTTCTGACATTTTCTGTGCAGAGCAGAGTCAAGTCCTCTCTCTGAATATCAGGTACCATTTAATGAAATTAAATTCATATTGATTCTCTTACTGCTATAAAATCTAGTGCAAATTTCTTCCACAAGAACAACCAATTGCAACATCTCTTGCAATATCTCTTGCAACATCTCTTGCAAAAATCTATGAAGTGTGCTCTCCTCTGTTTTCGTCTCTGCTGTAATGGAATCAACTCCTCCCACCTCATTGAGAAGTATAGGTATGAAACAAGTATCAAGAAGATAAACAACCCCAAGGTTGTATGTTTTGATTGGCTGAAAAGTCAAAAGCTTGATAATGTGAGAAGGCTGCTCAAGGATCAATCTCTCAGAAAGTTCCTGGAGATGAAGGGAAACATTTATCCATATTTGGTGAGGGTGTTCTACACAAACTTGAAGTTTGAGGGAAACAATTTAGTTTCTCATGTGAAAGGTGTAGAAATGGAGATAACTCATGAAGTATGGACTGCTGTTGCTGGACTTAAGTTCTCTGGTCTAAGAATCAACAAGGGAAACCTTGGTGTGGTGGAGGATTTTAACAAAATCCAATTCTACAAAAGTTGCTTGAAGAATAATCATGCTCAAGTTAGTACATGCTCGGTTGGAGGTTTGAAACTTGATGAGAGATTGCTTGCTCTCATTATAACTTGGACTCTAACTCCAAGGGGGAGTAATCATCCTGTGCTAACTGAAGAAGATCTGGTTTATATCTTCTGCATCACCAAGAAAATCAAGATCAATTGGATTCATATAATCAAAGAACACATGCAAAAAGCCATGAGGTTAGGTGATTATAACTATCCATATGCTGCTTTGATATCTAAATTTCTACTCTATTTTGAAGTTAATCTTGAAGATGAAACTTCTGAGCTGGTCAAGTCAACTCAAGAATTGAACAATGGATCACTCAGCAAGATGGGTTTTACAAAAGTAGGTGGAAAATGGATAAGCAAGGATGGTGATCATGGTGCCTCATCTAGTGGTGCTGCTAATCTTGAACAAGATGAAGCTGCTGATATGGATGTTCAACATGAAAATCCACCTAAAGATTTTCAAAATGCTGGACCAAGTGCTGATGATGGACATCAAGGAGAAAGGATGCAAACTAATCCTGCCGGTTGACCTGAGTGCAAGAGTCTTGCCACGTCAAAGGTTTCTCCTTCTGGATCAGCTTTGCACCACGTTAGCTTCCGTCCTTCACACCTCGATTCTCCGCAAGAACCTGAAAAAGACAGAGTGGCGCCGCTACAACCAATCGCGCTCCGACGCTCAAGTCAGTGACGGAATCACCAAATACTAAGAGAGAAAATCTGACTCAAGGAACCGTGCAAGTATTCTCTCAGCGTACTCAAGTGTTCTGGAAAACGTACCTCAAAATCTGTTAAAAGTTCCTTATATACCTAAGCGTTTCTCTCTCCTGATGGTTACACCTCTGGACACGTGGCTCGCATCCAGCTGTACACGTGTCACCATCTGGAGCCCCCTTCTACTTGAGCTTCACCTCTACACTTCAAGCTATTCGACTAAGTTGTCCATGCGAGGAGTAACTCGGTGCATAGCTTCCTTGGAGCGCGACCCCTTAAGCGGCAAGTACGGGGTGTCACCATGCACACCTTCTCTGTGGTCTCGCCTGCCGCTATCACGATCTACTTCACTTGCACACCGTGCATGTTCTGGTAAACTGTTCCCTTGCCTCGACCTCTAGCTAGGGAATGATCATCTGATAACCTCGTCCTTCATAATCGTACCCCTTGAAAGCCTTGAGCAGGCCTTCCTGATCTTTCGGCGATGTCCCCTTCAGGCGGTCTCTAACCACTTGATCGCCTAAAACTCTCATACGGCGACCACGACGCAAGCCTGGTGTCCGCCGGTTATACATGCTAGAGATCGGAGAACGCCAAGCTAACAATTGGCGACTACACAAACTTCCCGATATACTTCCCTTCTGTCAGCCAGGTGTCCCGTTCAACACGCCTATATTATTGCTTGCTGCCACGTCACCACTTCCGATTACCTGATCGGTACACAAGCCCCCCAGTCTTAAGCTGAGACTTGTCCAGCGAAAAGACTAAGAGGTCACATCATCGTCGATCTACGTGGCGCTGGTACAGATTTTCGTACGCTCGTACCCTCTGCCTTTCTAACGCTCCACCAACCCCTTTTTCAATCACACGACACGTGGCTTCATCAACGGTCGTCTTTAACCGACGTTTGCGCTTCCTAAAACGTTCGAAAACCCTTAAACTCTTTCGCGCTTTTCACTGTTCCATCATCTTCCTTCATTCTCAAGCATTCCGAACGTTTTCTCTGCGAACCACGAAGCTCTTCGTCTTCCTCAATCTTCAACTTTCTTCATTGCTCATCCGATCATAAAAAGGTAACCCTTTTACTTCTCCCATGGGTATTTGTTGCATTTTAATCGATTTGCATCATGCATTATCTGTCTGAAGCATACGTTGTGGGCTGTTTTTCTTTTTCTCGTAACCTAAGTTTTCGCCCTTGATAGTGTCTATCCCAGCGAACCCTTATTCGTTCGTTGTGTCTTCTTCGTCCCCAATCGAGTCGTTCTCTGTTATCCTCATTTCATCCCTTTCGCTTTCCTTTGCAGTTCCTGCGATGGCTCACACGAAGTCCACTGCTAACCCTCCTCCTTCATCGCGAAACCCTTCACCCAAGCCTCGTAGGGTTGCCCCTGGGACAAATCCTCCACCAGCGCGCAACCCTTCACAAGCCTCTGGTGCTCCTTCTAATCAGGCTGAGAGGCCTACCTCTTCTCACGCCAACCCTACTCAGGCAACTCCACCAGTCGCCGGAGGAGCCCCCCTTCTTCCACAAGACTATAAAGAACTCTATCCCTGGGCCACCCCAACTCTACTGAAAGAGACCTCTTCTATAAATATTGAGTTGGGCGTGCACCGACTGAGGAAAGGAGACCAATCCGACCTCTCATTCCACAAGGAGCACGATAGCAAAATGACTGTGCTGCCCTGCCTCCCGGGAGAACCGATTTGCGCGGATAATAAGGGGAACAACGGCGAGTTGTTCTGCTTCATCTACACTACCTTCTTCAAGAAAGTGAAGCTTAGGCTTCCTTTTACCCGCTTTGAGAGAGAGCTACTGACCGAGCTCAACGTCGCCCCTGCCCAGCTTCATCCCAACAGCTGGGCGTCGTGAGGGCGTTCCAAATTATCTGTGCACACTTGGGGCTACCGGCTTCGGTGGATGTCTTCCTCTTTCTGTTCGAGGCAAAGAATCCCGGAGATTGCCTGTGGGTCAGCTTGAACGGGATTGCTGGAAGGTCAATCCTCTCGATCTTTCAGCAATCTTACAAAGACTGGAAGGGAAAGTTCATCAAGGTGTGCCAAAATGACAAAGACCCCTCCCTGCTCGACGACTTCCCCTTGTATTGGGTAAACAAGGGGAACAAAGACTCTAAAGAAAGCTTCAGGAGGCCAAGAAGTCCCGACAACATGGGGGAGTTGGACAAAGATCTCTGTCTCTTCTGGAAGAGTGTGGCTGCTGCCAATATCACCTTCCCCACCGCCTCAATAATTTCCTCCGAGTTCCTTGAGGACCAACTCGAAGCTCACATAGGTCAGCCCCTACCTCAACACCAAGTCTCCCACTTCGCATTAGAATTAACTTAGAATTTTTACCACTCCATTTTTGGCATCCCATTACTCTGTATTGGCATTAATCTTTCATCCATGTGCTACTTGCGTTTCTTCTGCATAAATATACTTGTATTTTCTGCTTCTGTTTTGGTTGCTCACCTATTCTTTACCTTGTGCAGATAACATGCTGGGCAAAGGGAAACTGGCAGAACTGAGGGCGATCGCCCGATCTCACAAGCTCGCGGTAGGCTCCCAAACCGTGCCCAACTCGGTGGTGGAGATCGCCGCTGCTCAAGGCAAGACCCCTCCCCGAGGTCCAACTTCTTCTGGGGTACTACCCGCCCCAGAAAGGAAAAAATTGGTTCTGAGGAGACCTGTACCGCCCTGGTAGTCGGGAGAGATGACGTGGCATCCCGCTACAGTATAGGCGTGTTGGCAAGGCGCCAGGTTGGCAGAAGGGAAGAAAGTCGGGGGGCTCGTGAAGTCGCCAGTTATTAAGTTGGCGTGTTCCGATCTCCAGCATACCAGAATAGGCGATCACCGGGTTAAAGATGAAGTCGCCAGATGTAAACTCAGGCGACCAAGCGATTGGAGATCGCCAGAAAAAGCACATCGCCGAAGATGAAGGAGAAGCAGATTATGAAGGCGGCCGGCGAGACCACAGGGAAGGTATATGAAGGCACCCTAACTCGCCAGTTCCAGTAGAGATCGCACTCCCAAGTTGGCTATGTACTGGGCAGTACCATGCATAGGTAACTTAGTAAAACAAGAGTAGAAGCAGCGCCCAAGTCAAGGAGGCTCCAGATGATGGCACGTGTACAATTGGATACGAGCCACGTGTCCAAGTCTGTAACTGCCAGGAGAGAGAAAGTAACCAGGTATATAAGAGTTCTCAACGAACTTTCTAAGGTACGCACGTTCAGATTATACTCTTTACGCTTGTGAGTTATAGAGCTGACTTTGAGAGAGGATTTGCACGGTTCTTGTTCTCTTAGTATTTGGTGATTCGGTCACTGACTTGGGCGTTGGAGTGCGATCGGCCGCAGCGGCGCCGCTCTGTTTCTTTGCAGGTTCTTGAGGTGGATCTCGAAGAGGAACGGAGGTGTGAAGCGGTGCACACATCGATCCTTTGACGAGGCAGTTTCCAGCGTTCTGGTCAACAGGCAGGATCATCAGGCGCCCACCGTGGGGCCGTGTAAAACTTGCTCCCATCTACAGCGTGAGTTCTTGGAGGTTTTCGAAGTTTTCTGCGTGGTTGTGTGCTGGTGCAACCATCATTCGCTGTTTGCTTGAAATTTGTTCGGTGAATTCGCGTTTTACACCGTTGGCTCGGGTTTTCGATCGGTGAAGTGAGGTTTTCCTGCTGTTTTCGCGTGATTTGTTCGGTGGAGTTGAGTTCTTTCATCCGTTCGGTTGTCCGCGGGAAGAGCAGTGGTTGCTGGTGAAGTTACAAATTTCTTTGAAGGTTTACGGTGTTCTTGAGTTTTCTCCCGGAGTTTCGCACAGTTTTTCCGATTGATCGCTGACTCAATCGTCGCTGAAGTAAGTGTTGTCCGCTGCATTCTGTGATTCGCTGAGTTTCATGAGAAAAATGAGAAGCAATCGCTCAAGTCCAGTTGCGCCCGTCGCTGCCGAAGGCGACGCTGCCATGACCATGGCGCAGATGGCAGAGATGATGCGTTCGTTGCAGGCAACTGTGGAAGCCTCACGCATAGAGCAGGCGAGAATGCATGAGGACCTGGTCGCCTCTCGCGCCAGGAATGAGGAGCTCAGCAAGGTGACTGAGGAGCTGCGTCAAGCTCTTCAGGAGCAGCAAGGGCGTTCTTCCGCTGAAGAGGTGGCGCCGTCGTCGCCACCTCGCGTTTTCCCTATGCCTTTTGTTCAGGCGATTACTGACACGCCCATTCCTACGAGCGTGGTCCCTGTCAAGGCTGTCTTTACCGGCGTGGAGGATCCAGAGGGCCATCTGACCACATTCCATACGCAGATGATGCTGTCGGGAGGGTCAGACGCCGTGTATTGCAAGATGTTTGTAAGCACGCTCCAAGGAACGGCGTTGGAGTGGTTTGTGAGCCTACCTAACGGTCACATAACCAGTTTTCAGCAGTTTTCGAAGGTTTTCGTCGAGCAATACTTCGTGAACAAGGCACCGCCCAGGGTGTCTTATGATTTGTTTGATATAAGGCAGTACCAGGGAGAGTCCCTCAGAGACTACCTGAATCGCTTTGGAGCGCAGATGGTCAGATCGCCGGCCAAAGATGAAGAAATGCTGGTCTATGCATTCAAGAAGGGCGTGCTACCGGGACCATTCTGCGAGGCCTTGATCAGGGCTCACCCTGCAACGTTTGCTGAGGTCAGGCGACTTGCGGTGGCTCACATCGCCGACGAAAGTGAGGTCGCTGAGAAGAGAGGGAGCGTGGCTCCCGCTAGGCCACGCGCCCAGACCAGAATCCAGCCGCAAAGGGTGCTGGAAACAGCGGCGGCCAAGAAGGACCAGAGGACTCGCCATCCTTACGATAGGAGGAACAAGGTGAGGAGCCAGGGGCGCCAGCAACCAGCACGCCGGGAATACAATCGCCCGCCTAAGCACAAGTTTGTTATGGGATTAGCGGACCTGATCGCCATTCCCAACATATCTGCCAGGTTGAAAGCGCCTGAGAAGGTGGGCGACAAGGTGCTGGGACCAAAGCCAGACGCCTGGTGTGAGTTTCACCAGGGCTTTGGCCACACTTTGGACTCATGTTTGTCCTTAGGGTATCAGCTCGATGATCTGGTTAAGAGCGGGTTCCTAAACGACTATCTGATGGATAGGAGGACGGGGGGAGCGTCGAGTTCCCAGCCAGCAGGTGGAGAAGCCCAGCAACACAAAATGCCTATCCACGGGGAAATCCACACCATCGCAGGAGGCTTCTCAGGTGGTGGATGCACCGCATCGCAGAGGAAGAAGTACGCGCGGTCGGTGATGACAGTGGATATGTTTGAAGATCATTCGCCGGAAGTGGACATTACGTTCACCAAGCAGGATCTTCGGGACGTTGTGCCCCATGACAACGATCCCATAGTCATTTCGTTGGTTACGGCGGGAAGGAAGGTCCATCGAGTTCTGGTGGACCAGGGAAGTTCGGCAGACGTGATGTTCTGGTCGACTTTCACACAGCTGGAGTTACCCCTTGACCAGCTAAGGCCCTATGGAGGGTGCCTATATGGGTTCGCTGGTGACCAGGTGGAGGTCAGGGGATATATTGAGCTGAGAACCACGTTTACAGATGAGGCTGGTTCGAGGACGGAGAAAATCAAGTACCTCATCGTAAACGCTCCTTCAGCATATAACATCCTGTTGGGAAGGCCCACGCTTAACAGGATAGGCGCCATTCCGTCGACTCGGCACATGAAGGTAAAGTTGCCGTCTATGGAGGGGGTGGTGATCACGATCAAGTCTGATCAGAAAGAAGCAAAAAAGTGCTATGAGAATAGCCTGAAAAACAAGAGATCAGTGAGTTATGTAACAACCACCCCACCTCCCGGTGTGAAGCCTAGATCGACAGTAGCGGACGAGACCGCCGGAAGGGACGTGGAGATGGTGGACGCTGAGCTAGTGGAGGGAGACGCTGGTCTGGAGGAGGAAGAGGCGCGGAATCGCCCTGAGGAAGCGAGAGAACAGGGAATCGCCAGGGCGGTGATCGCTCGAGAATCCAGGCCAAAACCTGTCAAGCAGTGGCTCGAGAAAGAGATCGGGGGAAAAATCTTCAAGTTGGGAAGATCTCTGGAGGTCGAGCTCCAGGACCAGATCGCCAAGGTGATTGAGCGGCATCTAGACGCGTTTGCATAGTCCGCTTCGGACATGCCCGGGATTGATCCCGACTTCCTGTGCCATCATCTGGCGATGGACAGCTTGGTGAGACCAGTGCGACAAAGAAGAAGAAAGTTCAACGAAGAAAGGAGGCAGGCGATTAGAGAAGAGACACAGAAGCTCCTTGCTGCAGGCCACATCAGGGAGGTCCAGTACCCTGAATGGCTGGCGAATGTCGTGCTGGTAAAAAAGAGCAACGGGAAATGGCGCATGTGCGTCGATTTCACCGACCTGAACAAAGCTTGCCTAAAGGATTCGTATCCTTTACCAAGCATAGACGCCCTGGTGGATAGTGCTGCGGGGTGTAAGCTGTTGAGCTTCCTGGATGCCTTCTCGGGGTACAATCAGATTAAGATGCATCCCATGGACGAAGAGAAAATAGCCTTCATGACGGAGAGGTCGTGCTACTGCTACAAGGTGATGCCGTTTGGGCTGAAGAACGCGGGGGCCACGTACCAGAGGCTGATGGATCGAGTACTTGCACCGATGCTGGGAAGGAACGTGCAAGCGTACGTCGATGACATGGTCGTGACCTCACCGGAAAAGAGCAAGCACGTTGCCGACTTGGAGGAATTGTTCACGACGATCGCCAAGTTCAGATTGAAGCTGAATCCAGAGAAATGTATTTTCGGCGTGGAGGCTGGGAAGTTTTTGGGTTTCCTCTTGACTGAAAGAGGCATAGAGGCCAACCCTGATAAGTGTGCCGCCATCTTGGCGATGAGGAGCCCAGCTACGGTGAAGGAGGTTCAGCAGCTAACAGGTCGGATGGCAGCCCTGTCCCGTTTCGTGTTCGCTAGCGGGGAGAAGGGCCATCCCTATTTTCAGTGCCTGAGGCGCAACAATAAGTTTGTTTGGACGAAAGAGTGCGAGGAAGCTTTCGTCAAGCTGAAGGAGTATTTGGCGAGCCCGCCGGTTCTGTGCAAACCGCTGATGGGAACCCCTCTCAGGTTGTATTTTGCTGTAACTGAGAGGGCGGTGAGTGCGGTGCTCGCCCAGGATCAAGATCAGGCTCAGAAGCCTATCTATTTTGTGAGCAAGGTGTTGCAGGGCCCCGAAACGAGGTATCAGGCCCTGGAGAAGGCTGCGCTGGCTGTGGTATTTTCGGCGAGGAGGTTGCGCCACTACTTCCATAGCTTCACAATACTGGTGATGACTGACCTGCCCATCCAGAAGGTCTTGAAGAAGCCTGACGTTGCAGGAAGGATGGTGAAGTGGGCGGTAGAATTGTCAGAGTTTGGTATCAAATATGAGCCCTGAGGCCCGATTAAGGGGCAAATCTTTGCAGATTTCGTGGTGGAGCTCTCATCTGAGGCAACGCGAGTTGAAGGGGACGATTTCCGTTGGGTACTTTCGGTGGATGGATCGTCGAACCAGCAGGGCAGGGATGCTGGAGTCATATTGGAAGGACCCAACGGCGTGCTGATCGAGCAATCTCTGAGGTTTGCCTTCAAAGCCAGTAACAATCAAGCGGAGTATGAGGCGCTGATCGCCGGAATTTTGCTGGCCAAAGAGATGGGAGCTAGGGTGCTTATGGCTAAGAGTGACTCGCTGCTAGTCACAGGGCAAGTAACAGGTGAGTTCCAGGCTAAAGATCCACAAATGGCGGCCTATCTGGAATATGTGCAGGAGTTGAAGAGTTCTTTTGCCTCTTTTGAAGTAGTGCATGTGCCCAGAGAGCAGAATGCCCGAGCTGACTTGCTAGCTAAGCTCGCCAGCTCGGGCAAGGGGGGTAGGCAAAGGACGGTGATTCAAGAAACTCTAAACACGCCGAGAGCATTTGTGGCAGATCACCTGGTCCTTTAGATCAGCAAGTCGACGGAGAAAGCCGCGAGAAGCCATAAGTCCCTGACGCAAGAAACTCTGAGATCGCCGAGAATTAGAGCTTGCCAGGGAGAGAAGGTGAACGTGATGCAGGTCTGCGCTACCCATGAGCCAGACACTTGGATAACCCAGTACAAGCGATGCCTGGCGGATGGCCTTCTCCCGCTGGATCCGACTGAGGCTAGGAAGGTAAAGAAGAATTCTAGCAAGTACACCCTGATCGATGGCGATCTGTACAGGTTTGGGTTCACTCACCCGCTCCTGGAATGTATACATGGCGAGAAGTGCACGAGAATCATGGCGGAGCTCCACGAAGGTATATGCGGAAGCCACGTCGGGGGTCGAGCTCTGGCCGCGAGGACTCTCCGTGCAGGATACTACTGGCCATCCATGAGAGAAGATTGCAAGAAGTATGCCCAATGTTGCAAACAATGCCAGCAGCACGCCGATTGGCATAAGGCGCCTCCCGAGGAGTTGAAGTCGATTTATAGCCCTTGGCCGTTCCATACCTGGGGAATCGACATCCTGGGACCTTTCCCGCTGGCGATCAGGCAGATGGAGTACTTGGTGGTGGCGATTGAATATTTCACCAAGTGGATCGAAGCAGAACCAGTGGCCCAGATCACCGCACACAAGATTGAAGGTTTCGTGTGGAAGAACATCGTGTGCCGGTTTGGAGTGCCTAAACGCCTGGTGTCGGATAATGGGACTCAGTTTGCAAGCCACTTGTTGAAGAAGCTCTGCGAAGGGGTGGGAATTCAACAAGTGTTTGCATCCGTCGAGCACCCTCAGACAAATGGCCAGGTGGAGTCAGCTAATCGGGTGTTGTTGAGAGGTTTGAAGAGAAGGCTAGAAAAAGCCAAGGGAAGCTGGGCTGAGGAGGTGCCCCGCATAGTCTGGGCATACCACACCACCGAGCAGTCAGGAACCCACGAGACCCCGTTCAGCCTAGTCTATGGGTGTGATGCGATGATTCCAGTAGAGATCCAGGAGAGCTCGCCGAGATTCCAGAACTTTGTAGAGGAAGACTCGAATGAAGAGAGAAGGCTGAACCTGGATCTACTGGACGAGGTCAGGGAAGGGGCGAGACTGAAAGCTGAGGCGGTGAAGAGAAGGATTGAACGAAGGTACAACTCGAAGGTGATGCCAAGGCAATTTAGAGAAGGCGACCTGGTGATGAGAAAATCCCACCAGTACGAGATGGAGAATAAGCTGTCGCCTAAGTGGACGGGACCGTTTAGAATAACCGAGGTGCTCGGGAACGGCGCCTACCGCTTAGAGACGCTGGAAGGAGGGGCGATTCCTCGCACTTGGAACGCCATGCACCTGAAGTTGTACTATAGTTAAGAGCTTGTAAGTAAAGACAAACACAAAAGTTACATTACAATGTCTCTGATAAAACAGTTTGAAGGGGGCACTCTTTTTTCCCTAAGGAGGGCTTTTAATGAGGCCACCCAATAAAAGAAGAGTTTACGAAGTACAAGGCGTTTTCAGATTGCATGCTTGCTGTTTTCCAAAATGTTTTGAAGAAGGACCTTGTCACTTATACGTGACTTAAGGCGAGTAAAGGTATATTGCATGCTTTCTAAAAAGTTTTTAAGTCCTCATCGTTTTTCGGCGATTGGAGGCATCAGTTAAAGTTTTTAAGTCCTCATCGTTTTTCGGCGATTGGAGGCATCAGTTAAAGTTTTTAAGTCCTCATCGTTTTTCGGCGATTGGAGGCATCAGTTAAAGTTTTAAGTCCTCATCGTTTTTCGGCGATTGGAGGCATCAGTTAAAGTTTTTAAGTCCTCATCGTTTTTCGGCGATTGGAGGCATCAGTTAAAGTTTTAAGTCCTCATCGTTTTTCGGCGATAGGAGGCATCAGTTAAAGTTTTTAAGTCCTCATCGTCTTTCGGCGATCGGAGGCACCAGTTAGAAGACCTCAACGCCCTCGCGCGTTCTGAGGCAAGTTAAAGACCTCCTCGCCGTCGAGCGAGTGCAGGCGAGAAAGAGAAAAAGTCCTCAGTGTTTCTGGGGGCGAGAAGATGTAACCCCTGGGGCAATGTAGAGGCAAGTAAAAGTCCTCAGTGTTTCTGGGGGCGAGAAGATGTAACCCCTGGGGCAATGTAGAGGCAAGTAAAAGTCCTCAGTGTTTTTGGGGGCGAGAAGATGTAACCCCTGGGGCAATGTAGAGGCAAGTAAAAGTCCTCAGTGCTTCTGGGGGCGAGAAGATGTAACCCCTGGGGCAATGTAGAGGCATGATTTAAAGACCTTCTCGCCTATGAGCGAGTTCAGGCGAGTTAAAGACCTTCTCGCCTATGCGTGAGTTCAGGCGAGTTAAAGACCTTCTCGCCTATGAGCGAGTTCAGGCAAGATAAAATCCTTCTCGTCTCGAACGAGTTCAGGTACGGTGTAGAGGGTGGAAGAAGTTCTGAAGGTGGCTAAGGTAGGTTCGAAGAGAACGCCTAGCCACCCGGTCTCTCGCTCTGAAGCACAAGGTGGCAGAGATGGATCCAAAAGGCATCTCTACCCCCAGATCAAAGAGCAAGGGCCAAGGCGTGAAGCCAGAGAGAAGCTGATCGCCAAGAGTTTCTGGTGACCAGGAAAAGTTCAAACGATGGCGAGAATGTTAAAGGACCCGTTTTGATGGAGCAGATCGGGTGAAGCAGTGTTTAAGCCAGTAGCTGAGTCAAAGTTTGTTGCTTAAGGTATCATTTTACGCTAAGGGTTATTGCCTTAAGTTACGAGTTGATAAATGTGGTTATTATTCGAAGATGAGATGGTTCGAAACAGCCAAGTACAAGGTCGTGCCTACGAGATTACTGAGTTACTTCGTTGAAAGTTAAGCAAGCAAGGAAAGTTGAAGCAGTTAAAGAAGTCATAAGAGGAAAAACGCAGACTTTGTCATTAACGGTGAATAACAGTTCAAAACGTATATACGAAAGGACATAAAGTTTATTACAAGTCATAATGCAAGGGAGAGTATGAAAGCAATGGATGAATTAAATTGATCAGTCTTCGGCGGGCACCACTTTTCCATCCACCACTTCATTATCCAGCGACACCATGCTGAGATCCAGGTCGGGGAACAAGCAGGCAAATTGTTCCCATGCAGCTTCGAATCCAGCGGCCAGAATTTGAGCAGAGTTTAGCTTGAGTTCTTCAATCTGCTTCTGAAGTTCCTCAATCCTCTTCTTGAGATCTTCAGTTTGCTCTTTCAGCTCCTTATTCTGTCGCTCCAGCTCTTCAACCTGTTTCTTGAGTTGTTCATTGGTCTCTTGAGCCTGGAGAAGGTCTTCAGCAACCTTCTTGGATTCCGCTTGCACTTGGGCCAATTCAGCAGCTACCTTTCCCTTCTCTTCTTTGGCTTTGGCGAGATCAGTTATGGCGTCGTCCCTTGCCTTTTCCACCTGCCCAAGGAGGGTCTCTCGGTCGGCTGACCTTTTCTCTAGTTTTTGCACCTTGACGGCGTCGGCCTTCATGAGAGCCTCTAGGTCAGCCACCTTGACGCGGTAAGGCACAATCTTGCTCTCTAGTTCGATCTTTTCTTGAGCAAGCTGTTGCACTTTGTGGCGGAGATCAGTGGCCTCTTTGCGCGCCAACCTGAGCTCGGTGCTCATTGCGTCCTCCACTCGGGAGTGTTCAATCTCCGCCAGCGTCAAGTTGAAAGACAACTTCTCCACCTCAACCCTCATGGTGCTGTTCTCGGTCTTGAGGTTGAAGAGGTCGTCTTGGAGCCTCCTGGTAGAGCTTTCCACAGCTCTGGTGATGATGGCTGGGATATCTTCTGCTATCGTCTTTAGCTTAGCAAATAGAGGCTCCCACATCCTCGTGACCTCAAGGGGGAGGTTTGCTGCTTGTAGAGGCACCAGAGGCGCTGTGGGGGCCTGTTGTGGGTTCTCGTCGCCACCTTCCTTAGCAGGTTCTTCAGTGGGCGCTTGTTGGCGTGGTGACGGAATCGGGGATTCGGTGATCAGAATCGGTGAGGTATGAGCGACCTCATCCCCGATTGGAGCAACCTCTGCGGCTGAGGCATTTGAAGGGGGACCCCCTCCCGCTGATATATGTGGCGTGGAGGCGCTCGGGGGGTCCTCCATAAAGTTTGGCTCTTGGGCCTCAACCGCAGGCGACGCAGTGGCTAGCGGGATGGCTTGGACTGGTGAAACAGGAGCTTGTGGGGGTGGCGATGATGGAGGAGGAGCAGGTGTGGATGGTGGCGTTGACGAGGGAAGAGGGGGTGGTGCAGGTGGTGAAGAAGGTGCCACCCTCTTCCTCTTTGTAACGAGGCCATCCTCAGTGACCTCGTCATCTTCTTCCTCATCCTCTTGGACTATCTGGGGAGCCTTCCTCTTAGCCCTCTTAAGGACGAGTTTCTTCCGCTGGGCGGCGGGTTGGACGTCGGAGGATGCTGGTTGCTTAGGTGGCGATCGCCCGTGGACGATGGTTGTCTCCACCACCGAGTTGGGCACTGTTTGAGAACCCGTCGCCAACCCGTGGGTTCGGGCGAGCGCCCTCAGTTCAGCAAGCATACCTTTGCCCAACATGTTATCTACATGAAATGAAAATGCATGGGTTAACTCAAGGAGAAAATAAGTGCACAAGGCAGTATGCAGCATAGCAGATAATCGGTGCAGGAAAAATAAAACCAAAGTCTTGCGCATAACGCACAAGACGCCCAGAAACAGTCGAATAGCAGCAGTATCAAAACAATAGTGAATGTTCTAACCTATTCGAATTTCGAGTTGGTCCTCGTAGAATTCGAAGCAGATCAGGGTGGTGGTAAGGAAGGTGATGTTGGCATCCGCGACCCTTTTCCAGAAAAGGCAGAGATCTCGGTCCAACGCTCCCATGCTGTCAGGACTCCTGGGTCTCCTGAAGCAGCTTTTGGACTCTTTCTTCCCCTTGTCCACCCAGTACAAGGGGAAGCCGTCGAGTAGGGAGTCGTCCTTGTCGTTGGGGCGCACTTGGACGAACTTCCCCTTCCAGTCCTTGTAGGATTGCTGGAAGATAGCAAAGATGGACCTCCCAGCAATCGCGTTCAAGCTAACCCACAGGCGATCTCCTGGGTGCTTGGCTTCGAAGAGAAATAAAAAAACGTCCACGGATGCGGGCAACCCCAGATGGTCGCACATCACTTGGAAAGCTCGAACAAACGCCCAGCTGTTGGGGTGAAGCTGGGCGGCGGCAATGTTGAGCTCGGTAAGGAGTTCCCTCTCGAATCGGGTGAAAGGGAACTTGAGCTTCACCTTCTTGAATAAGGTCGTGTAGACGAAGCAGAAGGGCCCGTCGGCGTTCACTTTGTCATCAGCACAAACAGGCAGATCGGGGGGGCAAGGCAACACTATCATCTTTTCGTCGTGCTCCTTATGAAATGATTGATGAAGCTCATCCCCCTTAGTCAGCCGCAAAACTACTCCCGCAGTGTTCACAGAAGATGTCTCCCTCAGAAGGGTCGAGTTGGCCCAGGGATACAAGGTTTTGAAGTCTGGCAAGGGAACGGGGGCTCCTCCGGCGATAGGTGGAGTCGCCTGGGCCAGGTTAGGGCGGGAAGACGCAGGCCTCTCAGCCTGGGAAGATGAAGCGCCACGAACTCGTGGTGGGTCGTGTGCTTGAGAAGGGGGGTTTCTTGATGAAGGGGGAGGATTCGGGGTGATCTTTGTGCGAGTCATTGTTGCAGCTGCAAAGGAAGAAGAAAAGGAAAAATGATCAGGGGTTACAAAGGCTGACTCGATCATGGAAGGAAGGTGAAAAACGAACGAACGTAGGTTCGTTGCGATGATTGACGAAGCCCTAGGTTACATAGAAGGAGAAATGAAAAAAGCAACCCACAGCGTATGCACCAGGCAGTTACAGGATGATGCGAATCGGTTAAAATGCAAGAAAAACCAGCAGAAGAAGGAAAGTAGGTACCTTTTGATGATCAGGAAGACGATGAAGGTTGATGGTGATTCAGAATGTTGGAGAGCGCTGAGAGTCTTTTGCAGAAGAAGGTTAGAGCGTTCGTGAATGCGAGGGAAAGTGATGGAACAGTATTGAGTGAAAATGGGTTTAAGAGTTTTTTCGAAAATGGGTTTGGGAAGCGCAAACGATAACTGAAGGTAACCGTTGATGAAGCCACGTGTCGAGTGATGAACGAGGGGTTTGGTGGAGCGTCAGAGCAGCAGAAAGTACAACCGCTTGGAATTCTACGTCAGTGCCACGTAGATCGGTGTTGACGTGACTCTTTCAGTCTTTTCGCTAGACGAGTCTTCGCTTAAGACTGGGGGGCTTGTGTACCGCCCTGGTAGTCGGGAGAGATGACGTGGCATCCCGCTACAGTATAGGCGTGTTGGCAAGGCGCCAGGTTGGCAGAAGGGAAGGAAGTCGGGGGGCTCGTGAAGTCGCCAGTTATTAAGTTGGCGTGTTCCGATCTCCAGCATACCAGAATAGGCGATCACCGAGTTAAAGATGAAGTCGCCAGATGTAAACTCAGGCGACCAAGCGATTGGAGATCGCCAGAAAAAGCACATCGCCGAAGATGAAGGAGAAGCAGATTATGAAGGCGGCCGGCGAGACCACAGGGAAGGTATATGAAGGCACCCTAACTCGCCAGTTCCAGTAGAGATCGCACTCCCAAGTTGGCTATGTACTGGACAGTACCATGCATAGGTAACTTAGTAAAACAAGAGTAGAAGCAGCGCCCAAGTCAAGGAGGCTCCAGATGATGGCACGTGTACAGTTGGATACGAGCCACGTGTCCAAGTCTGTAACTGCCAGGAGAGAGAAAGTAACCAGGTATATAAGAGTTCTCAACGAACTTTCTAAGGTACGCACGTTCAGATTATACTCTTTATGCTTGCGAGTTATAGAGCTGACTGTGAGAGAGGATTTGCACGGTTCTTGTTCTCTTAGTATTTGGTGATTCGGTCACTGACTTGGGCGTTGGAGTGCGATCGGCCGCAGCGGCGCCGCTCTGTTTCTTTGCAGGTTCTTGAGGTGGATCTCGAAGAGGAACGGAGGTGTGAAGCGGTGCACACGTCGATCCTTTGACGAGGCAGTTTCCAGCGTTCTGGTCAACAGGCAGGATCAAGACCCAAGAGGAAGGCTCCTCAAGTGGTGCAAGAGGAAGAAGAGGATGATGAAGAGACTGAGGATGGCCTCGTTACTAAGAGAACAAGGGCGGCCCCCTCTTCACCACCTGCACTTCAAACACCAACACCGCCCTCACCTCCAGCTCTACTGCAACCAGTCCAAGCGACGCCCTTAGCCGCCGCGCCCCCAGTGGTCGAGAGCAGCGACCCAAACTTCATAGAGAACCCTCCAAGCGCCTCCACACCATTCGTATCTGCCGGAGAGGGTCCTCCTTCAACCACTTCTATTGCTGGGGCTGCGTTAGGAAACGATGAGGGCGCTCAAGCCTCGCCATTCTCATAACAGAATCTCCGACCTCACCACCACGCCAAGAAGCCCCCCTCACCCTACAAACTCAAGAGGGTGGTGGTGAAAGTCAGCACCAAACTCCTCCAGCACCTCCAGCAACAACCTCAAGCCTCCCAACCTCCTTCAAAGAGATCTTGGGACCCTTCACAGCCCGACTGAAGATGATGGCGGAGGATCTTCCCTCTATTGTATCAAAAGCTGTGAAGGACTCCCTCAAGAAGCTTCAAGAGGAGAACTCCGCGCTCAAGGAGTCGAACCTGATGATAAGGGCTGAGGCTGAGAAACTCTCTTGCAACCTGATGATGGTGGAGTTGAACACTCAAGGCTGGAGGACGCCATGGATGCTGAGCTTAGGAGCACTCGCAAGGAAGCCTCCGACCTACGCCAGAAACTGCATCTCCAAGTCCAAGAGAAAATCGACTTGGAAAGCAAGCTGGTCCCTTACAGGCTCAAGGTGGCAGACTTGGAGGCCGCAGAAAAGGCGGATGCGACCAAGATGGAAAACCTTGAGAAAAGGTCAGCAGATCGGGAGGTTCTCCTTGGGAAGGTCGAGAAAGAAAGGGACGATGCTCTTGTTGAGCTCGCCGAAGCTCGAGAGGAGGCCAAAAAGATTGCTGCAGAGTTGGCCCAGGCTCGGGACGAAGGCAAAAAGGCTGCTTAAGACCTAGCTCGAGCTCGTGAGGAAAAGGAAGAGCTGAAGAAGCAAGCACAAGAGCTTGAGCAAAGCACCGCCCAAGTCCTCACCGCCGGGTTTGACGCTGCTCTGGAGCAAGTAGTGTGTCAATACCCCGAGCTCGACCTCTCCATGGTGTCGATCTGCAACGAGGTGGTGGATGGGAAGATTGTACCCTCCGAAGACTAGCTGCCTTCCTCCATCACCTTTTCTTTTGTAAAAACTTTATCTGTAATTACTTTTTATTGTACCGACCAGGTAGTCGGGAGTGATGACGTGGCAGCAAGCGATAATATAGGCGTGTTGAACGGAACACCTGACTGGCAGAAGGGAAGGACATCGGGAAGTCTGTGTAGTCGCCAATCGTTAAGTTGGCGTGCTCCGATCTCTAGCATACCTAAACCGGCGGTCACCCGGCTTGTGTCGTCGTATGTGAGCTTAGGGGACCAAGTGGTCAGAGATCGCCGAGAGGGGGACATTGCCGAAAGATCAGGAAAGCTTGTTCAAGGCTTTCAAGGGGCACGAGTACGAAGGATGAAGTTATCAGATAATCATTCCCCAGCCAGAGGTTGAGGCAAGGGAACAGTTTACCAGAACATGCACGATGAGCAAGTATTGCAGATCGTGATAGCGGCAGGTGAGATCACATAGAAGGTGTGCATGGTGACACCCCGTGCTCGCCATTAAAAGAGATCGCACTCCAAGGCAGCTACGCACCTAGTTACTCCTGACCTGAGTAACTTAGTCGAACAGCCTGAAGAGTAGGAGTGGCGCTCAAGCAGAAGACGCTCCAGATGGTGACACGTGTACAGGTGGATGCGAGCCACGTGTACAAGTGGATGCGAGCCACGTGTCCAGAGGTGTAACCGTCAGGAGAGAGAAAATGCACAGGTATATAAGGAACTCTTAACAGATTCTGAGGTACGCGCGTTTAGAACACTTCTTTACGCTTTGAGAATACTTGAATACGTTGAGAGAGATTTTGCACGGCTCCTTGAGTTTTCAGCTTTTCTCTCTTAGAGTTTTGGTGATTCCGTGACGGACTTGAGCGTCGGAGCGCGATCGGCCGCAGCGGCGCCACTCTGTCTTTTGCAGGTTCTTGAGGAGAATCGAGGTGTGGAGGACGGAAGCTAGCATGGTGCAAAGTCGATCCAGAGGGAGATACCTTTGACGTGGCAAGACTCTTGCGCTCTGGTCAACCGGCAGGATCATCAGGCGCCCACCGTGGGGCCGTGTAAAACCTGTCCCCATCCACAGCGTGAGTTCTTGAAGTTTTTGTTTGGTTGTGTGCTGATGCAACCATTTTCCACCGTTCGTTCGAGCTTTGTTCGGTGAATTCGAGTTTCCCGCCGTTCGTTTGGGTTTTCATCGGTAGTTTGAAGTTTTCCACCGTTCGTTCGAGCTTTCGATCGGTTTGTTGAAGTTTCTTGATGTTTGCGCGGTTTTCAATCGGTTGATGCGATGTTTTACTGTTCGTTCGCGTTTCTGGTTGGTGAATCGGGAGTTTTGCTGGAGGAGCGGTAGGTTCGTGGTAAGATTGCAAGTTTCTGTGAAAGTTTCGACGTCCGAATCTATCGGCGTGCTGTTGTGGTTGCGTTCTTGGAAGTTCTTGGGAGTTTGAGAGTTTCTGACCGATTAATTGCTGGATCGATCGTTTGCTGCTGAAGGTCTTGTTCACTGAAGTTTGGTTTGTTGAGTTTTCATGAGAAAGATGAGAAGCAACCGTTCAAGTCCTGTTGTGCCCGTTGCTGCAGAAGGCGCCATGACCATGGCACAGATGATGGAGATCATGCGTGCGCTGCAGGCGAATGTGGAGGCATCACGCATAGAGCAAGCGAAGATGCATGAAGACCTGGTCGCCTCTCAGGCCAGGAATGAAGAGCTCAGCAAAGTGACTGAGGAGTTGCGTCAAGCTCTTCAGGAGCAGAGAGGACGCCCAGTTGTTGAAGAGGTCGCGCCGTCGTCGCCATCGCACGTTTTCCCTATGCCGTTTGCTCAGGCGATCACAGACACGCCTATCCCTGCGAGCGTAGTACCTGTGAAAGCTTCTTTCACCGGCGTGGAGGACCCTGAGGCACATCTCACTACGTTCCACACGCAGATGATGCTGTCAGGAGGCTCGGATGTTGTATATTGCAAGATGTTTGTGAGCACGCTTCAGGGAACAGCGCTGGAATGGTTTGTAAGCTTGCCTACAGGTCGCATAACCAACTTTCAGCAGTTTTCGAAGCTTTTCATCGAGCAGTACATTGTGAACAAGGCACCACCTAGGGTTACATGGTTTGTAAGCTGTTCGACATAAGGCAATACCAGAGAGAGTCCCTCAGGGACTATTTGAATCGTTTTGGAGCACAGATGGTCCGCTCGCCTGCCAAAGACGAGGAGATGCTGGTATACGCCTTCAAAAAGGGCGTGTTGCCGGGACCTTTCTGTGAGGCGCTGATTAGGGCTCACCCCGCCACGTTTGCTGAGGTTAGGCGGGCCACCGCCGACGAGAGTGAGGTCGCCGAGAAGAGAGGGAGCGTGGCCCCTGCTAGGCCACGTGCCCAGACTAGAATCCAGCCGCAGAGGGTGCTGGAGACGATGGCGGCCAAGAAGGATCAAAGGACTCGCCATCCTTATGATCCAAGAAAAAACAAGGGAAGGGGCCCAGGGCGCCCCAGGGAGTACAATCGCCCACCAAAGTACAAGTTTGTCATGGGGTTGGCGGATCTGATCGCCATTCCCAACATAGCGGCCAGGCTTAAGGCGCCGGAGAAAGTGGGCGACAAGGTGTTAGGACCAAAACCAAACTCTTGGTGTGAGTTCCACCAGAGTTTTAGTCACACAGTGGATTCGTGTTTGGCCCTGGGATACCAGCTCGACGATCTGGTCAAGAGCGGGTTTTTGAACAATTACCTGCTGGACAAGAGGACGGGAGGTGCGTCGAGCTCCCAGCCGGCGGGTGGTGAGGCTCAGCAGCATGACATGCCCACCCATGGCGAGATCCACACCATCGCTGGAGGTTTCTCGGGTGGTGGATGCAATGCATCACAGAGGAAGAAATACGCAAGGTCTGTGATGACGGTGGATATGTTCGAGGACCACTCGCCAGATGTGGACATCACGTTCATGAAGGAGGATCTTCGGGACGTTGTGCCTCACGACAACGATCCCATAGTCATCTCGCTTGTCACGGCGGGAAGGAAGGTCCACCGGGTACTGGTGGACCAAGGAAGCTCGGCGGATGTAATGTTCTGGCCGACTTTCACACAGTTACAACTACCCCTTGACCAGCTAAGACCTTGTGGAGGGTGCTTGTATGGCTTCGCTGGCGATCAGGTGGAGGTCAGGGGGTACATCGAGCTAAGAACAACGTTCACGAATGAGGTGGCCTCGAGGACGGAGAAAATCAAGTACCTCGTTGTGAATGCCCCCTCAGCATATAACATTTTGTTGGGAAGACCAACCCTCAACAGAATAGGAGTTGTGCCCTCAACTAGGCACATGAAGGTTAAGTTACCATCGATGGAGGGGTTGGTGATCACCATCAGATCTGACCAGAAGGAGGCGAAGAAATGAGGTCAGTAAGTTACATCACCACGACGCCGCCTCCCGGTGTGAAACCCAAGCCAGCAGAATGGCGAGTTGCTGATGCGGCGATGGAAGTGGCCGCCGGAGGCGATGTCGCCATGGTGGATGCTGAGGTTGAGGGAGAGGGCGCCGGACGGGAAGAAGAAGCGAGGAACCGCCCAGAGGAAGCGAGGGAATTGGGAATCGTCTGGGCGGTGATCGCCAGGGAAACCAGACCCAAACCCGTCGAGGAGTTGCTTGAAAGGGAGATCGGGGGAAAGGTCTTCAAGCTGGGAAGATCTTTGGAGGCTGAGCTCCAAGACTAGATCGCCAAGGTGATAGAACGAAATCTGGATGCTTTTGCATGGTCTGCTTCAGACATGCCGGGAATTGACCCCGTTTTCTTGTGTCACCATTTGGCAATGGACACACAAGTCAGGCCAGTGCGGCAGAGAAGAAGGAAGTTTAACGAGGAGAGGAGGCAGGCGATCAGGGATGAAACACAGAAGCTCCTCGCCGCAGGCCATATCAGGGAGGTCCAGTACCCTGAGTGGTTGGCTAATGTCGTGCTGGTGAGGAAGAGCAATAGGAAGTGGCGCATGTGCGTTGACTTCAGTGACCTGAATAAGGCTCGCCCAAAGGATTCGTATCCTTTGCCAAGCATAGATGCCCCGGTCGACAGTGCAGCAGGGTGCAAGTTGCTGAGTTTTCTGGACGCCTTCTCGGGGTATAATCAAATAAAGATGCATCCTATGGATGAATAGAAAACTACCTTCATGACTGAGAGGTCGTGCTACTGTTACAAGGTGATGCCTTTTGGGCTGAAGAATGCTGGGGCCATGTACCAAAGATTGATGGATAAGGTACTTGCACCAATGCTGGGAAGGAATGTGCAAGCGTACGTAGATGACATGGTCGTGACCTCGTTAGAGAAGAGCAAACACGTCTCGGATCTGGAGGAGTTGTTCACCACGATTGCAAAGTTCAGATTAAAGTTAAACCCCGAGAAGTGCATTTTCGGCGTGGAGGCAGGGAAGTTCTTGGGGTTCCGATCAAGGGGCAGATTTTCGCTGATTTTGTGGTCGAGCTCTCGTCAGAAGCAGCACAAGTTGAAGGGGATGATTTTTGTTGGGTGCTCTCGGTGGACGGATCGTCAAACCAGCAGGGTAGCGGTGCTGGATTCATTCTAGAAGGGCCCAACGGCGTGCTGATAGAACAGTCCCTAAGGTTTGCCTTCAAAGCCAGCAACAATCAAGCAGAGTATGAAGCGTTGATCGCCGGAATCTTGCTGGCCAAGGAGATGGGGGCTAGGGTGCTGATGGCTAAGAGTGACTCGTTATTAGTCACGGGACAAGTAATAGGCGAGTTCCAGGCCAAGGATCCACAAATGGCGGCTTACTTGGAGTATGTGCAGGAGTTGAAGAGTTCCTTTGTCTCATTTGAAGTGGTGCATGTGCCCAGAGAGCAGAATGGCCGAGCAGACTTGCTAGCCAAGCTCGCCAGTTCGGGCAAGGGGGGTAGGCAGAGGACAGTGATCCAAGAAACTCTGAAGACGCCTAGAGCATTTGTGGCAGACCACCTGGTTCGTCAAATAAGCAAGTCGACAGAGAAAGCGGCGAGGAGTCACAGGTCCTTGACCCAGGAGACTTTAAGATCGCCGAGAATAAGAGCATGTTGGGGGGAGAGGGTGAACATGACGCAGGTCTGCGCTACGCATAAGCCAGACACATGGATAACACAGTACCAGCGCTGCCTGGCAGATGGCCTTCTCCCGCTGAATCCGACGGAGGCTAGGAAGATAAAGAAGAACTCCAGCAAGTTCACCATGATAGATGGCGAGCTGTATAGGTTTGGGTTTACACACCCACTCCTAGAATGTGTGCACGGAGAAAAATGCACTAGAATCATGGCCGAGCTCCATGAAGGGATATGTGGAAGTCAGGTCAGGGGGTCGAGCTCTGGCTGCAAGAACTCTCCGTGCAGGTTATTACTGGCCAATAATGAGGGAGGACTGAGTAACTACATGTCTCCGTCATGAACGTCGTTTTACACTCATCTCTTGGATGCATCTTGATCTGATTGTAATCTGAGAATGCGTCTAGGAAACTTAGCATTTTGCAGCCCGAGGCGCTGTCCACCAATGCATCGATGTTGGGCAGCAGGTACGAATCTTTGGGGCACGCCTTGTTCAAATCTGTGAAGTCGACGCACATCCTCCACTTCCCATTCGCCTTCTTCACTAGAACTACGTTGGCCAGCCACTGAGGGTATTGTATCTCCCTGATGTGTCCGGCGCTTAGCAACTTTTGCGTCTCTTCTTTCACGACGAGGCATCGCTCTTCGTTGAACTTTCTTCTTCTATGTCGTACAGGGCGAACCTTGGCGTCCATGGTAAGGTGGTGGCACAAAAAATCCGGGTCGATGCCTGGCATGTCTGAGGCGGTCCATGCGAACTCATCTAAGTGGCGTGAGATCACGGCTGCCACTTCCTCTTGTTCTTCTAGGCTCAACAAACGTCCCAACTTGAACATCTTACCCCCTATCTGCCTTTCCACCATATTGTCTATTGGTTGGGGTCGCCTATCCCGCACGCTCTCTGCACAAGACTCACTTTTGTGATCCTCTTCTAGTGGCGTCGCCCCATCGGATGCATCGAGCGTATCTTTCTTCCATGGGCGAGGCCTCACCGTATCTTTCTTCCGTGCGCGCATCTTCTATAGGCGTCGCCCCTGCAGGTGTGGCCTCGACAGGCGTGGACTCCGCGGGCGTCGCCTCTTCCAAGTGTTCTAACTCTATTCGCGAATCTGAGACGGGTGGTCATTCAATCACCATCACCACGCCTCTCTTTGTCTTCAGGCTATTTTCATAGCATTTTCGGGGCTCTTCCTGATCTGACCTGATTACAATCACTTTGCCACTAAGATCTGGTAACTTCATCTTCTTGTGGCGCGTTGAGGACACTGCCCTTAGCCTATTCAGCGCTGGTCTGCCCAACAAGATGTTGTAGGCTGAATTGGCATTTACTACTAAGTACCGAATGCTCTCGGTACGTGACGCCGCTCCATTGGTAAACGTTGTCCTTAGCTCTAGATAGCCACATACCTCGATTGGGTTGTCCGCGAACCCATACAAGCATCCGGTGTAGGACCTCAACAAGTCAGGGGACAACTGTAGCTTGTTCAAGGTCGACCAAAACATGTCATCTGCGGAACTGCCCTGGTCGACGAGAACCCTATGCACCGTTCTCCCGGCGGTGACGACCGAAATGACCACTGGGTCATTGTCATGTGGGACGACGTCACGTAGGTCAGCTCTAGTGAACACGAGGTCCGACTCCCAAAAGTCATCGAAAAATTCCTCAGCAACTGAATTCACTGACCTCACATACCTCTTACGCTGAGAGGCAGTGGGCTCTCCTCCGGATAAGCCACCAGAAATGGTGTGCACCTCTCCATGGATTGGCATTTCATGCGCCTGACCCTCCTCTGGTACCGCCAGGGCTGTGGTCACAGCAGACCCAGCAAGATAATCCTTTAGGAAACCATTCTTCACAAGCTCATCCAACTGATAGCCCAGCGCTAAGCAGTTGTTGATATGGTGCCCGAAATGCCTCGTGAAACTCACACCACAACTCTTTGTGGGGTCCCAGCACCTTGTCAGACTTCACCGATGGCCTCAACCTGTCAGGTATGTTGGGCACAACGATGAGGTCTTTTAGCTCCACCACAAAATTGTGCCTCAGGGGTCTATTTCCTTCCCTCGCTGGCCTGTTTCCCTCTGCTCGACCCCTGGGCTGGGGCCTCCTTGCCTCGTAGGGGCGCTTCCTATCTTGGTTCTTCCTCTCTGTCGTGGCCTCGTGGACCCTGACGGTTTGTGCGCGCGTCTGTGCTCTTGGGCGTGCGAGCGCAACACTTGTGCGTTTCTCATACACTTCACCCTCAGAACCGCGCGACGCCTTATCTCAGCAAAAGTTTTGGGGCGGTTGCGGATGATTGACTCGCAGAATGGCCCGGGGCACACCCCCTTTCTGAATGCGTACACGATCATGGGCTCTTCTGTGGTGCCAATCTTCACCACTTGCGCCCCAAAGCGGTTTATGTATTCCTTCAAGGTCTCGCCTTGATATTACTTCACGTCGAACAGGTCGTATGAAACTGGTGGTGGAGCCCTGTTGGCTAGATATTGCTCTCTGAACACCTGCGAAAGTTGTGCGAAGGACGTGATATGACCCTCGGGGAGGCTGATGAACCAGTCCATGGCCATCGCAGTCAAGGTGCTCATGAAGAGCTTGCACCTTACGGCGTCGGAGCCGCCTACCAGCATCATCAGCGTGTGGACGCAGTGAGATGCGCCTTAGGGTCCTCCATCCCTGTGAACGTCACCTTGGGCCCAGTGAATGTGTTGGGAATCACCGTCTCCAGGATCGCCTGCGAGAACGGTGTAGAGAACACCCTTGGTGGAGTGAGATGCTCAAGCTCAAGCTCATCCCTGTGTGGTTGCGCCACCCGCGATGCAACTCCTCATTCACGCGACACAACTCATCATTTCTCGCCTGAGACGCCGCGAGATCTGCCTGCATGCGCTCTTGCTCAGCCTTCGACGCTGCCATTGCCTCCTGCAATCCCTGCATCATGCCCATGACCTGCTGCATGGTCATCTCTTCACTTTCAGCGTGCGTCGTACCTTGCCTCGTGGATCTCATTATTTGTGGTTTCTGGAACTTCTTCTAGCTGTCGTGCAACTCCAAGGGACGTTGGGAACAAACTGAACCCAGAGCACTTGGTGCAACTGTTCAAAGTTCGCGACGAACGGTGGATCTTGGAGAAATCTTGAAGAAAGTAGCTTGAAAACTCGGATTGTGTGATGGTACTTGATCCTGCCTGTTGACCAGAACGCTGGAAACTGCCTCGTCTAAGGATCGACTTGCGCACCGCTTCAAACGTCCGTCCTTCTCCAAGATCCACCTCAAGAACCTGCAAAAGAACAGAGCGGCGCCCCTGTGGCCGATCGCACTCCAACGCCCAAGTCAGTGACCGAACCACCAAATACTGAGAGCAAGAACGCTCAAGAAATCTCAAGGAACCGTGCAATGTTCTCTCTCACAGTGTGCTCTAGAACTCGCAAGCGTAAAGAGTATAATCTGAACGTGCGTACCTCAGAAAGTTCGTTGAGAACTCTTATATACCTGGTCACTTTCTCTCTCCTGGCAGTTACAGATCCGGACACGTGGCTCGCATCCAGTCGTACACGTGCCATCATCTGGAGCCTCCTTGACTTGGGCGCTGCTTCCATCTTCCATTTGGCTAAGTTACTTATGCATGGTACTGCCCAGTGCATAGCTAACTTGGGAGTGCGATCTCTACTGGAACTGGCGAGTTGGGATGCCTTCGTACATCTTCCCTGTGGTCTCGCCGGCCGCCTTCATAATCTGCACCGCCTTCATCTTCGGCGATGTGCTTGTTCTGGCGATCTCCAATCACTTGGTCGCCTGAGTTTACCTTCTGGCGACTTCATCTTCAACTGGGCGATCGCCTGGTATGCTGGAGATCGAAGCACGCCAACTTAATAACTGGCGACTACACGAGCCCCCCGACTTCCTTCCCTTCTGCGGATCTGGCGCCTTGTCAACACGCCTACACTGTAGCTGGGTGCCACGTCGTCACTTCCGACCACCAGGGCGGTACACAAGCCCCCCAGTCTTAAGCGAAGACTTGTCCAGCGAAAAGACTAAAAGAGTCACGCCAATACCGATCTACGTGGCACTGGCGCGGAATTTCAAGCGGTTGTACCTTCTGCTCCTCTGACGCTCCACCAAACCCCTCACCCATCGCTCGACACGTGGCTTCATCAACGGTTACCTTCGGTTAACGTTTGCGCATCCCAAACCCATTTCGAAAAACCCTTACACCCATTTTCGCTCCACTGTTCTGTTGAAGATGGTTGCTGCCCCTTCAAGATTGTGTTTGATGAAGACTTGTATGTAGTGTTTGATGAAGACATTTATGTACTTTCCATGTATTTGTGCTTTGCTTTAAGTATGTCTTAGTTAGTGCTTAGAGGTTGTCTAAGAGTAGCTTTTTGCTGAGTAACTCACCTCATAACCACTGGCCATGTGTTAAGAACAAGCATAAGTTTTCTAAAACTGTTTTTCACATGTTTTACACAAAAACACGTTTTACTGCATAAAAATAAATCTGTTCTTTTCTAAATAAACAGATTCATTTTTCTTCACTGATGCCTTGGCTAAAGTCTTGTAAAAATTTGATTTTGTGCATCAGGTATTTTGACTAAGTCTCCTTCTTTTCAAAACGATTGAGTTTCAAATAGTTAAACCTTCTCTGTTTTCGTTTTGAAAAATAAATCTGTTCATCTGTAAATGAATAGATTCTTTTTCTCTCTGGTGCCATGACAAGCTTAAACGTTTTCAGTTTTATCTCTGCACCAGAATGGTTGACTAAGTCTCCTCACTTAACAGATTCTCTAACTGCTTTTTGAAAATAAATCTGTTCATTTTATTTTCAATCTGTTCATTTTATAACAGCTTTAACTGTTTTTCAAAAATCTGTTATAAGCTGGCTTTCTATAAAATGCAAACTTGTTTTCTGAGTTTAAAAACGATTCAAACAGTTTATACATTTGCAAAAAACAAGTTTTGACAGCAGAGAGTTAAGTGTTTTCAAGGATTAGCATTTGTTCTTCAAAGATTTCGAAAATCACAAAGTGCTTGTTCTTGGTTTGGTTCCAAAAGCTTGGTGTGAGGTGCAGCTACTGCTCTAGCAATCTTGCCTACTGGTTTAAGGCTGATCTTTGCTACCTCAATCAGGTGTAGTCGTTTCACTTCTTATTACTTGTAAAAGTTTGGTTGAATCCTCTTCTTGATAGGTGTTCTTGGAGAGTGGATGTGTGTGTGAGTGCTGAAATAGGTTTTTTCAGCAAGAGTACCTAAGTTCTTGTAGGTTTCAAGAACAGTGGGAAGTGTACTTGATTGTACTGTGTTTTAGTGATTTCCACCTGTTGTTGGTGAAGACTGGATGTAGCTCAGGTTGAGTGAACCAGTATAATTGCTTGTGTTCATTCTCTCTCTCTCTCTGCAATTTCGTTTCTGCATAATTGATAAAACAGCAAAGAAATAAATCTGTTCAATTGAAAATAAATCTGTTCTTTCTGGGCACTGTGCATACTGTTCTTGATTTCTGAAAAAGCTGTTGTAATCTGATAAGAACATACAGAATCTGCTAAAACCAGTGGAACAGATTGACTGTGATAAGCTGATCAAGAAACTGTCAATATCATTAATTGAACCTTAAACAAATTGCTAAAAGTTGAAGCTTGCTGTTCTGTGATTAAGTGTTCTTAATTTCTGGAAAATTGCTTAATATCAAGAAGAACATTCATAGTCTGTTAAAGTCCACTGGAACAGCTTGTGTGCAAAGGTAACTCAATTAATTAGCATGCTATAATCACTTGCTTGAAATTGAAGCTTGCAGTTTTGTGTTTCACTGTTTTTTCAAATCTGATATTTGTGTGTGTGCTGCTGAAAATTTTCACTGCATGATCTTGTGATTAATCTTGCTGAATTAAAAGCTTTTCAAACAAAAACAGTGCTGAAATAAATCTGTTCATTTTTACATAAATCGATTTATTTTCTGTAAAACTGGGTTAAACACTGTTTCTGCGAAGAAGTTTTAAAGGGTCAATTCACCCCCCCTCTTGAACTTTGGCACTATTAAACCCAACAATTGGTATCAAGAGCTGGGACTTGTAGTTTAATCAAGTTTGTTTGTAAAAATGTCTGAGTTTAATGTGCTTTTTGCTGAGGGTTCTGCTGTAAATAGACCACCTATGTTTAATGGATTGAATTATGCATTTTGGAAAGTTAGAATGAGAATTTTTATGGAATCCATTGATGCATTAATTTGGGAAGCTGTGGTCAATGGACCTTATGTGCCAATGCAGATTGTCAAAGATGAACAAGTTGAAAAGCCAAGGTCAGAGTGGAGTGATACTGAAAGGAGAAAAGCTCAACATGATCTGGTGGCCAAGAATATAATAACTTCTGCATTGACAATGGACGAGTTCTTCAGAATATCTCAATGTAAGTCAGCAAAGGAGATGTGGGAAGTCTTAGAAGTGACTCATGAAGGGACTGAGGATGTAAAAAGGTCAAGGAAACATGCACTCATCCAAGAGTATGAGCTGTTCAGAATGCAACTCGGAGAGAACATTGCTGATGTGCAAAAGAGATTCACCCACATTGTGAATCACCTCACAGGCTTGGGAAAAGAATTTGATAAAGAGGAGCTCAACATAAAGATATTGAAGTGCCTCGACAGAAGCTGGCAACCAAAGGTGACAGCTATCTCTGAAAGCCGTGATTTGTCAAAATTGGGAACTACTGCACTGTTTGGAAAGCTGATGGAGCATGAGTTAAAGCTTAAAAGACTTAAAGAACAGGAAACAACAGAGAGGAAACCCAAAGGTTTGGCACTGAAAGCAACTGAATTGGATGAGATCAAGGAAGAAAAGGAAGATGCTGAAGATGATGATACAATCAACCTTCTTACAAAAAGATTCAGCAAATTTCTGAGGAAGAAAAGCAAAAATAGGAACCAGCAGAAAAGAAGGTATCCTAAACCTAATGATTTAAATTCCTCTAAATATACTTGCTTTGGATGTGGCAAAACAGGGCATATCAAAACAGATTGTCCAGACAATCAAACAAGGGACAAATCTGCCAGCAAGAAATTTGAAAGGAACAAAGGAAGAAGAGCCTACATCTCATGGGAGGAAAATGAAGTTTCCTCAACCAGCAGTTCTTCAACAGAAGATGAGGAGAACAATCTGTGTTTTATGATGAAGGATGAGGAGTCAAGCTCTGAATAAGTAAGTAATTTCTCTGCTGATTCTGATAACTATGATGATTTGCTTGCTGCCTTCAAGGAAACACATGAGGAAGCCAATAGGCTAGCTTTAATATGCAATAAGCTGCAAAAGGTGAATAATGTGCTTGCACCTAAAGTAAAAACACTTGAAGAAGAATTGCATAAGGCCAAAACAGATTTGGTAAGCCTTGAACTGACTTGCTTGCATGCCTCTATTAAAAACTGTGAAAACTGCAAAAGATTGGAAAAACAAGTGGAATATTTGCTGAAAACCCTTTCCAATTTCACCAAGGGAAGAGAGAACCTTGAGTCTCTCCTTGGATCACAGAATGTTGTTTTCAATAAGAATGGACTTGGTTATATCCCTGGAAATACAACCAATGTCAAAAAGCTTTCAAGTTTTTTTGTTCCAGCAAAATCAGTTTTTTCAGCTTTTAACAGTGGCAAAAAGGCATCTCATGTAACCTGTTTTTACTGCATGAAATCTGGTCATACATCTAGGTCTTGCATTGCTAGAAGACATCTTGTGCCTAAGAACTTAGCTAAGTGGCTACCAAAGAGAAGGTGTTAATCTGTGCTGGACCCTATACTGAAAAGGGTACCATTTGTATATTTTTTATTCTGTTTTGCAGATTGGAAGCAAGAAGAACCAGTGGTACTTGGACAGTGGCTGTTACAAGCATATGACTGGAGATCTTACAAAGTTCACCAGCCTAAAGCTCAAAGCAGAAGGACATGTGACCTATGGTGACAATAACCGAGGGAGAATTTTGGGCAGAGGAACTGTTGGAACAGGGAGCTCAACAACCATTGAGAATGTGCTGTATGTAGAAGGACTTAAGCATAGTCTTCTCAGCATAAGTCAGCTTTGTGACAAGGATACAAAGTGAATTTTGAGTCAAGTGGCTGCACAATCTCAAGTAATTCATCTAGTAAGGCATTGTTTACTGGTAAGAGAGTGAATAACATTTACTTGTTGAATATCATGGAAACTAACTCTTCAAATGAGTGCTTGCTGTCCAGAAGTGATGAGTCTTGGTTGTGGCACAGGAGGATAACAGGCTTTGTGATGCTTGTGTGAAAGCTGCAGGTTTGCCAAAAGAGTGGAAAACCCCAAGAGACTTAACCCTTGATAATGTCATTGGGAACATTGAGAAAGGAGTATCAACTAGAAAATCCTTGAACAATTTCTGTGAAGCAATGGCCTTTGTATCTCAAGTTGAACCCAAGAATTTGAAGGAAGCTCTCAAGGACAGTAACTGGATTTTAGCTATGCAAGAGGAACTGAATCAGTTTGCTCTTAATGAGGTCTGGACTCTTGTTCCTAGAATACCTGAGATGAATGTAATTGGAACAAAATGGGTATTTAGAAACAAAATGGATGAGCATGGAGTGATCACCAGAAACAAGGCTAGGCTTGTAGCTAAAGGGTACAATCAAGAAGAAGGAATAGACTATGATGAGACATATGCACCAGTGGCTCGGTTAGAAGCTGTTAGACTGCTGCTTGCCTTTTCTTGCATCAAAGGGTTCAAGTTATTTCAAATGGACGTGAAGAGTGCCTTTCTAAATGGCTATATAAATGAAGAAGTATTTGTTTCACAACCACCAGGTTTTGAAGACCATCAACATCCAGAATATGTGTTCAAACTCCAAAAGGCTCTCTATGGACTCAAGCAAGCTCCTAGGCAATGGTATGAGAGGCTAAGTGATTTTCTCACCTCACAAGGCTATGACAGAGGCACATCAGATAAGACCTTGTTCATTAAGAAAAAAGGAGATGACTCAATTCTAGTCCAAGTATATGTGGATGACATCATTTTTGGATCAAACAATGGAGAATTGTGTGAAGCTTTCGTGAAGGTCATGAAGAGTGAGTTTGAAATGTCAATGATGGGTGAGTTGAACTATTTTCTAGGCTTGCAGGTCAAACAACTCAAGGATGGCATTTTCCTAAGTCAAGCTAAGTATTGCAAGGATCTGCTGAAGAAATTTGAAATGGACAAGTGTAAACCAATCAGCACACCCTTCTCAACAAGCTGTCATTTGGATCATGATGAAGCTGGAATTTCTGTTGATGAAACCAAATACAGAGGACTCATAGGATCACTGCTGTATCTTACTGCCAGCAGGCCAGATATAATGTTTGCAGTGTGCATGTGTGCAAGGTTTCAGTCTGCTCCTAAAGAATCACACTACAATGCTGTCAAAAGGATTTTGAAGTATTTGCAAGGAACTAAAGAAGTTGGCTTGTGGTATCCAGGTAACATTTCATTAAGCTTAACTGGATATTCTGATTCAGATTTTGCAGGTTGCAAAATTGATAGGAAGAGCACAAGTGGAACCTGTCATTTGCTTGGATCAAGCTTGATCTCATGGCAATGCAAAAAGCAGGCTTGTGTAGCTCTTTCCACTGCTGAAGCAGAATACATTGCAGCAGGGAGTTGCTGTGCTCAAACTATATGGCTTAGACAGCAATTGAATGATTTTGGTATCTCACTTAACCATATACCTCTGCTGTGTGATAATACAAGTGCAATCAACTTAACCAAAAATCCTGTCATGCATTCAAGAACCAAACACATTGAAATAAAGCATCATTTTCTAAGGGAACACATATCTAATGGAACATGTGATATTAAGTTCATTGGTACTGATTTACAACTTGCTGATTTGTTCACAAAACCATTAGCTAAAGATAGGTTTAATTTTCTGCTTAATGAATTGGGCATTGTAAATGTCAATTGTACCTAGCAGTGAAAAATTAAATCTGTTTAATCGCAATTAAATGTGTTTATTTTCTGCACTGATACGCATTGATGACTAGGAAAGAGAAATTCTGATCTTTGACTGCTTTACTGATTTAGTGGGCATTAACCTCTGTACCTTTGACGGTTTTGGTCATGGTTATGTAACCGATTTGATGGTTTGGGTGCTCAATAAGAATTTGAGTGTATGCATCGTGACCCTAAAGATTTGGTGCTTATTTTCAAAGATACTCTGCACAAAATTCAGAAGCATAAAATCTTCATGCATATCTTCTCATAACTGCCATATCAATCCATTTATTCTGCTATAAATCTGTGTGAATACTTGCTACCCACATTGGCCATTCTCTTTCTATTCTCACCATTTGAAATCAAGAAAAGAATTCAGGTTACCATGGCTTCGTCTTCAAGACAAAAACAGAAAGGCAAGGGAAAGCAAACCACTTCTCAAGGTGTGTTAGAAGGTTGGTTCGCTGGAAATGAAGAAGGCATCAATGCCTACATTCATGAAACAAGCAGGAAGCAGATCAACATACCCAAGGTGCTGGATTTCAACTGGCTGAAAGCTGAAAAATTGGTAGAAACAAGGGCTGTGTTGAAGCACCAGAAACTGAAAAAGATGCTGGAATTAACGGGTAATGTCTATCCTGACTTTGTTAAGGTGTTTTATACTAACCTCACATTGGATGGGAAGAATGTTGTCTCTTATGTGAAAGGGACAAAGATGAAGATCACAAGTGAGGTATGGAATTCTGTGGCTGGAATAAAATATGCTGGACTGAAAGTAGGGAAAGGGAACACCAGTGGAATTTCAGAATTCAACAAGCTGCAATATTACAAAAGTTGCATGAGGAATCCTACAGAAAGCATAAACAGATTCCATGCAGGACATTTGAACCTCACTCCACGTCTAGTTGCATACATCATAGCTTGGCAACTGATTCCAAGAGGGACAAACCATGTTGTCTTACATGAAGAGGATCTCATTCTCCTATACTGCATCATGAACCAGATTAAGGTAAACTGGGTGTTCATTGTCAACGAACACATGCTCAAGTCAAAAAGGTTGGCTGATTACAGGTTTCCCTATGCTATTCTTGTTTCCAAATTAATTGATTACTTTGGTATTGATGTTACAAATGAGAGAAATGACCCTATCAAAGCTGTAAGTGAGATTGATACTTCAACTCTCACCAAAATGGGTTTTCACAAAATTGAAAACAAGTGGGTGGTTCTCAAGGAGAAGGACACTCAAGCAGAACATGAGGATGAGGATGAAGCTGTTACCATGGAAGATGACTCTCCTGCTGCCCAATCTGAACATGAGGAAGTTGCTGCAAATGCCATTGTTGCCTATCAAAATCCAGAATACCGTGGAGAACCAATGTCTATGTTTGAGAGGCAAGTGCTGTACCGTCTTGATGTCATGTCTGCAGAACAAAGGGCACACTTTGAGGCTACTCATGCAAGGTTCCAACACCTTGATCATCAGATTGAAGGAGTTCAGACACAGCTTGCAGAGCTTTACTACAAGGATCAGTAGTTTTTCTGCTTTTAATGCTTTCTTTATCAGTTTTCAAGTTTCTGTAATGCTGAACAATTTGGTTTTTTGTTTCTGAACTATTATGGTTATAATTTCTGCTTTATACCCCTGTATTCCCTATGCTTATATGCTGTTTGATGAATCCAAAGGGGGAGAAAAATAGCTCACCATTCTAGGTGATGCTAGCTGTAACAGGGAGTTAATTCTGCACCTTTAAATCAATTCATATGCTATGCAATACTGCTGTTTTTTTCTGGTTTAAAATCTGGTGCAGTGCAGGTGCAATTCTGGTTTAAAATCTGGTGCAGTACAAGTGCTTAAAGCAACAAAGCTATGAGGTTTAGCTATGGGGATTTGTCTCCATCAAACAGGGGGAGATTGTTGAAGATGGTTGCTGCCCCTTCAAGATTGTGTTTGATGAAGACTTGTATGTAGTGTTTGATGAAGACATTTATGTACTTTCCATGTATTTGTGCTTTGCTTTAAGTATGTCTTAGTTAGTGCTTAGAGGTTGTCTAAGAGTAGCTTTTTGCTGAGTAACTCACCTCATAACCACTGGCCATGTGTTAAGAACAAGCATAAGTTTTCTAAAACTGTTTTTCACATGTTTTACACAAAAACACGTTTTACTGCATAAAAATAAATCTGTTCTTTTCTAAATAAACAGATTCATTTTTCTTCACTGATGCCTTGGCTAAAGTCTTGTAAAAATTTGATTTTGTGCATCAGGTATTTTGACTAAGTCTCCTTCTTTTCAAAACGACTGAGTTTCAAATAGTTAAACCTTCTCTGTTTTCGTTTTGAAAAATAAATCTGTTCATCTGTAAATGAATAGATTCTTTTTCTCTCTGGTGCCATGACAAGCTTAAACGTTTTCAGTTTTATCTCTGCACCAGAATGGTTGACTAAGTCTCCTCACTTAACAGATTCTCTAACTGCTTTTTGAAAATAAATCTGTTCATTTTATTTTCAATCTGTTCATTTTATAACAGCTTTAACTGTTTTTCAAAAATCTGTTATAAGCTGGCTTTCTATAAAATGCAAACTTGTTTTCTGAGTTTAAAAACGATTCAAACAGTTTATACATTTGCAAAAAACAAGTTTTGACAGCAGAGAGTTAAGTGTTTTCAAGGATTAGCATTTGTTCTTCAAAGATTTCGAAAATCACAAAGTGCTTGTTCTTGGTTTGGTTCCAAAAGCTTGGTGTGAGGTGCAGCTACTGCTCTAGCAATCTTGCCTACTGGTTTAAGGCTGATCTTTGCTACCTCAATCAGGTGTAGTCGTTTCACTTCTTATTACTTGTAAAAGTTTGGTTGAATCCTCTTCTTGATAGGTGTTCTTGGAGAGTGGATGTGTGTGTGAGTGCTGAAATAGGTTTTTTCAGCAAGAGTACCTAAGTTCTTGTAGGTTTCAAGAACAGTGGGAAGTGTACTTGATTGTACTGTGTTTTAGTGATTTCCACCTGTTGTTGGTGAAGACTGGATGTAGCTCAGGTTGAGTGAACCAGTATAATTGCTTGTGTTCATTCTCTCTCTCTCTCTGCAATTTCGTTTCTGCATAATTGATAAAACAGCAAAGAAATAAATCTGTTCAATTGAAAATAAATCTGTTCTTTCTGGGCACTGTGCATACTGTTCTTGATTTCTGAAAAAGCTGTTGTAATCTGATAAGAACATACAGAATCTGCTAAAACCAGTGGAACAGATTGACTGTGATAAGCTGATCAAGAAACTGTCAATATCATTAATTGAACCTTAAACAAATTGCTAAAAGTTGAAGCTTGCTGTTCTGTGATTAAGTGTTCTTAATTTCTGGAAAATTGCTTAATATCAAGAAGAACATTCATAGTCTGTTAAAGTCCACTGGAACAGCTTGTGTGCAAAGGTAACTCAATTAATTAGCATGCTATAATCACTTGCTTGAAATTGAAGCTTGCAGTTTTGTGTTTCACTGTTTTTTCAAATCTGATATTTGTGTGTGTGCTGCTGAAAATTTTCACTGCATGATCTTGTGATTAATCTTGCTGAATTAAAAGCTTTTCAAACAAAAACAGTGCTGAAATAAATCTGTTCATTTTTACATAAATCGATTTATTTTCTGTAAAACTGGGTTAAACACTGTTTCTGCGAAGAAGTTTTAAAGGGTCAATTCACCCCCCCTCTTGAACTTTGGCACTATTAAACCCAACATGTTCCATCACTTTTCTTCGTATTCTCGAACGCTCCAACCTTCTTCTGCGAAAAAAGCTCTCGACGTTCTTCAACTTCCCGAATCACCAACATTCTTCATCGCCTTCCTGATCATAAAAAGGTACTTCCTTTCCTTCTTCTGCTGGGTTTTACTGCATTTTAACCGATTCGCATCATCCTGTAACTGTCTGGTGCATACGTTGTGGGTTGATTTTGCTATTTCTCCTTCTTCGTAACTTAGGGCTTTATCTTTGTTGTAACGAACCTTCGTTCGTTCGTCTTTTCACCCTTCGTTCATGGTTAGAGTCAGCCCCTGCGAGTCCTGATTGCCTTTTCTTGTCTTCTTCCTTTGCAGCTTCCATCATGACTCGCTCCAAGATCACCCCGAATCCACCTCCTTCATCACGAAACCCTTCTTCACAAGCACGCGACCCACCGCGAGCGCGCGGTGCTTCATCTTCTCATGCTGAAAGGCCTGCACCTTCACGCCCCAACCCGGCCCAGGCCACCCCACCTGTCACCGGAGGAGCCTCTGTTCCCCCACCAAACTTCAAAACATTGTACCCCTGGGCCAACTCGACCCTGCTGAAAGAAACGTCTTCCGTGAACACTGCTGGGGCAGTTCTGCGGTTGACGAAGGGGGACGAGCCTCATCAAATGTTTCATAAGGAGCACGATGAGAAGATGGTAGTGCTGCCTTGCCCCCCCGATCTGCCCGTTTGTGCCGACGATAAGGCGAGCAATGACGGGCCCTTCTGCTTCGTCTACACAACCTTATTAAAGAAGGTGAAGCTCAAGTTCCCTTTCAGCCGTTTCGAAAGGGAGCTCCTTACCGAGCTCAACATCGCCGCCGCCCAGCTTCACCCCAACAGCTGGGCGTTTGTGCGAGCGTTCCAAGTGATGTGCGACCATCTGGGGTTGCCCGCATCCGTAGATGTATTTCTGTTTCTCTTCGAAGCCAAGCACCCAGGAGACCGCCTGTGGGTTAGCTTGAATGGGATTGCTGGGAGGTCGATCTTCTCCATCTTCCAGCAGTCCTATAAAGACTGGAAAGGGAAGTTCGTCCAAGTGTGTCCTAACGACAAGGACGCCTCCCTACTCGACGGCTTCCCCTTGTACTGGGTGGACAAGGGGAAGAAAGAGTCCAAGAGCTGCTTCAGGAGACCCAGAAGTCCTGATAGCATGGGAGCGTTGGACAGAGATCTCTGCCTCTTTTGGAAAAGGGTGGCGGATGCCAACATCACTTTCCTCACCACCACCTTGATCTGCTTCGAGTTCTTCGAGGACCAACTCGAAATTCGAATAGGTTAGAACATTTAAACTGTTGTTTTAGTACTGCTTCTGTTTAACTGTTTCTGAGCGTCTTGTGCGTTATGCGCAAGACTTTGGTTTTATTTAAGCCCACCAATCATCTGCTTTGCTGCATCCTGCCTTATGCACTTATTTTCTCTCTGAGTTAACCCATGCATTTTCGCTCTATGCAGATAACATGTTGGGCAAGGGTATGCTCGCTGAATTGAGGGCGCTCGCCCGAACCCACGGGTTGGCGACGGGCTCTCAAACAGTACCAAATTCGGTGGTAGAGATCGTCGCCACACAGGGCCGATCGCCACCTAAGGGCCCAGCTCCCTCCGACGTCCAACCCGCCGCGCATCGCAAAAAGCTTGTCCTTAAAAGGCCTAAGAGGAAAGCTCCCCAGGTGATCCACGAGGAGGAAGAGGAGGATGACGAGGCCACTGAAGATGGCCTCGTTACGAAGAGGAAGAGGGTGGCACCTTATTCACCACCTGCACCACCCCCTCTTCCCACATCAACGCCACCATCTACGCCTGCCCCACCTCCAACCTTGCCATCTGCACCAGCTCCTGCCTCACCTGTCCAAGCCATTCGCACCACCTGAAGTTGAGGCCGCCGAGCCAAACTTCATGGAGGACCCCCCGAGCGCCTCCACGCCATATGTATCAGCTGGAGGGGGTCCCCCTTCAAATGCCTCAGCCGCAGAGGTTGCTCCAATCGGGGATGAGGTTGCTCATACCTCTCCAATTCTAATCACCGAATCCCCGACGTCGCCATCACGCCCAGAAGCGCATACTGAAGCACCAACTAAAGAAGGTGGCGACGAAAACCAACAACAGGCGCACCTGGTGCCTCTCCAAGCAGCAAACCTCCCTCTTGAGGTTACGAGGATGTGGGAGCCTCTTTCTACCAAGCTGAAGACGATAGCAGAAGACATCCCCACCATCATAACCAGAGCTGTGGAGAGTTCCACCAGGAAACTCCAGGACGACCTCTTCAACCTTAGAACTGAGAATAGCACCATAAGGGTTGAGGTGGAGAAGTTGTCCTTCAACTTGACACTCGCGGAGGTTGAGCACTCCCGAGTAGAAGACGCAATGAGCACCGAGCTCAGATTGGCGCGCAAGGAGGCCACTGATCTCCGCCATAAGGTGCAGCAACTGGGTCAAGAAAAGATTGAACTGGAGAGCAAGATTGTGCCTTATCGCGTCAAGGTGGCTGACCTGGAGGCTCTCATAAAAACTGACGCCGCCAAGGTGAAGAAATTGGAGCAAAGGTCAGCCGACCGAGAGACCCTCCTTGGAAAGGTGGAAAAGGCGAGGGATGACACCATGGCTGAGCTCGCCGAAGCCAACAAGGAAAAAGGGGAGCTCGCTGCCGAATTGGGACAAGCGCAAGCAGAATCCAAGAAGGTTGCTAAAGACCTTCTCCAGGCTCAAGAAACCAATGAACAACTCAAGAAGCAAGTTGAAGAGCTGGAGCAGCAGAATAAGGAGCTGAAAGAACAAACTGAAGATCTCAAGAAACGGATTGAGGAACTTCAGAAGCAGATTGAAGAACTCAAGCTGAATTCTGCTCAAATTCTGGCTGCTGGATTCGAAGCTGCGCGGGAACAATTTGCCTGCTTGTTCCCCGACCTGGACCTCAGCATGGTGTCTCTTGATAACGAGGTAGTGGATGGAAAAGTGGTTCCTGCTGAAGACTAATCGATTCTCTCCATCTGCTACCTTCGTGCCTTTCCCTTGTATATAATTTTGTAATAAACTCGTATTTTCTTGTACATGTATTTTTGAGCTGATACTTTACTTAATGAAATTACTTTTGCATTTCTTCTTGTAACCTCTTCGTCTACCTTTAACTTTCCTTGCGTGATTTACTTCAAAGAAATAACTTAGTAATCTCGTAGGCACGATCTTGTACTTAGCTGTTTCGAACCATCTCAACTTCGAATAATAATCACATTTAACAACTCGTAAACTTAAGGCAATGAACCTTAGCGTAAAATGATACTTCAAGCAATGGACTTTAACTCAACCCCTGGCTTTATAACGTCGCTACACCCGATATGCTTCATCAAAACGGGTCTTTGACTTCTCGCCATTGCTTGAACGTTTCCTGGTCGCCAGAGACTCTTGGCAACACCAACTTCTTCCTGCCTTCACAACTTGGCCATTGCTCTTTCATCTGGGGGTAGAGGCGCCTTTCTGATCCTTCTCTACCTCCTTGTTCTTCAGAGCAAGAGACCGGGTGGCTAGGCGTTCTCTTCGAACCTACCTTAGCCACCCTCAGAACTTCTTCCACCCTCTACACCATACCTGAACTCGTTCGAGACGAGAAGGATTTTATCTTGCCTGAACTCGCTCATAGGCGAGAAGGTCTTTAACTCGCTTAAACTCGCTCATAGGCGAGAAGGTCTTTAACTCGCCTGAACTCGCTCATAGGCGAGAAGGTCTTTAAATCGTGCCTCTACATTGCCCCAGGGGTTACATCTCCTCCCCCCCCCCCAGAAACACTGAGGACTTTTCACTGGTGCCTCTACACTGCCCCAGGGGTTACATCTTCTCGCCCCCAGAAACACCGAGGACTTTTACTGGTGCCTCTACATTGCCCCAGGGGTTACATCTTCTCGCCCCCAGAAACACTGAGGACTTTTACTGGTGCCTCTACATTGCCCCAGGGGTTACATCTTCTCGCCCCCAGAAACACTGAGGACTTTTACTCTTTCTCGCCTGCACTCGCTCGACGGCGAGGAGGTCTTTAACCTGCCTCGGAACGCGCGCGGGCGTTGAGGTCTTTTAACTGGTGCCTCCGATCGCCGAAAGACGATGAGGACTTTAGCTTTAACTGGTGCCTCCAATCGCCGAAGGACGATGAGGGCTTAAAACTTTTTTAGAAAGCATGCAATATATCTTTACTTGCCTTAAATCACGTATAAGTGACAAGGTCTTTCTTCAAAACTTTTTGGAAAACAGCAAGCATGCAATCTGAAAACGCCTTATACTTCGAAAACTCTTCTTTTATTGGGTGGCCTCATTAAAAACCCTCCTTAGGGAAAAAAGAGTGCCCCCTTCAAACTGTTTTATCAGAGACATTGTAATATAACTTTTGTGTTTGTCTTTACTTACAAAGCTCTTAACTATAGTACAACTTCAGGTGCGTGGCGTTCCAAGTGCGTGGCGTTCCAGGTGCAAGGAATCGCCCCTCCTTCCAGCGTCTCTAAGCGGTAGGCGCCGTTCCCGAGCGCCTCGGTTATTCTGAACGGTCCCGTCCACTTAGGCGACAGCTTATTCTCCATCTCGTACTGGTGGGCTTTCCTCATCACCAGGTCGCCTTCTCTGAACTGCCTTGGCATCATCACCTTCGAGTTGTACCTTCGTTCAATCCTTCTCTTCACCGCCTCAGCTTTCAGTCTCGCCTCTTCCCTGACCTCATCCAGTAGATCCAGGTTCAGCCTTCTCTCTTCATTCGAGTCTTCCTCTACGAAGTTCTGGAATCTCGGCGAACTTTCCTGGATCTCCACTGGAATCATTGCATCACACCCATAGACCAAGTTGAACGGGGTCTCATGGGTTCCTGACTGTTCGGTGGTGTGGTACGCCCAGACTATACGGGGTACCTCCTCAGCCCAGCTTCCTTTGGCTTTCTCGAGCCTCCTCTTCAATCCTCTCAGCAACACCCGATTGGCTGACTCCACCTGGCCATTCATCTGAGGGTGCTCGACGGATGCAAACACTTGTTGAATTCCCACCCCTTCGCAAAGCTTCTTCAACAGATGACTTGCAAACTGAGTCCCATTGTCCGACACCAGGCGCTTGGGCACACCAAACCGGCACACAATGTTCTTCCACACGAAACCTTCGATCTTGTGTGCGGTGATCTGGGCCACTGGTTCTACTTCGATCCACTTGGTGAAATACTCAATTGCCACCACCAAGTACTTCATCTGCCTGATCGCTAGCGGGAAAGGTCCCAGGATGTCGATTCCCCACGTATGAAACGGCCAAGGGCTGTAAATCGACTTCAACTCCTCGGGAGGCGCCTTGTGCCAATCGGCGTGCTGTTGGCACTGTTTGCAACACTGCGCATACTTCTTGCAGTCTTCTCTCATCGTTGGCCAGTAGTAGCCTGCACGGAGAGTCCTCGCGGCCAGAGCTCGACCCCCGACGTGGCTTCCGCATATACCTTCGTGGAGCTCCGCCATGATTCTCGTGCACTTCTCGCCATGTATATATTCCAGGAGCGGGTGAGTGAACCCAAACCTGTACAGATCGCCATCAATCAGGGTGTACTTGCTAGAATTCTTCTTTACCTTCCTAGCCTCAGTCGGATCCAGTGGGAGAAGGCCATCTGCCAGGCACCGCTTGTACTGTGTTATCCAAGTATCTGGCTCATGGGTAGCGCAGACCTGCATCACGTTCACCTTCTCTCCCCGACATGCTCTAATTCTCGGCGATCTCAGAGTTTCTTGCGTCAGGGACTTATGGCTTCTCGCTGCTTTCTCCGTTGACTTGCTTATCTGAAGGACCAGGTGATCTGCCACAAATGCTCTCGGCGTCTTCAGAGTTTCTTGAATCACCGTCCTCTGCCTACCCCCCTTGCCTGAACTGGCGAGCTTAGCTAGCAAGTCAGCTCGGGCATTCTGCTCTCTGGGCATATGCACTACTTCAAAGGAGGCAAAGGAACTCTTCAACTCCTTCACATATTCCAGATAGGCCACCATTTGTGGATCTTTAGCCTGGAACTCGCCTGTTACTTGCCCTGTGACTAGCAGCGAGTCACTCTTAGCCATCAGCACCCTGGCTCCCATCTCCTTGGCCAGCAAAATTCTGGCGATCAGCGCCTCATACTCTGTTTGATTGTTACTGGCTTTGAAGGCAAATCTCAAAGATTGCTCGATCAGCACGCCATTGGGCCCTTCTAAAATGACTCCAGCACCGCTACCCTGCTGGTTCGACGATCCATCCACCGAGAGTACCCAACGGAAGCCGTCCCCCTCAACTCGTGTCGCCTCAGACGAGAGCTCGACCACGAAATCTGCAAAGATTTGCCCCTTGATCGGGCCTCGGGGCTCATACTTGATGTCAAACTCTGACAGCTCCACTGCCCATTTCACCATCCTTCCCGCAACATCGGGCTTCTTCAAAACTTTCTGGATGGGCAGGTCAGTCATCACCAGTATGGTGAAGCTATGGAAATAGTGGCGCAACCTCCTCGCCGAAAACACCACAGCCAGCGCAGCCTTCTCCAGGGCCTGATATCTCGTTTCGGGGCCCTGCAACACCTTACTAACAAAATAAATAGGCTTATGTGCCTGATCTTGGTCTTGGGCGAGCACCGCACTCACCGCCCTCTCAGTTACAGCAAAATACAACCTGAGAGGGATCCCCACCAGCGGTTTGCACAAAACTGGCGGGCTCGCCAGATACTCCTTCAGCTTGACGAAGGCTTCCTCGCACTCCTTCGTCCAGGCAAACTTGTTATTGCGCCTCAAGCACTGAAAATAGGGATGTCCCTTCTCTCCGCTAGCTGACACGAAGCGAGACAGGGCTGCCATCCGACCTGTTAGCTGTTGAACCTCCTTCACCGTAGCTGGGCTCCTCATCGCTAAGATGGCGGCACACTTATCAGGGTTGGCCTCTATGCCTCTTTCAGTCAAGAGGAAACCCAGAAACTTCCCAGCTTCCACGCCGAAAATGCATTTCTCTGGATTCAGCTTCAATCTGAACTTGGCGATCGTTGTGAACAATTCCTCCAAGTCGGCAACGTGCTTGCTCTTTTCCGGCGAGGTCACGACCATGTCATCGACGTACACTTGCACGTTCCTTCCCAGCATCGGTGCAAGTACTCGATCCATCAACCTCTGGTTCGTGGCCCCCGCGTTCTTCAGCCCAAACGGCATCACCTTATAGCAATAGCACGATCTCTCCGTCATGAAGGCTGTCTTCTCTTCATCCATGGGATGCATCTTGATCTGATTATACCCCGAGAAGGCATCCAGGAAACTCAGCAACTTACACCCTGCAGCACTGTCCACCAGGGCGTCTATACTTGGTAAAGGATACGAATCCTTTGGGCAAGCTTTTTTCAGGTCAGTGAAATCGACGCACATGCGCCATTTCCCATTACTCTTCTTCACCAGCACGACATTTGCCAGCCATTCAGGGTACTGAACCTCCCTGATGTGGCCTGCAGCGAGGAGCTTTTGTATTTCATCTCTAATCGCCTGCCTCCTCTCCTCGTTGAACTTTCTTCTTCTTTGTCGCACTGGTCTCACCAAGTTGTCCATCGCCAGATGATGGCACAAGAAGTCGGGATCAATCCCGGGCATGTCCGAAGCGGACCATGCAAACACGTCCAGATGCCGCTCAATCACCTTGGCGATCTGGTCCCTGAGCTCGACCTCCAGAGATCTTCCCAGCTTGAAGATCTTTCCCCCGATCTTTTTCTCGAGCCACTGCTCGACAGGTTTTGGCCTGGATTCTCTGGCGATCACCGCCCTGGCGATTCCCTGCTCTCTCGCTTCCTCAGGGCGATTCCGCGCCTCTTCCTCCTCCAAACCAGCGTTCCCCTCCCCCAGCTCAGTGTCCACCATCTCCACGTCCCTTCCGACGGTCTCTTCTGTTACCGTCGATCTGGGCTTCACACCGGGAGGTGGGGTGGTTGTTACATAACTCACTGATCTCTTGTTTTTCAGGCTATTCTCATAGCACTTTTTTGCTTCTTTCTGATCAGACTTGATCGTGATCACCACCCCCTCCATAGACGGCAACTTCACCTTCATGTGCCGAGTCTACGGTATAGCGCCTATCCTGTTAAGCGTGGGCCTTCCCAACAGGATGTTGTATGCTGAAGGAGCGTTTACAATGAGGTACTTGATTTTCTCCGTCCTCGAACCAGCCTCATCTGTAAACGTGGTTCTCAACTCAATGTACCCCCTGACCTCCACCTGGTCACCAGCGAACCCATACAGGCACCCTCCATAGGGCCTTAGCTGGTCAAGGGGCAACTCCAGCTGCGTGACAGTCGGCCAGAACATCACGTCTGCCGAGCTTCCCTGGTCCACCAGAACTCTGTGGACCTTCCTTCCCGCCGTAATCAACGAAATGACTATGGGATCATTGTCATGGGGCACAACGTCCCGAAGATCCTGCTTGGTGAACGTAATGTCCACCTCCGGCGAGTGATCTTCAAACATATCCACTGTCATCACCGACCGCGCGTACTTCTTCCTCTGCGATGCGGTGCATCCACCACCTGAGAAGCCTCCTGCAATGGTGTGGATTTCCCCGTGGATAGGCATCTCGTGTTGCTGGGCTTCTCCACCTGCTGGCTGGGAACTCGACGCTCCCCCCGTCCTCCTATCCAGCAGATAGTCATTTAGGAACCCGCTCTTAACCAGATCGTCGAGCTGATACCCTAAGGACAAACACGAGTCCAAAGTGTGGCCAAAGCCCTGGTGAAACTCACACCAGGCGTCTGGCTTTGGTCCCAGCACCTTGTCGCCCACCTTCTCAGGCGCTTTCAACCTAGCAGATATATTGGGAATGGCGATCAGGTCCGCCAATCCCATAACAAACTTGTGCTTAGACGGAAGATTGTATTCCCGGCGTCCTGGTTGCTGGCGTCCCTGGCCCCTCCCCTTGTTCCTCCTATCATAAGGATGGCGAGTCCTCTGGTCCTTCCTGGCCGCCGCCGCTGTATCCAGCACCCTTTGCGGCTGGATCCTGGTCTGGGCGCGTGGCCTAGCGGGAGCCACGCTCCCTCTCTTCTCGGCGACCTCACTCTCGTCGGCGATGTGAGCCACCGCAAGTCGCCTGACCTCAGCAAACGTTGCAGGGTGAGCCCTGATCAAGGCCTCGCAGAATGGTCCTGGCAGCACGCCCTTCTTGAATGCATAGACCAGCATTTCTTCATCTTTAGCCGGCGATCTGACCATCTGTGCTCCAAAGCGATTCAGGTAGTCTCTGAGGGACTCTCCCTGGTACTGCCTTATATCAAACAAATCATAAGACACCCTGGGCGGTGCCTTGTTCACGATGTACTGCTCGACGAAAACCTTCGAGAATTGCTGAAAATTGGTTATGTGACCGTTAGGTAGGCTCACAAACCACTCCAACGCCGTTCCCTGAAGCGTGCTCACGAACATCTTGCAATACACGGCGTCTGACCCTCCCGACAGCATCATCTGCGTATGGAACGTGGTTAGATGAGCCTCTGGATCCTCCACGCCGGTAAAGACAGCCTTGACAGGGACCACGCTCGTAGGAATAGGCGTGTCAGTAATCGCCTGAGCGAAAGGCATAGGAATAACACGAGGTGGCGACGACGGCGCGACCTCTTCAGCAATAGGACGCCTTTGCTGCTCCTGAAGAGCTTGACGCAGCTCCTCAGTCACCTTGGTAAGCTCATCATTCCTGGCCCGAGAGGCGGCCAGGTCCTCATGCATTCGCGTCTGCTCTATGCGCGAGGCTTCCACAGTCGCCTGCAACGAGCGCATAATATCTACCATCTGCGCCATGGTCATGGCGGCGTCGCGTTCAGCAGCGACAGGCGCCACGGGGCTTGAACGATTGCTTCTCATTTTTCTCATGAACTTAGCGAATCACAGAATGCAGCGAACAACACTTACTTCAGCTACGATCGATTTAGCGATCAATCGGAAGAAACTGTGCGAAACTCCGCAAGAAAACTCAAGAACACCGCAAACCTTCAAAGAAACTTGCAACTCCACCAGAAACCACCGCTTCTTCCACGAAAAAATCGAACAAATCGAAGAGCCCAAACTCCACCGAACAAATCACGCGTAAACAGCAGAAAACCTCACTTCACCAAACAAAACCTCAAACGAACGGTGGAAAACGTGAGAAACACTGAACAAAAGCTAGATGAACAGCGAACAACGGTTGCACCAGCACACAACCACACAGAAAGCTACGAAAACCTCCAAGACTCTCGCTGCGGATGGGAACAAGTTTTACACGGCCCCACGGTGGGCGCCTGATGATCCTGCCTGTTGACCAGAACGCTGGAAACTGCCTCGTCTAAGGATCGACTTGCGCACCGCTTCAAACGTCCGTCCTTCTCCAAGATCCACCTCAAGAACCTGCAAAAGAACAGAGCGGCGCCCCTGCGGCCGATCGCACTCCAACGCCCAAGTCAGTGACCGAACCACCAAATACTGAGAGCAAGAACGCTCAAGAAATCTCAAGGAACCGTGCAATGTTCTCTCTCACAGTGTGCTCTAGAACTCGCAAGCGTAAAGAGTATAATCTGAACGTGCGTACCTCAGAAAGTTCGTTGAGAACTCTTATATACCTGGTCACTTTCTCTCTCCTGGCAGTTACAGATCCGGACACGTGGCTCGCATCCAGTCGTACACGTGCCATCATCTGGAGCCTCCTTGACTTGGGCGCTGCTTCCATCTTCCATTTGGCTAAGTTACTTATGCATGGTACTGCCCAGTGCATAGCTAACTTGGGAGTGCGATCTCTACTGGAACTGGCGAGTTGGGATGCCTTCGTACATCTTCCCTGTGGTCTCGCCGGCCGCCTTCATCTTCGGCGATGTGCTTGTTCTGGCGATCTCCAATCACTTGGTCGCCTGAGTTTACCATCTGGCGACTTCATCTTCAACTGGGCGATCGCCTGGTATGCTGGAGATCGGAGCACGCCAACTTAATAACTGGCGACTACACGAGCCCCCCGACTTCCTTCCCTTCTACGGATCTGGCGCCTTGTCAACACGCCTACACTGTAGCTTGGTGCCACGTCATCCCTCGCCTTTTCCACCTTTCCAAGGAGGGTCTCTCGGTCGGCTGACCTTTGCTCCAATTTCTTCACCTTGGCGGCGTCAGTTTTTATGAGAGCCTCCAGGTCAGCCACCTTGACGCGATAAGGCACAATCTTGCTCTCCAGTTCAATCTTTTCTTGACCCAGTTGCTGCACCTTATGGCGGAGATCAGTGGCCTCCTTGCGCGCCAATCTGAGCTCGGTGCTCATTGCGTCTTCTACTTGGGAGTGCTCAACCTCCGCGAGTGTCAAGTTGAAGGACAACTTCTCCACCTCAACCCTTATGGTGCTATTCTCAGTTCTAAGGTTGAAGAGGTCGTCCTGGAGTTTCCTGGTGGAACTCTCCACAGCTCTGGTTATGATGGTGGGGATGTCTTCTGCTATCGTCTTCAGCTTGGCAGAAAGAGGCTCCCACATCCTCGTAACCTCAAGAGGGAGGTTTGCTCCTTGTGTGTACCGCCCTGGTGGTCGGAAGTGACGACGTGGCACCAAGCTACAGTGTAGGCGTGTTGACAAGGCGCCAGATCCGCATAAGGGAAGGAAGTCGGGGGGCTCGTGTAGTCGCCAGTTATTAAGTTGGCGTGCTCCGATCTCCAGCATACCAGGCGATCGCCCAGTTGAAGATGAAGTCGCCAGATGGTAAACTCAGGCGACCAAGTGATTGGAGATCGCCAGAACAAGCACATCGCCGAAGATGAAGGCGGTGCAGATTATGAAGGCGGCCGGCGAGACCACAGGGAAGATGTACGAAGGCATCCCAACTCGCCAGTTCCAGTAGAGATCGCACTCCCAAGTTAGCTATGCACTGGGCAGTACCATGCATAAGTAACTTAGCCAAATGGAAGATGGAAGCAGCGCCCAAGTCAAGGAGGCTCCAGATGATGGCACGTGTACGACTGGATGCGAGCCACGTGTCCGGATCTGTAACTGCCAGGAGAGAGAAAGTGACCAGGTATATAAGAGTTCTCAACGAACTTTCTGAGGTACGCACGTTCAGATTATACTCTTTACGCTTGCGAGTTCTAGAGCACACTGTGAGAGAGAACATTGCACGGTTCCTTGAGATTTCTTGAGCGTTCTTGCTCTCAGTATTTGGTGGTTCGGTCACTGACTTGGGCGTTGGAGTGCGATCGGCCGCAGGGGCGCCGCTCTGTTCTTTTGCAGGTTCTTGAGGTGGATCTTGGAGAAGGACGGACGTTTGAAGCGGTGCGCAAGTCGATCCTTAGACGAGGCAGTTTCCAGCGTTCTGGTCAACAGGCAGGATCAGTACTGATGTTTTAAATCGGCCCCACGGTGGGCTCCAAATGTTCCCGCCGGTTGACCATGGTCGTCTTTGTGCGTGGCTTGTCCTCACGAGCTAGGGCACCTTTGTTCTGCTTCGTCTGTGAGTACCCGAAAAGAAGTGGACAAAGGGGCGCCCTCGCGGCCGTTTGCACTCCGACGATCAAGTCAGCTAGCGAGAAACATCAAAGAGACACACCTCCGTATCGGAACACCGTGAATGGATGCTCGGAAGGTGGTCAAATAACTGAGTAACTAGTGCTTCTTTCCTAATTGCCTGTGCGTACAGTGGGTGCGCATGCAAAACAACTAAGGTTTGTGTGTGTAAAACTGCGAAAACTTGGTCAAAACTTGGATCCCCGTCTCCAACGTCTAAAGCCCCTTTTAAACGCCTCTCGCATTTAAAGCGTTTTAAAGCGCATTTAAAGCGTATAAAAACGCTCAACGTGTTTAAAACGTTTAAAGCATTTAAAGCATTTAAAGTGCTTTAAATCGTTCAAAACGTAAACTAAATCAATGCGTACCTTAGCGAACTTTCAGGAAAACATTGATGTTCCAGTGATTACTGCCACGTGTTCTTCTGACTTGATCGCTATTCTTTGCGGAGAGCCTTACAGCGTCGTAACCCAACTTAGGGATAATCCATCGTGTAAGTCCTTCTTTCTCGAAGTGCATCTGGCGCAAAGGGGTGACTTTCTGGGTTCCAACTCATGCGCCCCAACCTCTAGTCACTCGCCCTGGGAGTGTATCTACCTTTCTTTTTTACCATGCACGTGGTTCTCCCCTGGGCGTGGCCTTCTCATGGATCGTATCTGTCCCAGGGTCTCCCAGCGGTGGCGTGGGTACTTCACGAGTCAGGTTACCCCCTACTGGTACTAGAACTATGGCCTTGAAGCCACTTTTCTCTTCTCTTTATTACTGTTCTGAGGTACTGAGGCCTCTCGCCGTGTTGCCCCCTCCACGGTCTTTCCTATCCATGGGTATCGGGGGGTGACACCGTCAATGCCTTAACCTGGTGACGCATCATCTTGGCGACGCCTCATCCTGGCGATGCCTACACCTGGGGACGCCTCATCCTGGCGACGCCGTAAGCGGTCAACCTGTTGACTTTCTTCCCTTGGGCCCCCTTGAGGGGTCCTAACATACGTTGACTTTGACTTTGACTTTGGTCAACGCCCGAGGACGGGACGGTACATGAATCCTTTGTGGGTACTTTGGCCAGCCCCCCTCCGTGGATATCTTCCTCCACTTCTTCGAGGTTAAGAAGCAAGGGAAAAGCCTATGGGTGAGCTGGAAGAGTTCTGCTCTCCCTATTCCAACAATCCTACAAAGGATGGAGGGGAAAATTCTTCATGGTGTGCTGCACCGAGCACGACCACGCCGCGCTAGATGGCTTTCCCTTTTACTGGGTGTAAGAAGTGAAGCTAACCAAGCCCAAAACTCTGGACGAGCTGTCCTCGACTGATCGAGAGGTCAGCCAAATTTTGGCTAGCATGGGGGTCCTCGATACTTCTAAGCTGATCACTCGTGAATATGATGCTGAGGCCCTCACCATATACATAAGTATGAGAACAATTCCCCATTTAATTGTTTTGATTTCTGCTTCTGCTTGTTTTCATTCTTGCTTGTGTGTGAATTACCTGTTTTCCTCATGCTTTAACTTAGCTTGTACCTAACCCTTGCTCTGTTTGCTATCTTGGTGCAGATTCCAAAATTGATAGTAACAAAAGGCTAAGGCTCGCCCAAGCTTTGAAAACCAAGGGCGAAGCTGCGCCCAAGGGAGCTGGGGACTCCACTCACCCAACCTCCGAACCTGCTCCTACATCCCCAACCTCTCGCCCCTAAGACCCATCTCATACAACACCTCCACAAAGTCTTTCTTCTCCAATTCGCACTCCAAACTCTCCACCTCCCATAGCGGTTGTGCCCCTCGCCTTGGCCGAGACTGCCACAACACCAGCCCCCCTGGACAAAGGCAAAGGGGTGGTGGTGTTGCCTTCAGACGATGAAGAGGACTCTACTGAAGGGCAAGTCTTCAAGAGGAGGAGAACCACCAAGGTTGTCACCTCCACTTCCTCTTCCAACCACGATGCTGAATCACTAAGGGAGCACCCTCCAAGCGCCACCTCACCTCCACAACAACTGGCTTTGGAGGGTGGGGTCGAGTCTGAACCTGCTCAAACCACACCTGCACCAGTCCAAGAAATGCTGAGGGGTTACCTTCACAAAGTGTCTCCAGGGGCCAATCTGAGAGGGCTAAGAAGGAGGGCATGAACTTCTACCTTGGTGCCTTCCTTGCCTGTGCCAACTCTTGGCGTGATCAGGCCAGGGCCAAGGCTAGCGAGCTTTCTGCCCTTCAAGCTCTGGAGAAAGAGTGCGCCTCCCTGAAGGAGGAGAAACGCCGCTGGGAGCGCCAAGAGGAGGCCTACAAGGACTCCTTGAAGGTGGCTCAGAAGGCAAAGGAGGAGGCTAGTAAGAGATTGCACGAAGCAGGGCAAGCCCATGACGAACTTTTGGGGCAGGTCGTGCCTCTTCGTGTGCAAATCGTGGATCTCAAAGATGTCGTTGAAACTACCAAGGCTCAACAGAAAAAACTCGAAGACCACTGCGTCGATCGAGAGCTGAAGCTGGGAGCGGCGGAGGCAGCACTTGAGGCTAAGACCAAGACTTGTGACCTGCTTGAGGCTAAGGTTAAGGCCTTTGACTTGCTTCAAGCCGAGCTGCGGGCGGAGTTGGTAAAAGCTTTCGCGGCCAAAGATGAGGAGTTGGCCTCCAAGCTAAACACTTCAAGAAAACGGAGGAAGAGTTGGTCCGAGACGCCGCGAGTGCGTTTGCCGATGGGTTTGTTGAGGCCCTTGCCCAAGCGGCTTGCGCGAACCCGGGAATCGACGTCTCCGGCTGCAACCCCTTCAATGAAATAGTAGAAGGCCAAATCGTGCCTTTAGAAGCTCATGAGGATTAGCCTCTTTGGTAATTTTGTAACTTTGTAAAACACTTGTATCACCGTATCTGTATATATAATTGTCCCTTTTAACTTCTCGTTCTTGTATACTATTCTCCTCTTTTGCTGCTTTGATAATTGTGCTTGCATTTTACCTTCGCATCTACTATTAGATCTCCTAGTCTTGATCTGTCTTTTCCTCTTGCTCTTCAAATTCTTTCTGCTTCTTTAACTCGTAATAACTTTGACTTGATCTTTACTTACCCTTCGTGGGCCCTAAGGCACTCACCACCGAAGGTGTTACTGGCCTCGACATCGCTCGAGGGCGAGGAGGACTTATCTTGGCCGAAGCCTGTTTACCTGCACTGGGTGTCCACGCTCGAGGAGAGACCTGCTGAACACGAGGTCGTTTCGTCCTCAGCGTGTCTAAACACTTGGGACAAAGTTGCACTTTGGTGCCCACGCCCGAGGAGGGCCTGCTACAACAGTACCGTATCGTCCTCGGGGTTTCTAAACACCAAGGCTACTAGCCCTTATCTCTGCGCACTTGGGCCCACGTCCGAGGAGAGGCCTGCCCGAAGGCAGCACCGTTTCGTCCTCGTAGTGTCTAAAAACACCAAGGCGATCAGTGTTCTTGGTACCCACGCCCGAGGAGAGGCACGCTGAAAGCAGTGCCGTATCGTCCCTGGTGTGTCTAAACACCAAGATAACCAGGGACTTTGGTGATTACGCCTAAGGAGAAAGTTTCCCAAAGGATGGCGCTTCTTCTATATAGCGTGTATCTGCACCAGAGTCGCCTGGCTCTCCACTGCTCCAAACTTCCTTACTGCCTGATGCCCACACTCGAAGGAAAAGCCCCCAGCCACTTCCTTGCGAGGTGTCGAGGCATCAGACACCGGGCCTAGCCTTTCTTACCTGGGGAGGGGGCGTCCAGAAGGAATCTGTTAAACCCTGCCCAGGGACTAAACGCCCGGATTTTAACTTTGCTATACGTACCTTTCAAACTTGACGTCCACGCCCGAAGGGTGCGCTCCCGCCACTCCCTTTGGGGTGGCGACACGTCAAAGTTGGTTTGCGTACTTGGTGTCCACGCCCAGAGGAGATATCCACGTCCCTCCTGCTGAGGTGTCTACTCACCATGGTGACGGGTTCACCTCTCAATGAACTGCGCCCTTTCCCTCTAGCGTTTCCTTACATTACAAGAAAAAGGAAAATGAGACAGTGTATTCTTGAACTGCTTTTTTTACTTGGGTGACCTCATTAAAAAACCCCCGAAAGGGAAAAAGAGTGTCCCCTTTAAGAACTGTGTGCTACAAAATGTTCTTTAACTAAAGTAAAACTTTAAATTGGTTGCGTTCCAGGTGCGTGGAATGGGGCCTCCCTCCAGAGTCTCAAGCTTGTACGAACCGTTCCCCCTAGCCTCGGTTACTCTAAAGGGCCCGATCCACTTGGGAGACAACTTGTTCTCCAACTCATATGGATGAGCCTTTCGCATGACCAGGTCAGCTACTTGGAACTGCCGCGGCTTCACCTTAGATTTGTACTGATGCTCCACCCTTCTCTTCACAGCTTCAACCTTTATTCTCTCCTCTTCTCTGGCTTCGTCCAACAGGTCTAAGTTCACCCTTCTCTCCTCATTGGACTCCTCTGCCACAAAGCTTTGGAAACGAGGCGAGCTCTCATGAATATCCACTGGGATCATGGCGTCCGACCCATACACTAGGCTGAACAGCGTCTCCATAGTGGAAGACTGGGGCGTGGTGTGGTAAGCCCACACGATCCTTGGTACTTCTTCTGCCCACGCTCCCTTGGCTTTCTCAAGCCTCCCCTTCAACCCTCTCAACAAAATTTTGTTCGCGGACTCCACCTGTCCGTTCGTTTGAGGGTGTTCGACAGATGCGAACACCTGCTTGATGCCTACTTCTGAGCACAACTTACCCATTTGTAGGCTGGCAAACTAGGTACCATTATCTGAGACGAGACGCCTCGGTACACCGAAGCGGCATACAATATTCTTCCACACAAAGTGTTGTACCTTGTGTGCACTGATCTGCGCCACTGGCTCTGCCTCTATCCACTTCGTGAAGTACTCGATGGCGACTATCAAGTACTTCATCTGCCTTATTGCCAAAGGGAAGGGCCCCAAAATTTCGATTCCCCATGTGTGGAAAGGCCACGGGCTATAAATCGACCTCAGCTCTTATGGAGGCGCCTTGTGCCAGTCAGCGTGCATTTGGCACTGCTTGGAACGCTGAGCATACCTCACGCAATCCTCCCTTACTGACGACCAGTAGAACCCTACACGCATCACCTTGGATGCCAACGACCTCCCCCCTACATGGCTTCCACAGATCCCTTCGTGGAGCTCCGACATTATCCTCGTGCACTCGTTGCCGCTCACACATGTCAGAATCGGGTGCATGAACCCATGCCAGAATAGTGCTCCATCGATGAGAGTGTACCTTGTGGAGCTTCTCTTTATCCTCTTGCCCTCTCCAGCCTCCACTCCGAGGATCCCATTTGCGATGTATCGTCTATAGGGCGTCATCGATGTGTCCCCCTCCTCCAAAACGCACTCCTGTACACGACCCTCTTCTTCAGGCAAGGCTGGATAAACACTAACTTTGGGCACCCTCGTTGTGTCCTGAATCAAAGACCGATGGCTCCTCGACTTTCCCTTAGTCGTTCTGATATGGAGGACGTCCATCCTATTATCTGCCACAAACTTTCGCGGCGTCTTGAGGGTCTCCTGGATGACTGTCCTCTGCCTTCCCCCCTTGCCTGAGCTGGCCAGCTTGGCGAGCAGGTCAGCACGGACATTTTGCTCTCTCGGGACATGCACCAACTCAAACGCAGCGAAAACTCCCTTCAACACTTGGACGTACCTCATATACGCCGCCATTTGCGGGTCCTTTGCTTGATACTCCCCGGTCACCTGCCCCGTGACCAGCTGCGAGTCACTCTTCGCCACAAGGCTTTGCGCACCCATCTCCTTGGCTAAAAGCATTCCGACAATCAAAGCTTCGTAATCATTCTGGTTATTACTTGCCTTGAAGGCGAACCGCAGGGCTTGCTCAATCAACACCCCGTTGGGCCCCTCAAAGACTATCCCGGCACCACTTCCATGTTGATTGGAGGACCCATCCACTGAAAGCATTCACTGTGACCCTAACTCCACCTCTTGGGGGACGCCTCCCGGTGAGAGCTCTGCGAAGAAGTCTGCATAAATTTGCCCTTTGATGGATCCCCTGGGCTCGTACTAAATATCGAACTCAGACAACTCTACTGCCCAGCGAACCATCCTCCCTGCGACGTCTGGCTTCTGCAAAACCTTCTGGATGGGGAGGTCCGTCATCACTACCACCGTAAAACTATGGAAATAGTGACGGAGCCTCCGGGCTGAGAACACCACTGCCAACGCGACCTTCTCCAGCGATTGGTATCTCGTCTCCGGGCCTTGCAAGGCCTTTCTCACGAAGTAAATAGGCCTCTGCACCTGATCTTGCTCTTGAACCAACACAGAGTTGATGGCCCACTCCGTTACTGCAAAGTACAAGCGGAGGGGCTCGCCTGTCCGTGGCTTGCACAGCACGGGGGGCGTCGTCAAGTACTCCTTCAGCCTGAGGAAAGCTGTTTCGCATTCTTCTGTCCACACGAAACGTTTCTTCCTTTTCAGGCACTAAAAATATGGGTGGTCTTTATCTCCACCAGCAGATACGAACCTTGACAAGGCCGCCATGCGCCCTGTTAATTGTTGGACTTCCTTTACTAAGGCTGGGCTCCCCATGGCGATGATTGTTGCACACTTGTCGGGGTTCGCCTCTATCCCCCGCTCAATGAGCATGAATCCCAAGAACTTCCCCGCCTCGACCCCAAAAATGCACTTCTCCGGGTTCAGCTTGAGGCGCTACTTGGCTATTGTGGCGAACAACTCCTTCAAGTCAGCTGTGTGTCGCCCTCTTTCCTAGGAGGTCACCACCATGTCATCAACATAGGCATGCACGTTTCTTCCCAGCATAGGTGCGAGGATCCTATCCATCAGCCTCTGGTAGGTGGCGCCTGCATTCTTCAGCCCAAACGGCATGACCTTGTAGCAGTAGCTACACGTCTCGTTCATGAACGTCGTTTTGCTTTAATCTCGTGGATGCATCTTGATCTGATTGTACCACGAAAATGCATCCAAGAAACTCAGCATCTTGCAACCCGAGGCGCTATCCGCCAACGCGTCGATGCTGGGCAATGGATACGAATTTTTGGGGCACACCTTGTTCAAATCTGTGAAGTCGACGCACATTCTCCACTTTCCATTCGCCTTCTTTACTAAGACGACATTGGCCAGCCACTCAGGGTATTAGATCTCCCTGATGTGCCCAGCGCTCAACAGTTTCTTCGTTTCTTCCTGCACGACGAGGCGCCTCTCCTCGTTGAACTTCCTCCTCCTCTATCGTACAGGACGGACCTTGGGGTCCATGGTGAGATGGTGGCATAGGAAATCTGGGTAGATGCCTGGCATGTCCGAGGCGAACCATGCGAATGCGTCTAGGTGGCGCGAGATTACCGCCGCCACCTCATTCTGCTCTTCATGGCACAGTAATCATCCCAACTTGAATACCTTACCACCAATCTGCCTCTCGACCACATTGTCTACCTGCTGGGGTCGCCTATCTCGCACGCTCTCTGCACGAGACTCGCTTTTGTGGCCTTCTCTCCTAGGCATCGCCTCATCAGTTACTTCAGGCGAGGCATCCTTTGATACTCCCTCCATGGGCGAGGCCTCCTCGGATACTTCTTCCATGGGCGAGGCCTCCCCATGTGCTTCTTCTGAGGGTGCGGCGTCCCCGAGCGTTTCCTCCGCGGGTACAGCCTCGACAGGCGTCTCCCCACGGGCGTCGCCTCCTCTAGAGGCTCTACCTCCGTAGGCGCATCCGAAACGGGCGGGCCTTCCATCACCATGACCACTCCCCTCTTTGTTTTTAAGCTATTCTCGTAGCATTTCCGGGCCTCCTCCTGATCTGACTTGATCACGATCACCCTGCCACTAAGATCTGGCAACTTCATCTTCATGTAGTGTGTGGAGGCCACTGCCCTTAGCCTATTCAGCGCAGGCCTTCCCAACAAAATGTTGTAGGTTGAATTGGCATTCACTACTAAGTATCGGATGCTCTCGGTACGTGACGTCGTTCCATCTGTAAACGTCGTCCTTAGCTCCAGGTAGCCACGTACCTCCACTTCGTCCCATACAAACATCCAGTGTATGGCCTCAGCAGGTCAGGGGACAACTGCAGCTTGTTAAAGGTGGACCAGAACATTACATCTACGGAACTGCCCTAGTCCACGAGAACTCATGATGTGATTCCAATAGCCACATAGAACAAGATTCTTGACACTTTGAGGAATCACCTTGAGCTGGAAAATAAAGAGGCACCTTCTTAGAAGTTGGATCATGGTTCTAAGTCAAGAACTCACCAAAACAAGTACCAATTCCCAAACTCATTTGGATGAACCAAATATTGTCAAATTGAATCAACAAAGGAATTATAAAAGAGAAGACCGAACAGAATTAAAACACAAACAAATGTACCGAACAGAATTTAGAAAACCAAAACAGAAAATAGGTGCTGGAAAATTAAAGGAACCGAAACAAAAACAACTCAAAACTCAAGGCAATAAGAACAAATTGAAGAAGAAGAAAGGAAGGAGAAAAGAATGCTCATGAAGATGGAGGAATGGTTGGATGATCACGCCACTAGAAGAATGGATGCTCCTAGATGAGTGTGGAAGCCGCCACTTGAGGAAACCATGGTCCTTCAAGATAAGACTAGAGAAGAAGCTCAAAGCTCTCCAAATGCTCACTCCAATTTTGAGTATAGTTTCTTTAGATAAAATTATTTGATTCTTATCAACTCGGTGCACCCTCCTCCCAGCGGTGACGTCCGAAATGACCACGGGGTCATTATCTTGTGGGACGAAATCACGTAGGTCAGCCTTGGTAAACACAAGGTCTTACTCCCACGGGTCATCCAAACCTTCCTCACCTACTGAATTAACTGATCGCACATACCTCCTACGCTGAGAGGCAGTGCATCCTCCTCCTGAGAAGCCACCAGAGATGGTGTGCACTTCTCCGTGGATCGGCATGTCGTGTGCTTGATCCTCCTCTGGTACCGCCAGGGCCGCGGCCGTAGAAGACCCAACTAGATAATCCTTCAGAAATCCATTCTTCACCAGCTCGTCCAACTGATGGCCCAGCGCCAAGCAGTTGTTGATGTGATGTCCAAACGCCTGGTGGAACTCACACCATTCATCCTTGCGAGGTCCCAGCACTTTGTCAGTCTTTACTGGGGGCCTCAGCCTATCTGCAATGTTGGGCACGGCGATAAGATCTTTCAACTCTACCACGAAACTGTGCCTCAGCGGCCTATTCCCCTCCCTCGTCGGCCTATTTCCCTCTGCTCGCCCCCTAGCCTGGGCCTCCTCGCGTCGTATGGGCACTTCCTGTCCTTACCCTTCCTTCCAGTCGCGGCCTTGTTCACCGTAGTGGGCTGTGCACGCGACGACGCTCTTGGGCGTGCAGGTGCAACGCTGGTGCGCTTTTCGCACACCTCGCCCTCAGTGGCGATGTGCTCCACAGCGCAACGCCGAATCTTAGCAAAAGTTCGGGGGCGGCTTCGGATGATTGACTCACATAATGGTCCAGGGCACATTCCCTTCCTAAACGCGTAGACGATCATAGGCTCCTCCGTGGTGCCAACCTTTACCACGTGCGGCCCGAAGCGATTGATGTATTCTTTCAAGGTTTTGCCTTGATACTGCTTTACGTCGAATAAATCGTACGATACTGGTGGCGGAGCCCTGTTCGCTATGTACTGTTCGCGAAACAGCTATGAGAGCTGTGCGAAGGAGGTGATGTGGCCGTCTGGAAGGCTGATAAACCAGTCCATGGCCATTCCCGTCAACGTGCTCATGAAGAGCTTGCACCTTACGGCGTCAGAGCCACCTACCAGCATCATCTGCATGTGGAACGCAGTGAGATTCGCCTCGGGATCCTCCATTCCCGTGAACGTCACCTTAGGACCTACGAACGTATGTGGGATCACTGCCTCCATGATCGACTACGAGAACGTTGTGGAGAACTCCCTTGGTGGCGTGAAACATTCACAGTCATCTGCTTCACGAAGCCCTGAGTGGTTGTGCAACCCGCGGCGCAACTCCTCATTCGTACGGCATAACTCTTCATTCCTCGCATATGACGCCGCGAGATCCGCCTGCATGCGCTCTTTCTCTGCTCTTGATGCGACCATCTCCTCTTGCAGGCCCTGCATCATCTCCATGACCTGTTGCATGGTCATATCGTACTCTCAGCGCGCGTCGATATTTGCCTTGTTGTCTTCATTTCTTGCAGTATCTTGGAAATCTTCAAGCTGTAACGGTGGTTCTTGACAAACCTTCCAGCGAAAAACGAACGGAATTGCGAACAAACGGTAGCAACTCAAGAAACTGGGGAACGAACGGCAGAAACCGATCAAGATCAAAAAGAACGGTGGAAACTAAGTTGAACTGAAGAACAATCGGAAAAAACTAAGCTGAACGGAAAAACGATCGGTGAAAACTGAGCAAACCACCAACAAACCACGAGCAACGGTGGAACTGAGAAAACTTCAACAACGAAAACTTGAACTGGACTGAAAGCAATCGGTGAAACTGCATAAACTTCACAACGAACAATGGATCTTGCAAGATTCTTGGAAAACTCTCTCGAAAACTACTACTGAAACCCCTGAACACTTGCGGTGGGACTTGATGTTTTAGATCGGCCCCACGGTGGGCGCCAAATGTTCCTGCTGGTTGACCAGAACGTGCTTCGTGCGTAGCTGCGCCTCAGGTAACAAGGACACCATCGTCTTGGTTCCAGATCTTCACCCTACACCGCCGCGAGTACCTGAAACAGAGAGAACAAAGGGCGCCCTAGCGGTCGTTTACACTCCGACGATCAAGTCAGCAAGCAGAAAACACCAAACACCTTCGTATCAGAGCACCGTAACTGAATTGTAACTAACTTCCCTCTCTCTCCAATCACTTGTGCGTACAGTGAGTAAGCGAGCAAATGATTAGAGTGTGTCTGTAAAATGCGTAAAGCATACCTCACTAAACTTTCAGAGAAGCTTATGTACCTTGGGTTTCAGTGCTTACTGCCACGTGGCCTTTCTGACTTGATCGCAACTCCTCGTGGAAGGCCTTACGACGTTGTAACCCAACTTAGGGAAATCCCAGCGTGTAAGTCTTCCTTCCTCGAAGTGCATTTGGCGCAAGGGGTGATTACTTGGGTGCCAACTCATGTGCCGCAGCCTCTAGTCACTCGCCCTGGGAGTGTATCAACCTTCCTCTTGCACCATGCACATGGATTGCCCCCTGGGCGTGGCCCTCTCCCGGGTCGTATCTATCCTAGGGATTCAACAGAAGTGGCGTGGGTACTTCACGAGTCAGGTTACTCCCTACTGATACTGGGGATATGGCCTTGAAGCCACCTTTCTCTTTCCCTTATCACTGTTCTGAGGTACCGGGGCCTGAGGCCTCCTCGTCCGTACCGTGGCCTCTTATTGTGCCGTCCCCTCCACGGTCTTCCCTGCCCGTGGGTATCGGGGGATGGCAGCATCGACGCCTGAATCTGGCGACGGCCACACCTGGCGACGCCCACACCTGGTGACGCCCAAAGCGGTCAACTTTGACTTTCCTCCTTGGAGCCCCCCTTGGTGGGTCCTGCCATATGTTTGACTTTGACCACACCCAGATGCTTGGACCGAGGTCTCAAGCACATGAGCATTCTGGTCCAGTGCACAAGGCCCCTAGGCTTGAGCCGAGCTTGACTAGGCGAAGAGGCTTTCTAGCATTTTGGTGGCTGACACGACGTCTTCCCCAGCAAGTAGGTGAGGTGCGATAAGCGAAGCGTCTTTGAGGTGATGTCTCACCACACTTAATCCAAAACATACTCATGATGTCTTCATCAACGATTGGAAAACATTGTCGCTTGGCATTCCCTTATTCAAATATTTTCTCCTTGAAACCTCACTCCCATTTCATTGTTCCATTTCTCTAAACCTCTAAAACCCTTTCAGCCTCCACAGCTTCAGAAAATCTTGCACTTTCATACCGCTCTTACTCCAAAATTCTTTATTCACACGTTCTTTTTCCAATCAGCTATCACACCAGGTATTTTCCCTCTACTACTTTCTATTGTCAAATGCTTATTCATCTTACCGATTACATTTTTTGAATTGAGATTTTTCTTTCATTTTGCATTCGTTGCCTGAACCGTATTTGTATCTGTTTTGTGTTTGTGCTTTTGCTATATATATATATATATATATATATATATATATATATATAATTGCGATGGATTACCATACCATGTATCCTTGGGCCCCAAAAAGCCTTTTAGATGAAAGCTCCTTTTATACCACCCACAAGCGTGTTATAAGTTTAAGAAAGAGTGATTGTAATTTTGGTAGGGCGCACAATAGGTTTGTAAATATATTTGTGTGTAAGGAGAATGAGCTTGTGTGTTGCGATGAATCCTCAGATTCCTGATTAATGAATCACTGAATGGTCATGTCGCTATCCCTTGTTCGAAGGCGACAATCATCATCTCTTCATCGTGCGTTTAAAGTCTTACCGTGACCGCGCAGAACCTATTCAGATAATCTTTCAGAGTCTCTCCTTCCCTTTGTCTAACGCTGAAAAGGTCGTACAATCTCGAGGGTTTTACCTTGTTAACATGGAACTGTTCTCTAAACATCTTGGAGAACTGAGGGAAAGAGGTGATTTAACCATCTCGGGTCCCACTGAACCATTGTAGGTATGTACCTGTAAAAGTTTCCATGAACATTTTACATCGGATGGCATCTGATCCTTCAGAGATGATCATTTGAGCATTGAATATCGTGAGATGATTTTCAAGGTCCTCTATTCTTGTGAAAAAGGCAATTTTAGGTATGATGTAATGAGGTGGCACAGGCTCATCCAGTATTTCCTGTGAGAATGGCTTGGGATTATCTCTCACTAACAAGTTCAGATATCATTCCTTAGTAGAACGTCGGTCACGTCGATGCAGGCTCTTCTGTAATTCCTCATTGGTTTTGCACAAATCCTCATTGGTTTGTGCATGCTCCTCCATAGCTCTTGCTCAGCTTGATTTCTGCCATCAGATTATGTTGTAGAAGCTCTTGTTCATCTCGAGCTTCTGCTTGCAGCCTCTCTTGCTCGGCCTTGGCTTCTTCTTGGATCCACTCTTGGATCAACTCTTACTCTCATATGTGCTCCTCGTTCGCCTCTTTGAGGGCCTTCATGGCATCCATGAGTTGTTGTAAGACGGAGACATCGCTTCCTTTAGATCCCTGTGGGCCTTGCCTTGTGTTTCTCATAAAGTCAAAAGGCTCAGTCGCAAATGAGGATGGGATAAAGTTTTATCGGGCCCCACGGTGGCACCAAATGTTCTTGTTGGTTGACTTCGAACGAGCTTAATGGGAAAGCTCCTCTTCTACTTTGTCTTCCATTGTTGCTTCAAGGTGCCGCTTCACTGGGACAAAGGGGGCTCTACCTGTTGATCACACTCCGACGATCAAGTTAGTGAGGGCATTCAAATATCAAATCATTTTCAGTCTCAAGTATTCAAAAACAACATGCCTTTACTAGGGGTTTCAAGCCCCTTTTATAAATATCCTTTCAACTGCTTTCTCCAATCAGAGCAGGATTTCAACAGGGAGAATATAATCTAATCAAAAAACATATAATCATAACAGAAAAGCATATTGCTTATGTGCATGTTTATCTTCAGGTGCTTAACAACAATAAAACATTTTGTTCACATGCACCTTTATTCTCAGGTGCTAACTACTTTATTCCCAACAATTTTTATTTATATTTAATTAGCATATATATTATAATCAATCAGAATATTCCTTCTATTTAATATCTTTATCGAGTTGTGTACAAGTATTAGGGTCGAGCTCATGGCCCACCCTTTGGGACCATACTAGCCAAAAAACCGAGCTGACCTAAACGCTTGAACGAGGTCCCAAGCACTCCTGACCAATACAGTAATAATAATAATAATATTAGTAATAATAATATTAGTAACATTAGTAATATTAATGATATTAAATTTTTTATTAATATAGTGGTTAAAACTTCTTGGGTTTGGGTTCTAGTCCTTTGGTATAGTAGTTACTCAAGGGGTTTGGGTTCTACTCCTTTGGTATAGTGGTTAAAACTTCTTGGGTTACTCAAGGGATTTGGGTTCTAGTCCCTCCCATGTATTACTTACGAATGTGTAATCCAATGTAGATTTACATGGAAATCCTGAAACATGCATAAGTGTTCAAGTCAATTTTTCTTCATAAGTTATTATGTGTTAGTGTTTTGCGGATGTGGTTTTCTTTTCTTGGGTAGATATAAAGTGAGATTTTTGTGTTGTGTTACATGTATCATGTTTTTATTGTTTTTTAATTTTTGTTTAGTTCAGCGATTCCACTCATGTTCTTTATTTGGCTTAGATACACACATCATTTACATTCAATATTATAGTCTGTGTACATTGCATTTATCTTATTTTATTTGCAAACTTGGTAATATTTAAAAAAGTTTGTGTACCGACCAGTCCTTGGTCATCGATTCCAGTGACTGTCCTCAGACATCGTACACTGATGCCTAATAGTAAAGATAGGCCACGTAAGGTGGGTCCCAGATACACGTGTCAGGATGTTGGTCAGTCTTCGGACATTGGTACCATAGACCTCAACGTTGGAGATCGACATCAGACCTCGCCAGAAGAGGGAGAGATCGAACGTCGACGGTCTGAACAGTTATATTGGGCCATAAAAGGTGGGTCCCAAAATTACACAGTTATAGTTGAAAACAGCATATATGAGAAAAGCCTAAGTCACGAGGGATCCATGCAAGTAGTGTATAGCGCATTCAGGCGTGACACGAGTAAACAGTCCTTGGAGGCGCTAAGGCGAAGCGAGTCAACCGGCGAGAACATTTGGCGCCCACCATGGGGCCCAATAAAACAAGGTCCCACTCGCAATCATGTTAAGAGTTTTTACCAACGATATGAGGAGTGTGAGGCAAGGATTTGTTGCAGCCGCAGGTGTCGCGCCCCCTGGAGGGGACAGCGTCACCATGGAACAACTCATGAAGACCATGCACGCCATCCAGGAGGCGGTGGTGGCATCTAGAGTTGAAATAGCCGCATCACATGCGGACAATGAAGAACTGCGCAAAACCAATGAGGAACTGCACATAGATTTGTGATTCAACCGGTTGTTTTTATCAGCAGTTAATAAAAACAACTTAAAACATATATATGTGAGATAAGGGAAAGAGAGAATCACACAAACAGATTTATACTGGTTCACTCTTACACCAAGAGCTACATCCAGTCCCCAAAAACCACTGGGTAATCCACTATGCAATCAAAACCAGATTACAGACATCACACGTCAAAGTAGTGACCTTGAACCCCTCAAGAAACACACTACCTTTGGCAAACCACACCAAGAGTGTTGATCTTGAACACCTCAAGAACACACAACACTCTTTGGCAACACAACTACAGAAATACAGTAATCAAGGAAGAAGGGAATAGAATACACCTGGGTATTACAAAGCTTAAAGTACAGAAGTACAAGCCAATCCTATTCCACACACTTAAGAATGATAAAAAACTCTTTCAAATCTTGGAAAAACTGTTTTGATAAACTCTTTCTCTTACTGCAAGATTAGAAGCGTAAAACCACCTTTATATATACCAACCAAGTGGTCAAAAGGATTTAATAAAGGAGCCAAGTTAGTTAGGATCATTTAAAACATATTAAAACCATATTAAAGGAACCAAGTTAGTTAGGATCTGTTAAGGTTTTCAGGAAAACAATTGATTGTTTTGTCAAAACAATCGATTGAATTGACTTGACAGCAAAGTCAAGCTTTTCAAAACCTTTTCAAAAACTGCTAAGCTAAAACAACCTGTTGTTTCCAAGTGTCACGTCACCAGCGCAGAGAGTGTCACGTCACCAGCGCAGAGAATGTCACGTCATCAGAATGCCACGTGGATGGTAGGGCGAGGCCTTGGTCTTTTCGCTGAAAACAATTATCAGCTCAAGACTGGGGGGCTTGTGTACCGACCCGTCCTCGGGCGTTGACCAAAGTCAAACATACGATGGGACCCACCATCGTATGTTTCAAAAAACAACCTGTTGAAATTTCAATAGCATTTTAGAAAACTCATCTTTTCAAAAGGTTAAATATTCAAATGAACTTGGATCATCTTAAGGAGTGATCCAAGTGTCACGTCACCAGCGCAGAGAATGTCACGTCATCAGAATGCCACGTGGACGGTAGGGCGAGGCCTTAGTCTTTTCGCTGAAAACAATTATCAGCTCAAGACTGGGGGGCTTGTGTACCGACCCGTCCTCGGGCGTTGACCAAAGTCAAACATACGATGGGACCCACCATCGTATGTTTCAAAAAACAACCTGTTGAAATTTCAATAGCATTTTAGAAAACTCATCTTTTCAAAAGGTTAAATATTCAAATGAACTTGGATCATCTTAAGGAGTGATCCAAGTGTCACGTCACAAGCGCAGAGAATGTCACGTCATCAGAATGCCACGTGGACGGTAGGGCGAGGCCTTAGTCTTTTCGCTGAAAACAATTATCAGCTCAAGACTGGGGGGCTTGGGTACCGACCCGTCCTCGGGCGTTGACCAAAGTCAAACATACGATGGGACCCACCAAGGGGCTCCAAGGAGGAAAGTTAGTGTATTGACCGCTTCGGGCTTCGCCAGGTGTGGGCGTCGCCAGGTTTTAAGCGTCTCCCACCTTAAAGGCGTGACTCGTAGTCCTAAGAGCGTGCTTTGGCCCAGATGGAGCCACCCCCTGATACCCATGGGTAAGGAAGACCGTGGAGGGGGCGGCATGGTAAGAGGCCACAGTACGGGCGTGGAGGCCTCGGACCCTAGTACCTCAGAACAGTAATAAAGAGAAGAGAAAGGTGGCTTTAAGGCCATATTCCCAGTACCAGTAGGGAGTAACCTGACTCGTGAAGTACTCATGCATGAGGTGTAGGACGTGGCTACCCGCGCCACCTTTGGAGAATCCCTGGGACAGATACGACCCGGGAGAGGGCCACGCCCCAGGGGTAATCCACGTGCATGGTACGAGAGGAAGGCTGATACACTCCCAGGGCGAGTGACTAGAGGTTGGGGCGCATGAGTTGGCACCCAGGTAGTCACCCCTTGCGCCGGATGCACTTCGAGGAAGGAAGACTTACGCGCTGGGATTTCCCTAAGTTGGGTTACAGCGTCGTAAGGCCTTCCACGTGGAGTTGCGCTTAAATCAGAGAAGCCACGTGGCAGTAAGCACTGACACCCAATGATGATAATCAAATAAAAGAGGCTTTTATTAATAGAGGAAGAGGACATCCACCCTCACATTTGAAGTTCTTCCTTCTAGTCTTCTCAAAATTAAAAGAAGACATAAAATAAAGATGAGGCCCAAGCCCAAGCCCAAGAAGGCCAAAGCCCAAAAAGTCCAAGTCCATCCCATGAAGGACAAGGCCAAGCTTTGAAATACTCTTGTATAGTTTTAGGAGGTGTGGTTATTAAATAAAGGAGTGTGAAAATATAAAATAAAGTCACATTGTCCATGTGACTTAGGAGAGTGGTGTAGGTGTAGTTTTTAGGAGGTGTCATAGTAGAAAAAGGTCACACCTCCCATGTGACTTGTTTTTGGTGGGAATTTCAAATGAGTTTTATTTGAAATTTCCCACCTATTTTTCAGCACCTCTAGGCTATAAATAAAGGTGCTTAGCTTGTACAATTCAGATTTGAATTTTGATTAGAGAAACTATACTCAATTTTTGAGAGAGCATTGGAGAGCTTTGTGCCTTCTTCACTAGTCTTATCTTGAGAGTTCCATGGTTACCTCAAGTGGCGGCTTGCACACTCATCTTGGAGTCACCATCCTCTAAGTGGTGTGATCATCAAACCAAAGCCTCCATCTCCATAAGTTATTCTTTCTTTCATCTCTATCTTGCTATTGATTTCACATCATGTGGTATCAAGAGTTTAGGTGTGTTCTTGTTTAATTTTTGAGTTGTGTTGCACTTTAATTTCAAGAGCTCTTTAATTTCTTGCAATTTAAGTTTCTGTTTTAGGCTTATTTGAGTATTGCTTGCTGTTTTAATTTTTGTGCCTATCATATGTTTGAGTATTTTCCTTTTTGAATCCATACAAGTTTTGTCTTAGTCTTGTTTTTCCATAATTGTCATCACTTCTTGTAGTACTTTTATTGATTTTGTTGTTTCTTGCTTTAGTGTCATATAATTTTTCTGAATTTGATATTGATCCTTTGTGCATATTCTGTTTTAGAATTGAGTTCATACTTGTATTCTAGACCTATACAAGTTCCTATACATCATTTTCCATTATGTCTTTGCTAGTTCATAATTCTGTTTTTCATTCCTATTAGGATTCCTCTGTTTCTGAAAACGTGCTTACTGTTTTTCCTTATTGCAATTGATTTACTCACTGGAAAATTCTGAAATTCTGGATTTATGGCAAGGTGTTATAAAAGCATAGAAAAAAGAAGTATTCAAAAATTCAAAGTACACAAAAAATGATAAATAAAATTCAAAAAGTGTACAATTCTGCCGAAAAAAATACGGTAATCTGGCAGCGATTTTGAAAAATTTATCTCAATTAATTGGCTTACTGGTTTTGCATAACTCCAGTGCCATTTTTGAGCTAAGATCTTGAAGTTTCTGTGGTTAAAATTTAATAATCCAGTTCGCTTTATATCATTCCAGTTAAATCAGTGAACATCAAGCACAGTTTGCATAAAAAAAAAATTCCAGTAGCTAATTTTTGTTTTCTTCATCTACTCTAGTGCTTTTCTTTAAGTATTCTTTTGTGTGCCTACTTTCTCATTGAGTTCCTTATTTTTCTTGCTTGTCTTTTGTTCATTAATCTTTGAGTTTGTCAAATATCTAGTATTCCTTTTGTTATAGCCTTTCATTGCTTATACTTTTTCTTGTTTGTCTTTATTGCTTCATTGGTTTTGTTGTGGTTGGCTTTGAGATTGGTGTGCCTTGCTTTGACATCTTTCATTTGAGGATTCCTAGACCTCAAGATCAGCTTGGTGCAGGGACATTATTTCTTTGAGAGTGACTTCTTTTTTCTAGCCAAATTCACTTCGGCAATTTGGTTGCCAAACTCATTTTTTTTGCTAACTTTGTTTCTTGACTTGTTTGCTGTTTTTGTGTGTTTGCTGTTTTCATTTGCAAATGGCTGGCTATTCAAGTGGTGCATCTTACAAGCAGCACTCTCCTTCCAAAGCTTCGGTCCTTGGTGAATTGCATGAAACTCAATGCACCATTAGGCGTTTGGAAGAGAAATTGCAAAAGATGGAGGTGCAACAAGCTAGGTCATCTCACTCTATCCATGATGGGCATCATTCACATAGACCTTCATCAAGGGGTTCTTCAAATGACTTAGGCCGTGAAGAGGACCATAGGAGAAGGCGAACTCCACCACAATTCAATGGACAAAGACATCACAACATGGGGAGAGACATCACCATGGAAATTACTACTACCAAGATGCAAAGGCTAGGCTACCTTCGGTCAAAATTCCTAGTTTCAATGGGGATAGTGATCCTAATGTGTATCTAGATTGGGAGGCTAAATGTGAACAGATTTTTGACCTCCATATGATCCTAGATGAGCACAAATATAAGCTAGCCACCTTAGAATTTAGTGATTATGCCAAAGAATGGTGGCATAAAATTGTAATGGACATTATATATCGCAAGAAACCTCCCGTGGTTTCTTGGAATACTTTGAAAGAGTATATGATGTGAATCCACTAGCACAATTAGAATGATTCTTGACATTCTTAGGAATCATCTTGAGTTGGTTAAGAGCTAGGCACTTTATCATAGAAATGGATCAAGGTTCTATGAACAAGAACTCACCAAAACTAGTGCCAAAACACAAACTCATATAGAAGATCCAATTATTGTCAAATTGAACCGAACAAAAAGGCACAAAAGCTAAGCAAACTGAATTTGAATGCTGGAAATTAAATTGAACCGAACAAAAAGCTGGAAAATGAAGAAGAAAGATGAAGAACAGCAAAGCTCCATAAAAGGACCGAAGCAACACAAAATAAAATGAAACTGCCGAACCAAATTCAACAAGGAAACAAGCTAAGACAAGGAATTAACAAAAGAAGAAAGGAAGGAGAAGAGAGTGCTCATGAAGATGGATGTATGGTTGGATGATCATGCCACTAGAAGGATGAGTGTGCTGCCGCCACTTGAGGACACCATGGATCCTTCAAGATGAGACTAGAGAACAAGGCTCAAAAGCTCTCCAATGATCACTCAAAATTTGAGTATAGTATCTTTTCTCTAAAATTCAAATCTGAAATTTACAAAGAGAGCACCTCTATTTATAGCCTAAGGTGCTGAAAATGCAAGCTAAACAAATTCAAATTTCCCCCGTAAACATATTCTAGAACCGGCGCCAATTGCAAGGCATGAGGGAGGTGTGACCTCTTCCTTCACTTTGGCACCTCCTATTCTACTCCTACACCTATCTACTAACGCACCCCCCCTCCTAAAGCTCCTAACTAAAGCCTAAAAGATGCTATAACAAAAGAGGTTTCTAATGTTTCCCTCTAAGCACCTTCAACTAAATACATTACAAAAAGAGAAAATAAATGTCCCCTAGCTCCTAATGCTTTGAACATGCTTCTTGTAATCCTTTGAGGTGGGCTTTGACCTCCATGGGCGTCCTCCATTTGTGCCTCTACCTCTTCTTGATCTTGTTGATTGGCCTCCATGTCCTCTTGAGCTTGATCTCCATCAGTATATGCGCGCGAGGTTTGGTCCTCATTCTAGGAAGGAACACTTGTTGAAGTTCCAAAGGCTTCCTCAAGGACATAGGATGGTAGATGAATACTTTAAATATTTGAAACCACTTTGACTAAAATGAATATGCATGATAATGAAAAGTCAAAGATTAAATGGTTTGTACGTGGTTTGAGAAGAGATATTAGAGACTTTGTAGAATTAAAAGAATATTCTTCTTTAAAGAGAGTGTTTCACAAAGCCATCAAGGTGGAATCATATCTTTTGAAAAAAACTTTCAATAATCCTCATGATGGTGATTTCTACAACTCTTCTAGGAAGGATGCAAACAAAATTTCTACTCCAATTTCTCCTTCCAATTTTTCCAAACAAACCATGTTTCCAAAGAAAGTTTCTACTACAAATACTTCTACTCCTAAGTCACCTACCAAAACTTCAAATATCAAATGTTTTAAATGTTTAGGTTTTGGGCACATAGCTCTTCATTGTCCACAAAAGCAAATCTTAAAGATCACCAAGGTAAAACAAGACCTAACTCACCCACCTACCACAAGTAAAAAAGAAAAAGACAAAGAAGGCCAAGTTGACATGGGTCTTATCCTTTCACCTCCAAGGTGTTTTCCTTCCTTATCTTTTTCATTACCCAAGGTTCCTATTTCACCACCATCTTGGTTAAAAAATGTTAGGGATGATTTGTTCATACCTCCTAATGGTTGTCACCATTTAGGAGGTCTTTTACCAAAACATTACATCATTCCCAAACAAATTTTTCCAACTTGGTCGATTTATAGAACCTCCTTTTCTGAAATCCCATTGTTTACAAATGCTAAGTCATGTTTACATTTTTCTTCCACTTTTAATTGTAAAACTAAACTGACTTTGTTATATGCAGGGATTCAGAATTCGTGGACGAATTCTCTCCAAGTGAAGGAGTATGATGAGAATCAAATAAAAAAGGCTTTTATTAATAGAGGAAGAGGACATCCACCCTCACATTTGAAGTTCTTCCTTCTAGTCTTCTCAAAATTAAAAGAAGACATAAAATAAAGATGAGGCCCAAGCCCAAAGCCCAAGCCCAAGCCCAAGAAGGCCAAAGCCCAAGCCCAAGTCCATCCCATGAAGGACAAGGTCAAGCTTTGAAATACTCTTGTATAATTTTAGGAGGTGTGGTTATTAAATAAAGGAGTGTGAAAATATAAAATAAAGTCACATTGTCCATGTGACTTAGGAGAGTGGTGTAGGTGTAGTTTTTAGGAGGTGTCATAGTAGAAAAAGGTCACACCTCCCATGTGACTTGTTTTTTGTGGGAATTTCAAATGAGTTTTATTTGAAATTTCCCACCTATTTTTCAGCACCTCTAGGCTATAAATAAAGGTGCTTAGCTTGTACAATTCAGATTTGAATTTTGATTAGAGAAACTATACTTAATTTTTGAGAGAGCATTGGAGAGCTTTGTGCCTTCTTCACTAGTCTTATCTTGAGAGTTCCATGGTTACCTCAAGTGGCGGCTTGCACACTCATCTTGGAGTCACCATCCTCTAAGTGGTGTGATCATCCAACCATTCCTCCATCTTCATGAGCTTTCTCTTCTCCTTCCTTCTTTCTCTTTTCAAGTTCATGTCTTAGTTTGTGTTCCTTGTCTTTTTGGTTCGGCATTTTGAATTTCAGCTGGTTGTTATTCTTTTGTTTTTAATTTTGGTTTCGTGCTTTTAATTTTTTAGCAATTCTATTCGGTATTCTTGCCTTTTGTTCCATTTTAATTGGTTCAATTTGACAATACATGGAACTTCCATATGAGTTTGGGTTTTGGTACTAGTCTTGGTGAGTTCTTGTTCATAGAACCTTGATCCAATTCTATGATAAAGTTCCTATCTCATATCCAACTCAAGATGATTCCTAAGAATGTCAAGAATCATTCATATTGTGCTAGTGGAATCATATCACCCAAGGTATATAAGCTTTTCTGGAAGCTTAGTAAGGTACGTTCTAATCATTTGCATGCTTACACACTGTACGCACGAGTGATTTGAGCACTAGAGAGAAGTTCGTTAGAATACAGTTACGCGCCTTCAGAGCATCGCAGTTACGGTGTTCCGATACAGAGGTGCATGGTGTTTTCTACCTACTGACTTGATCGTCGGAGTGCAAACGGCCGTGAGGGCGCCCTTTGTTCACTCTGTTTCAGGTACTCACGGCGGTGTAGGGTGAAGATCTGGGTTCATGTTCATGTTGTTTCTGGTCAACCGGCAGGAACATGGTTCATGTTCTTGAAATGGGTTTCCCATGGGTTTCTTGATTTGTGTTCTTGAAATGGGTTTCTTGATTTGTGTTGTTGAATCTCCACTTCCTCTATACTTCGCGGTTACAGAAAAGGCAATCAGTTCGGTTATGCTGCAAGAGCAGGACCAGGCGCAGAAGCCGATCTACTTTGTTAGCAAAGTGTTGCGAGGGCCAGAGGTGAAATACCAGGCCATAGAGAAAGCAGCTCTAGCAGTAGTGTTCTCATCGTGAAGACTTAGCTACTACTTCTAGAGCTTTACCGTAATAATGATGACAGACCTTCCAATTCTCAAGGTCTTACAGAAGCCAGATGTGGCAGGAAGGATGGTGCGATGGGCGGTGGAGTTATCAGAGTTTGATGTGCAGTATGAGCCCAAAGGCCCCATTAAAGGCCAGGTTTATGCTGACTTCGTAGTAGAGCTCTTCTCGGCAGCCACACACCAAGAAGGAGCAAGTTTCAGATGGGTACTCTATATAGATGGTTCCTCCAACCAACAAGGTAGTGGGGTTGGAGTCATCTTGGAAGGGTCAAATGGGTTGCTAATTGTGCAGGCCCTGCGGTTCGCTTTCAAGGCCACTAACAACCAGGCGGAGTTTGAGGCCCTGATCGCTGGAATGCTGCTAGCAAAAGAGATGGGTGCGAAAGGTTTGCGGGCAAAGAGTGACTCCTTGTTAGTCACAGGTCAGGTCACGGGGGAATACCAAGCTAAAGACCCTCAGATGGTCGCATATCTAGAGTACGTCCAGGTTCTGAGGGAGACGTTTGAGGTGTTCAAGTTAGTCCACGTACCCAGAGAACAGAATGCTCGAGCAGACTTGCTTGCAAAGCTCGCCTATTCGGGCAAGGGGGGCAGACAGAGGACAACCATTCTGGAGACCCTGAGGACACCTCGAACTACCACAGACAACATGGCAGAAGTTCAGCAGATCAGCACATTGGAAGGAGTGAAGACGAGTCATCGGTCGTTAACACATGAGATGCTTAAAACACCCAAAATAAGCGTGTACCCAGTTGCTGGGGAAAGGTCGTCGCAGGTTTACCAAATCGAAACAGAAGAAACTTGGATGACACCCTACCAACGCTATTTGGCTTATCAGATAATCCCCCTAGAGCCTACAGAGGCTAGAAAAATTTGAGCAAGTACACCTTAATCGATGGGAAGTTATTCAGGCATGGGTTCACCCACCCCATCCTGGTGTGTGTAAGTGGTGAGCAATGCACGCGCATTATGGCAGAGCTGCATGAAGTGATTAAGGTTCAATTAATAGCTTGACAATTAATTGAGTAACCTTTACAATCAACCTGTTCCAGTGGCTTTTAACAAATTATAAGTGTTCTTCTTAAAATCAAACAGTTTTCCAGAAATTAAGAATAGTATGAACCGAGCCCAGAAAGAACAGATTTATTATTGATTGAACAGATTTATTTCTTTGTTGTTTTAACAGTTATGCAGAAATTTAAGTGCAGAGATTAAGGGAGAATGAACACAAGGCAATTATACTAGTTCACTCAACTGAGCTACATCCAGTCTTCACCTAAACCAAGGTGAAATTCACTAAATAACAAACACAAATCCCACTGTTCTTGAAACCTACAAGAACTTAGGTACACTTGCTGAAAAACCCTATTTCAGCACCCACACACTCTTCAAGAAAACCTATCAAGAAGAGTGTACAACCAAACTTTTACAAGAAAAGAAAAGTGAAACGAATACACCTGATTGAGGATGCAGAAATCTGCCTTATACCAGTAGAACAGATTGCTAGAACAGTAGCAGCACCTCACACCAAGCTTTTGGAACCAAACAAGAACAAGCACTTTGTGATTTTCGAAAACTTCTAAGAACAGATGTTAATTCCTTGTAAATCCTCAATTCTCTGATGCAAAACTTGTTTTTACAAATGTATGATCGATGTTTAAACTCAGAAACAAGTTTTCATTTTATAGAAAACCAACTTATAACAGATTTTTGAAAAACAGTTAAAGCTGTTATAAAATGAACAGATTGAAAATAAAATGAACAGATTTATTTTCAAAAAGCAGTTAGAGAATTTGTTAAGTGAGGAGACTTAGTCAGCCATTCTGGTGCAGGGACAAAACTGAAAACCGTTTAAGATAGCCATGGCACCAGAGTCAAAAAGAATTTATTCATTTACAAATGAACAGATTTATTTTTCAAAACGAAAACAGAGAAAGCTTAACTATTTAAAACACAATCGTTTTGAAAGGTAGAAGACTTAGTCAAAATACTTGATGCACAAAATCTAATTTTCACAAGACTTAGCCAAGGCATCAGTTTAAAAATGAATCTGTTTATTTAGAAAAGAACAGATTTATTTTTATGCAGTAAACGTGTTTTTTGTAAAACATGTGAAAAACAGTTTAAGAAACCTTATGCTTGTTCTTATCACATGGCCAGGGTAGGAGGTGAGTTACTCAGCAAAAAGCCCACTCTTAAACAACCTCAAAACACTACCTAAGACACACTTAAAGCAAAAGGAAATATACATGAATTGTACATAGAAGTCTTCATCAAACACATGTCTTGAAGGGGCAGCAACCATCTTCAACAATCTCCCCCTGTTTGATGGAGACAAAGCCCCATAGCTCTATTGCTTTAAGAACCTGCACTGCACCAAAATTAAACCAGAAAAACAGAAGCATTGCATAACAAGTGAAATGGTTTAAAGGTGCAGAATTTAACTCCCTGTTTTAGCTAGCTTCACCTAGCATGGTGAGCTATTTTTCTCCCCCTTTGGATTCATCAAACAGCATGTAATCATAGGGAAAAAACCAGAAGCATAACCATAATAGTCCAAAAGATAAAGACAAATTGTTCATCATTACAGACTTTTAAACTAATAAAGAAAGCATGAAAAACAAGAGACTACTGATCCTTGTAGTATAACTCTGCAAGTTATTCCTGTACCCCTTCAATCTGATCATCAAGGTGTTGAAACCTTGCTTGAGTAGTCTCAAAGTAAGCCCTTTGTTCTGCAGTCATTACATCAAGGCGATACAACACTTGCCTTTCAAACATGGACATTGGTTCTCCTCGGTATTCTAGAGCTTGATAGGCAACTATGGCATTTGCAGCAACTTCCTCATGCATAGATTGGGTAGCAGGTGAGTCATCCTCCATAGGAACAGCTTCATCCTCATCCTCATTGTGGAGGTTTGATGCTTCATGTTCTGTTTGAGGGTCCTTCCCTTTAAGAACCACCCACTTGTCCTCAATTTTGTGAAACCCCATTTTGGTGAGACTTGAATTATCAATCTCACTTACAGCCTTGATAGGGTCGTTTCTCTCATTTGTAACATCAACACCAAAGTAATCAATCAATTTGGAAACAAGAATAGCATAGGGAAAGCGGTAATCAGCCAACCTTTTTTATTTGAGCATGTGTTCATTGATAATTGTACCGCCCTGGGAGTCGGAAGTGATGACGTGGCATCAGGCTATTGTATAGGTGTGTTGATGGGACGCCTGGCTGGCAAAAGGGAAGGAAGCCGGGGGGCTCGTGTAGTCGCCAATTATTAAGTTGGCGTGCTCCGATCTCCAGCACACCAGAACCGGCGGTCACCGGGTTAAAGATGAAGTCGCCAGATGTAAACCTAGGCGACCAAGTGATTAGAGATCGCCGAAACAAGGACATCGCCGGAGATGAAGGCAGATAGACATTTCCCAGCTGGCCAGAGGATGAGGTCGGGGGACAGCTTGCTTGAGCATACACAGTGAAACAGGTGGTGCAGATCATGAAGGCGGCCGGCGAGACCACAGGGAAGGTGTGTACGAAGGCACCCTAACTCGCCAATCCAGAAGAGATCGCGCTCCAAGACAACTATGCACTGAGTAGTATCATGCATAAGTAACTTAGCCAAAGGAGAGTCAGAAGTAGCGCCCAAGTCAAGGAGGCTCCAGATGATGGCACGTGTACAGCTGGATGCGAGCCACGTGTCCAGATGTGTAACTGCCAGGAGAGAGAAAGTGCCCAGGTATATAAGAGTTCTCAACGAACTTCTGAGGTACGCACGTTCAGATTGTCTTCTTTACGCTTGCTAGTTCTTGAGTATACGGAGAGAGAACTGGTTCACGGTTCCTTGAGAGTTCTTGAGTGTTACTCTTAGTAATTGGTGGTTCAGTCACTGACTTGGGCATTGGAGTGCGATCGGCCGCAGCGGCGCCGTTTCTTCTTTTGCAAGTTCTTGAGGTGGATCGCGGCGAAGGACGGAGGCAAACACGGCGCATACGTCGATCCAAGTTTGACGAGGCAAAGCTCCAGCGTTTTGGTCAACAGGCAGGATCAATAATGAAAACCCAATTTACCTTAATCTGGTTCATGATGCAATATAGAAGAATTAGATCCTCTTCATGTAAAACCGCATGGTTTGTACCTCTTGGAATAAGTTGCCATGCTATGATGTAGGCAACAAAACGTGGAGTGAGGTTCAAATGCCCTACATGGAACCTGCTTATACTCTCTGTAGGATTCCTCATACAGCTTTTATAATCTTGCAGCTTGTTGAATTCTTGAATTCCACTGGTGTTTCCTTTTCCTACTTTCAGTCCAGCATACTTAATTCCAGCCACAGAATTCCACACCTCACTTGTGATCTTCATCTTGATCCCTTTCACATAAGAGACAACATTCTTTCCATCCAATGTGAGGTTAGTGTAAAACACTTTAACCAAGTCAGGATATACATTACCTGTTAATTCTAGCAGCTTTTTCAGTTTCTGGTGCTTCAACACAGCCCTTGTTTCTTCCAATTTTTCAGATTTCAGCCAGTTGAAATCCAACACCTTGGATATATTAATCTACTTTCTGCTTGTCTCGTGAATGTAGGCATTGATTGCTTCTTCATTTCCAGCGAACCAACCTTCTAGCACACCTTGAAAGGTGGTTTGCTTGCCCTTATTTTTCTGTTTCTTGGAAGAAGAAACCATGGTTGAACCAGAATTTTTCTCTTGTTTCAAATGGTGAGAACAGAAAATGGGTAGCCAATGTGGGTAGCAGATATTCACACAGGTTTATATAGAAATGAATAGGTTGATATGGCAGATATGAGTGGATATGCATGAAGATTTTATGCTCTGAATTTGTGCAGAGAATCTTTGAAAATATGCAACAAATATTTAGGGTCACGATGCACACAACTCATACCTTCATTGAGCACCCAAACCATCAAATCGGTTACATAACCATGACCAAAACCGTCAAAGGTACAGAGGTTAATGTCCACTAGGTCAGTCAAGCAGTCAAAGATCAGAATTTCTCTTTCCTAGTCATCAATGCATATCAGTACAGAAAATAAACACATTCAATTACGAATAAACAGATTTAATTTTTCACTGCTAGGCACAATTGACATTTATAATTCCCAATTCATTAAGCAGAAAATTAAACCTATCTTTAGCCAATGGTTTTGTGAACAAATCAGCAAGTTGTAAATCTGTACCAATGAACTTAATCTCACATGTTCCATTTGAAATGTGTTCCCTTAGGAAATGATGCCTAATTTCAATGTGTTTGGTTCTTGAATGCATGACAGGATTTTTGGTTAAGTTGATTGCACTTGTATTATCACACAGCAGAGGTATATGGTTAAGTAAGATACCAAAATCATTCAATTGTTGTCTTAGCCATATGGTTTGAGCAGAGCAACTCCCTACTGCAATGTATTCTGTTTCAGCCGTGGAGAGAGCTACACAAGCCTGCTTTTTGCATTGCCATGAGATCAAGCTTGATCCAAGCAAATGACAGGTTCCACTTGTGCTCTTGCTATCAATTTTGCAACTTGCAAAATCTGAATCAGAATATCCAGTTAAGCTTAATGAAATGTTACCTGGATACCACAAGCCAACTTCTTTAGTTCCTTGCAAATACTTCCAAATCCTTTTGGCAGCATTGTAGTGTGATTCTTTAGGAGCAGATTGAAACCGAGCACACATGCACACTGCAAACATTATGTCAGGCCTGCTGGCAGTGAGATACAGTAGTGATCTTATGAGTCCTCTGTATTTGGTTTCATCAACAGCAATTCCAGCTTCATCATGATCTAAGTGACAGCTTGTTGAGAAGGGTGTGCTGATTGGTTTACACTTGTCCATTTCAAATTTCTTCAGCAGATCCTTGCAATACTTAGCTTAATTTAAGAAAATGCCATCCTTGAGTTATTTGACCTGCAAGCCTAGAAAATAGTTCAACTCACCCATCATTGACAATTCAAACTCACTCTTCATCACTTTCACGAAAGCTTCACACAATTCTCCATTGTTTGAACCAAAAATGATGTCATCCACATATACTTGTACTAGAATTGAGTCATCTCCTTTCTTCTTGATGAACAAGGTCTTATCTGATGTGCCTCTGTCATAGCCTTGTGAGGTGAGAAAATCACTTAGCCTCTCATACCATTGCCTAGGAGCTTCTTGAGTCCATAGAGAGCCTTTTTGAGTTTGAACACGTATTCTGGATGTTGATGGTCTTCAAAACCTGGTGGTTGTGAAACAAATACCTCTTCATTTATATAACCATTCAAGAAGGCACTTTTCACATCCATTTGAAATAGCTTGAACCCTTTGATGCAGGAGAAGGCAAGTAGCAATCTAACAGCTTCTAACCGAGCCACTAGTGCATATGTCTCATCATAGTCTATCCCTTCTTCTTGATTGTACCCTTTAGCTACTAGCCTAGCCTTGTTTCTGGTGATCACTCCATGCTCATCCATCTTGTTTCTAAATACCCATTTTGTCCCAATTATATTCATCTCAGGTATTCTAGGAACAATAGTCCAGACCTCATTAAGAGCAAATTGATTCAGTTCCTCTTGCATAGCTAAAATCCAGTTGCTGTCTTTGAGAGCTTCATTCAGATTCTTGGGTTCCACATGAGATACAAAGGCCATTGCTTCACAGAAGTTGTTCAAGGATTTCCTAGTTGATACTCCTTTCTCAATGTTCCCAATGACATTATCAAGAGTTAGGACTCTAGGAGTTTTCCACTCTTTTGGCAAACCTGCAGCTGCAGTAGATTCTTGCATAGTATGTGTATCAGCAGTATCAAAATGAATCGATTCATTTTGATTTAAAATAGATTTAAAATCATTATTGTCAAGGTCATCAGCAGCAGTTTTAGATATGCTATGATCAGTTTCATCAAATACAACATGCATTGATTCTTCTACTATGAGCAACCTTTTATTGAAGACTCTATATGCATGACCATTCAAAGCATAACCAATGTGCACACCTTCATCAGATTTAGCATCAAACTTACCAAGATTTTCTTTGCCATTATTCAATACAAAGCATTTACACCCAAATACCCTAAGGTGGCTCACACTAGGTTTTCTGCCCTTATACAATTCATATGGGGTTTTCTTAAGAATTGGTCTTATTAAGGTCCTATTTAACACATAAGCTGCAGTATAGACTGCATCAGCCCAAAAATACTTAGGAAGCTTAGATTCATTTAACATAGTTCTAGCTAGTTCCTCTAATAATCTGTTTTTCCTTTCAACTACACCATTTTGTTGGGGTGTCCTAGGGGCTGAAAAGGTGTGTGATATCCCATGCTTCTCACAGAACCTCTCAAATCTAGCATTCTGAAACTCTCCCCCATGATCACTTCGAATTGATTTAATGCAACAATCATTTTCATTTTGCATAATCTTTGCTAATTTCTTAAAGGCAATGTAAGCATCATGTTTATGTGCAAGAAATAAAGTCCATGTAAATCTAGAGTAATCATCCACAACAACTAAAGCATACAAATTTCCAGCCAAGCTAGCAACTCTAGATGGTCCAAATAAGTCCATATGCAGTACATCCAAAGGCTTTTTTGTAGAGACAATATCTTTTAAATTGAAAGAAGATCTGATTTGTTTACCTTTCACACAAGCATCACAAAGCCTGTTATCCTGAAATTTAATGTTAGGTAAACCAGAAACTAAATCTTTAGATTTCAATTTATTTAAGTGATTAGTGTGTATGTGAGCTAACCTCCTGTGCCACAGCCAAGACTCATCACTTCTAGACAGCAAACACTCATTTGAAGAGTTAGTTTCCATGATATTCAAAAGATATATGTTATTCACTCTCTTACCAGTAAACAGTACCTTCCCAGATGAATCACTTGAGATTGTGCAGCCATTTGACTTAAAATTCACCTTGTATCCTTTGTCACAAAGCTGACTTATGCTGAGAAGATTATGCTTGAGTCCTACATAAAGCACATTCTCAATGGTTGTTGAGTTCCCTGTTCCAACAGTGCCTCTGCCCAAAATCCTTCCTCGGTTATTATCACCATAGGTTACATGACCCTCTGCTTTGAGCTTCAAGCTGGTGAATTTTGTAAGATCTCCAGTCATATGCTTGGAACAGCCACTGTCCAAGTACCACTGATTTTTCTTGCTGCCAATCTGCAAAACAGAATAAAAATGATACAAATGGTACCCTTTTCAGTATAGGGTCCAGCACAGATTAAAACCTTCTCTTTGGTAGCCACTTTGCTAAATTCTTAGGAACAAGATGCTTTCTAGCAATGCAAGACCTAGAGGTATGACTAGTGTACCGACCAGGTCATCAGGTGTGATGACATGGACAAAAGAAAAGTAGGTGGTCCAGAAGTCAACATAGTCGTCGTATGTAGAAGCGGCGTTCTGCAGTATACATAACCAGTTACCGCCAAGATGAGTCATCGCCCAAGAGAAGGACATCGCCTAAGCAAGACGTCGCCCAAACGAGACGTCACCCCAGTAAGACATCGCCCGAAGAGTCAACCCGCGTGACAGAAGCATTTCGCAGAGAAGAGGGCCCACACGATGGAATAACCCTAAGTTGGGTGGCGGCGCTGTGGGACCCTCCGCACAGAGTAAACGATCAAGTCAAAGGGGGCACGTGACAAGGCCCACGTACTCATTAAAGACCTCCAAGGAAGGCTGCATGCATGACACGTGATTAATTGGGGCACTCAAATAGTATGATGGCGCGAGAAATACAGTACCTAAGTTAGAGCCCAAGTGGCCGCAAGGTTAGTCATTGCACTCTGGATAAGGGAAGTCCATGGGCCAGATACGCTAAGATCTTAAGGATAGCGGCGCAAGGACCTTCTCCCAGGAACCCTAGATAATAGCAAGCAACGCAGAGGTAAACCCTAGTTTTCACCTATATAAAGGGCACGAAGAGCCCTAGTAAGGTACGCTTTGACAGCTACACGAGTTTTAACCTAATTCTCATAAGTCACACAGAGCACAAACCCTAGTTGTCTTCGCAGCACCCCGCAGGGAGCACAAGGCAATTATACTGGTTCACTCAACTGAGCTACACAGTTTCAGTCATTGAGATTATCATACAGTTTTCAGTCACTTTGGTGTTTCTCGCTAGCTGACTTGATCGTCGGAGTGCAAACGGTCGCGAGGGCGCCCCTTTGTTCTTCTTTTTCAGGTACTCATAGACAAGACAGAACGAAGGTGCTCTAGCTCGTGAGGACAAGCCACTCACTAAAGACGACCCAGGTCAACCGGCCGGAACAACTAGATTTCATGTAGTAAAAACAGGTTACATGAGATGCCTTTTTGCCACTGTTAAAAGCTGAAAAACCTGATTTTGCTGGAACAAAAAAACTTGAAAGTTTTTTGACATTGGTTACATTTCCAGGGGTATAACCAAGACCATTTTTATTGAAAACAGCATTCTGTGATCCAAGAAGAGACTCAAGGTTCTCTCTTCCCTTGGTGAAATTGGAAAGGGTTTTTAGCAAATACTCCACTTGTTTTTCCAATTTTTTGCAGTTTTCACAGGTTTTAATAGAGGCATGCAAGCATGTTAGTTCAAGGCTTACCAAATCTGTTTTGGCCTTATGCAATTCTTCCTCAAGTGTTTTTACTTTAGGTGCAAGCACATTATTTACCTTTTGTAGCTTATTGCATATTACAGCTAGCCTATTTGCTTCATCATGTGTTTCTTTGAAAGCAGCAAGCAATTGATCATAGTTATCTGAATCCACAGAGAAATCACTTACTGAATCAGAGATTGACTCCTCATCTTTCATCATGAAGCACAAATTGTTTTCCTCATCTTCTGTTGAAGAGTTGCTGGTTGAAGATACTTCATTTTCCTCCCATGAAATGTAAGCCCTTCTTCCCTTGCTCCTTTCAACTCTCTTGCTGGCAGATTTGTCCTTTGCTTGATTGTCTGGACAATCTGTTTTGATGTGCCCTGTTTTGCCACAGCCAAAGCAAATATATTTAGAGGAATTTGAATCATTGGGTTTAGGATACCTTCTTTTCTGCTGGTTCCTATCTCTGTTTTTCTTCTTCAGAAATTTGCTGAATCTTTTTGTAAGAAGACTGATTGTTTCATCATCTTCAGCATCTTCTTTTCCCTCCTTGATCTCATTCTGTTCACTTGCTTTCAGTGCAAGACCTTTGGGTTTTCTCTCTGCTGTTTCCTGCTCTTTGAGTCTCTTGAGCTCTAGCTCATGCTCCATTAGCTTTCCAAAGAGTGCAGCAGTTCCCAGCTTTGACAGATCACGGCTTTTAGATATGGCAGTCACCTTTGGCTGCCTGCTTCTGTCGAGGCACTTCAATATCTTTATGTTGAGTTCCTCTCTGTCAATAAATCGATTTATGTGAAAATGAACAGATTTATTTTGGCACTGTTTGTGTGTTTGAAGAACGTTTATACAGCAAGGTCAATCACCAGATTATGCAGATAGATTTTCCAGATGCACACACACTGATATTAGAATGAAAAACAGTGAATCACAAAACAGCAACCTTCAATTCCAAGCAAAGTGATTAAGGTTCAATTAATAGCTTGACAATTAATTGAGTAACCTTTACAATCAACCTGTTCCAGTGGCTTTTAACAAATTATAAGTGTTCTTCTTAAAATCAAACAGTTTTCCAGAAATTAAGAACAGTGTGAACCGAGCCCAGAAAGAACAGATTTATTATTGATTGACCAAATTTATTTCTTTGCTGTTTTAACAGTTATGCAGAAATTTAAGTGCAGAGATTAAGGGAGAATGAACACAAGGCAATTATATTGGTTCACTCAACTGAGCTACATCCAGTCTTCATCTAAACCAAGGGGAAATTCACTAAATCACACTTCAAACAAACACAAATCCCACTGTTCTTGAAACCTACAAGAAGTTAGGTACACTTGCTGAAAAACCCTATTTCAGCACACACACACTCTTCAAGAAAACCTATCAAGAAGAGTGTACAACCAAACTTTTACAAGAAAAGAAAAGTGAAACGACTACACCTGATTGAGGATGCAGAAATCTGCCTTATACCAGTAGAACAGATTGCTAGAACAATAGCAGCACCTCACACCAAGCTTTTGGAACCAAACAAGAACAAGCACTTTGTGATTTTCGAAAACGTCTAAGAACAGATGCTAATTCCTTGTAAATCCTCAATTCTCTGATGCAAAACTTGTTTTTACAAATGTATGATCGATGTTTAAACTCAGAAACAAGTTTTCATTTTATAGAAAACCAACTTATAACAGATTTTTGAAAAACAGTTAAAGTTGTTATAAAATGAACAGATTGAAAATAAAATGAACAGATTTATTTTCAAAAAGCAGTTAGAGAATTTGTTAAGTGAGGAGACTTAGTCAGCCATTCTGGTGCAGGGACAAAACTGAAAACCGTTTAAGATAGCCATGGCACCAGAGTCAAAAAGAATTTATTCATTTACAAATGAACAGATTTATTTTTCAAAACGAAAACAGAGAAAGCTTAACTATTTAAAACACAGTCGTTTTGAAAGGTAGAAGACTTAGTCAAAATACTTGATGCACAAAATCTAATTTTCACAAGACTTAGCCAAGGCATCGGTTTAAAAATGAATCTGTTTATTTAGAAAAGCACAGATTTATTTTTATGCAGTAAACGTGTTTTTTGTAAAACATGTGAAAAACAGTTTAAGAAACCTTATGCTTGTTCTTATCACATGGCCAGGGTAAGAGGTAAGTTACTCAGCAAAATGCCCACTCTTAAACAATCTCAAAACACTACCTAAGACACACTTAAAGCAAAAGGAAATATACATGAATTGTACATAGAAGTCTTCATCAAACACATGTCTTGAAGGGGCAGCAACCATCTTCAACAAGTAGTGCCAGCAACACGCTGACTGGCACAAGGCGCCTCTAGAGGAGCTAAGATCGATCTATAGCCCATGGCCATTTCATACTTGGGGGATCGACATTATGGGGCCTTTTCCTTTAGCATTGCGGCAAATGAAGTACCTTGTGGTTGCCATAAAATACTTCACAAAGTGGATAGAAGCTGAGCCAATAGTGTTGATCACAGCTCACAAGATTCAACACTTTGTGTGGAAGAACATAGTCTGCCGCTTTGGAATCCCAAAACGGTTAGTGTCTGATAATGGTACCCAGTTTGCGAGCCAATAGTTGGGCAAACTATGTACGGAGCTGGGAATAAAGCAGGTATTCGCATTTGTCGAACACCCCCAGACAAACGGGTAGGTCGAGTCTACCAAACGAGTTCTGCTCAGAGGTCTAAAGAGAAGGCTAGATAAAGCCAAAGGGACCTGGGCAGAAGAAGTTCCTAGAATTGTGTGGGCTTACCACATTACTCCCCAGTCCACAACCAGAGAAACATCCTTTAGCTTGGTTTATGGTTCGGAAGCGATGATTCCAGTAGAAATCCAAGAGAACTCGCCACGTTTCCAGAACTTCGTGGTCGAAGAGTCCAATGAAGAGAGGAAGGTGAACCTGGATCTGCTGGACGAAGTAAGGGAGGAAGCAAGGATCAAGGCTGAGGCCTTGAAGAGAAGGGTGGAGTACAAATACAGCTCCAAGCTGAGACCTCGGCAGTTTTAGGTTGTCGACCTTGTGATGCGAAAGGTCCACCCGTACCAGTTAGAGAACAGGTTGTCCCCCAAGTGGACTGGTCCTTTCTGAGTGACAGAGACCTTAGGAATGGAGCGTACAGGCTCGAGACATTAGAAGGTGGTGCGATCCCTCATACTTGGAACGCAATCAACCTTAAGTTTTATTTCAGTTAAATTGTTTGCATTGTACACGGTTTTAGGGGACACTTTTTTTCCCTTATAAGGGTTTTTAATGAGGTCACCCAATAAAATTTTAGTTATTCAGTTAAGAAATATGTTGTGCAGTGCAGTTAATGAACCTCTCCCTCAGATTGATACACCAAGATCGGGAATAGTATGGTTCCTTAGTGAACTTCCCTCGCGTGTGAGTTCACCAAGGCTGAGAATAGTATGGCTCAACAGTTATAAAACCTGTCCCTTGACTTCATACAGCAAGGTTGAGGTTGGTTAATGAAAACTTGTCCATTGACTTCATACAACAAGGTTGCGGTTAGTTATTAAGACTTATCCCTTGACTTCGTACAGCAAGGATGAGGTCAGTGAAGAATTGTTCACTTGGGTTAGAAACACCAAGGTTGGTAAGAGTATGGTTCCTCAGTGAGCCTCCCTCTTGCGTGGGAATGCCAAGGCCGAACAGCATGGTTTGATAGTTACATCCTCCCTTGCCCCATGGGCGAGGACGAGGTCGGTTACGAACCATTCCCTTGGGTTAGAAACACCAAGATTAGGAATAATATGGTTCCTCAGTGAGCATCCCTCTTGCGTGGGAACGCCAAGGTCGAACAATATGGTTCGACAGTTAAATCCTCCCTTACCCCATGGGTGAGGACGAGATCAGTTGCGAACCGCTCACTTGGGTTAGAAACACCAAGATTAGGAATAGTATGGTTCCTCAGTGAACCTCCCTCTTGCGTGGGAACACCAAGGTCGAACAGTATGGTTCAACATTCAAATTCACTCTTGCCCTCACAAAGCAAGGTCGAGAACGGTGTGGTTCACTACTGTTACTAACAAGGCAGGCTCGACGACCTAAAGAGGGCGGAGACGAGATCAGCAGGGAGACCTTTCCCTTATCTTGTAAGAGGAGAATCAAAAACAGCGGGAGGAGTTTTCCTCATTCTCGTACGATAAAGATTAGACCGGCTAAGGGTTTGCGCATATGTCACAAGTTCCTTAAAGACAATAAACGTCAAGAGAAGTTAAAGCAGATGGAGTTACACGCGCTACCTAAGAGGCGGATCTAAACCGAAGACACTGTTAGTCGAAGTTAATGCGAGTAAAAGAAGTTATAGACAAAGAGGTTAAAGAAAGAGTAGACACTCATAAATATATATATATATACACACACACAAGGCGCAAACTATTTATCAAGAAGTTAAATTACAAAAGGAAGTTACTCTCTGGGCACGAGCTGCCTATCGACGACCCACTTCGACTCTGCAAAAGAGGAAAGATCCACCTCAGGATGCACGCAGGAAAACTAAGCCTTGGCATCTTGGAACCCCTCGCCATAAGCATCGGTGGCGTCATTTCTTCTTCTGTCTTCTTGAAGAGTTCGACCTTCTCAGCCAGCTTCCCCCTCCACTTGGCCCAGTTGAACCTCGCGTTGGGTGGCCCTCTCCTCCAGCTTGGCCATGTTGGCCTGTGCCTCCTCGACCTTCTCCTTTAGGTCGACCACCTCATTGCGGAGAGGTAAGATCTTCGCCTCAAGTTGAAGGGCCTCTTGAGACTTCTCAAAAAGAAGCCTCTTGACCTTCTTCTCAGATTGACGAAGACTCGTCAGCTCCTAATAAATGGTCGTTTCGCGCTTGGAGAAGGCCTTGGCTTGGAGAGCTAGCTCTTCCCTCAGCTTTGTTGTCTCAGCCTGCGATTCTTGTGTGTCTTACGCCTTACTCAGGGCGAGGCTAGACGTGATGAGGAAATCTCCGAGGCTTTGAGCCACGCAGTCTTGGCGGAGGTTCCCACCCAAGCTCTCCACCACTTCTCTATCTTGAAAGCGTCTAAGGGCTTGTTGAAGGTGTTTGGTGATCTTCAGGGGTGCTCTCCCCCCCGCCTTCATGCACGATAAGGTCACAGGGGAAGGAAGCACTTGGAGGGTTGTCCCTGAAGGATGGCGCGCGGCCATCAGTCACCGAGTGCGATGGTGCCTCGACGTCGTCAACCCTTTGCCTCTTGAAGGCAAGGCCCAAATCGGTATCCTCGTCTTCGATACTAGTGGCCACCACCACCTCTTTTAGCCTATTGCCATCAAGGGCTAGTTTAGAGGATTTGGGGGCAAAGGTGACAGTGGGGAGGAGGATTTGTAGGAGTTGAAGTGCCCACACCAGCAACAGCAACCTTGCGCTTGGCGAGCAGATCAGCCAGTTTTTTCTTCTTTTCCACGTTAAGAGTCATGTCTGCATAGAAACAACAAAGAGTAAGACACTAAACAAACATGCAATTAGCAGCAAAGGTGAAGCAAAAGTAAGAATAGTACCAATATAGCTCTTAAGAGCTTTAGCGCATAATTTAAGCTTGATCAACTTGGCAGTGTCAAACATCGCTCCCAAGCCCGAAAGGAGTTGGCACATCTCACGATCGGGTGGGGTCAGGTCCTCAAGACTCCTAGGCTTTTTGAGTCCAAGCTTCTCCACCCAATAGAGGGGAAATCCATCTAGAAGGGTGGGGTCGTGGACGCTGCAGCTCACCTTGAAGAACTTCTTCTTGAAGCCCTTGTAGAATTGTTGAAAAAGAGTGAGGAGAACTCTCCCCGCCACTCCATTGAAGCTCAACCATAGCCTCTTGCCGGGATTCTTCGCCTCGAAGAAATATAGGAAGGCATCCACGGAGGATGTGTGGTCGAGGTGATTGCACAGAATGTTGAAGGCCCTTACGAAGGCCCAACTGTTGGGATGCAACTGGGCAGGGGCCACGTTGACCTCTGTAAGCAACGCGCTCTCCAACCCCGTAAGTGGCAGGCTAAGCTTGACCCGCTTGAAGACGGTAGAATACATGAAGAAGAAATGGCCTCTAGCTGGGTTGGCGTGATCGTCAGCGCACACAGGTTCACCTTTCTCACAAGGCAGAACCAATACGTACACGTCGTGCTCCCTCCCGAAAACACGACACTTCTCATCAGCTTCACCTACGTTATGAAGTCTTGGTTGGAGATGTATTTGGAGGTTTTCGCTAAGAGGTCATTGGGGGCCAATGGTAAAGGGCTTTGTAGTTAACAGAGGGTGGAGGGTTCGATGTTGTTTTCGTTCTGGTCATCTCAAGAAGGAAGCTAAAAAGAGAAGGAAGGGAGAAAACGAAGATTTAGAAGAAGGCTATGGCGACCCAGAAAACCCAGAAAAACAAAGACTCAAGGCAGAAAAACAGGGGAAACAAAAAGTGCAAAAAACCTAAAAATGCAGAAAAATAAACAGTCCCAGAACAATTATAGCATGTTATGAGTAGTGAATCATAAAGCAAGAGCGATCAATGAGTAAAGATCATACCTTTATTAGGTTTGAAGGTCTGAGTTTCTGAAGAGGAAGAGAAAGTGTTTCGAAAAAATGCTTGAGAAATGATTTGCTTAACTGAAAGTAATGAAACAGTGAAGAGAGCGTAAGGGTTTAAAGGTTTGAATAGTATACGAAGAAGCGCAAACGCCAACAAGTGATAGTCGTTGATCTTGCCACGTGTACGTTGATCTAGAAAGTATGGTGAGACGTCTCTTCGGTGTACTGTTCACGTCCCGTTACCCAATGCCACGTAGGTCGCCTAGGGCGATCACTTAGTCTCTTCGCTAAAACAAGTTACAGCTCGAGACTGGGGGCTTGTGTACCGACTAGTCCTCAGTCACCGATTCCAATGACTAACCTCAAACATCGCACACCAGTGCCTAATAGTACAGATGGGCCATGTAAGGTGGGTCCCAGATACACATGTTAGGATGTTGGTCAGTCTTCGAACATCGGTACCATAGACCTCGACGTTGGAGATCGACATCAGACCTCGCCAAAAGATGGGGAGATCGGACGTCGACGGTCTGAACAGTTATATTAGGCCACGAAAGGTGGGTCCCAGAATTACACAGTTATCAGTTGAAAACAACATATATGAGAAAAGCCTAACTCACGAGGGATCCATGCAAGTGGTGTGTATAGCGCATTCAGGCGCGACACGAGTAAACAGTCCTTAGAGGCACTAAGGCCCATTAGGATTAGGGTTTCCGAATGAAGTCGCATGCATGGCACGTGAATACTTAGGGCACTCGCAGAACAGATGGCCCTAGAGACTTGGTACACAAGTTGGTACCCTTGCAGCCACTCTATTAGTCGTTGCACTCCAATTAAGGGAATTTCCATGTGCCAGATTACGCTAAGATTATGTAATAGCGGCACAGGGAAATTCTCAAGGGAACCATAGACATGGGTAAAGGAAAAAAGGTAAACCCTAGTTTCAACCTATATAAAGGGTGCTACGAACCATAGCAAGGTACACAGTTTCTAAGACTGAAGCTACTTTATACACTTAGTGTTTCTTTGCCCTTATACAGACTTGAGTGTCGAAGTGCAAACGGCCGTCAAGATGCCCTTTGTCTTTGCAGGTGAGAGATTCTTCAATCAAGGAGGAACGATTCTCAGGCGGAGATAGGAGGGTCAAAGGCTGCCATTCGAGTCAATCGGCAAGAACAGTTTGTATATTTTTTTTAATTGTTCCAGGTTGAACTTCAACATAATACTGGTAAGGAAATTTATTCATGATTGATTAAAGAAATGTAGAAATATTGAGAGATTTTCTTTGTTAATTTTTAACTCTAATTAGTTTTAATGATTATAACTTTTATTTTAGTATACATTGGAGTATGTAACTTGCACATTAGAAATATAAATATTATATACATTGTTCTTAGTTAAAAGGGTCAAATTTTAAAGTTATGTTATGAAATATAAATTTATAACACAATTTATAAATATTATAGGAATTGAATAAATGAATAACCAAAAATTAAAATTATAAATGTGGTCTAAATGTACAATTACGTTTTAAAGTGATTTGAAAATATTGCCTAATACATAAATTATAAATTAAGAAAAGTGTTGTGTAATATAAATTGTTATCTAATATATTTCAACAACATATAAATTGCTGTCTAATATATTTCATATTTTTCCACATTAGAAAAATGTTGTGTATAAAGATAAACAACAATAAATAAGTGTTCTCTTCATGAATGACAACATTTTACAAAATGTTCTCTAAACAATAGGTAACACTTAAAATGCGTTGTCTAAACATTATGAGAAAAAATGTTGCCCAAAAGTTATTCTAAAAAATGTGATCTATTTCTATCCATATAAGACAACGTTTTAAAATATATGTGACCTTAGAAAAGAAATCGTTGCCTATAACTTAAGTTCACAATTACATACTTCATGGTTGTATATTCCACGACTGCATTATTCTCTAAAGTTAAGACAACATTTTTTATTTATTTTAAAAGATGAAAAATTATATAATGTATAGTCTATTTTTTATTTGAAGAGTGGATATAATATATGCTAGCTAGTTTTCTGAAAAGCTAACATGCATGCAATTGCATAACATTGGTGTTTGTTTGCTAAGAAAGAGTGTATGGGGACATAACTTTATGCATCACAAAGTTATGTAATTTAGCATCTACAAAGTCTTTTCATATTTATTTTAAAAGAGGTAAAAGAAAAAGAAAAAAAGGGAAAAGAAAAACAGGAATTTCACAGTTTGAGAAAATTGTCCAGTCATCTAGTATAAACTTGTATGCTGGTTTTGCAAAGGATCAACCTACAAATTTGTTACCCTACAGGTTGATTGGACAAGAGGAATCTCCACTATATACCTTTTCGCTTGGCCACATCATTCTCCTCTTTTTGCTCCGACCAAATCCTCCAACAAATAGGTTAACAAAAAATGGGGCTTGCTCAGTGGCTATTTATAAAATAAGACATTGAATTTGACATCTACAAGCACGAACTAACTAGAGTTGGAGAAGAAATTTCAACCTTCTTTTTTAACAAGTCAAGCTTCAATTACAACCTTCAAAGCCTCCAAATGCTTCTTCGTAGCCATGATAGTAGCTTTGCAGTTTGATATTTGTTGGGGCTGTGAAAATAAACCCTCAACCTTCCTTAAGATTTTAACACCACTTAAGGATCTAGGGTTCAATTAAGGATTGGGGACATTAGAGAATAAACTTCACTTAGGGATTAGAGATTCAACTAAATGTGTAGAGAGGATTTGGGATCTTGTTTCAACTAGAGATTTGAGAATAAGAAGTGAGAATTTGAGAAGGATAAGAAGTTAGGGAATGATCCTGCCTATTGACCAAAACGCAAGAGCCTTGCCTCGTCAAATCTGGATCGACTTCGCACCGTGCTAGCTTCCGTCCTTCACCTTGATTCACCTCAAGAACCTGCAAAAGATAGAACGGCGCCGCTGCGGCTGATCGCGCTCCGACGCCCAAGTCAGCGACTGAACCACCAAAATACTAAGAGAAAACTAAGAACTTCAGGAACCGTGCAATGTTCTCTCTCAGCGTACTCAAGTTCTTGCAAGCGTAAACGAAGTATTCTAAAACGGGCGTACCTCAGAAGTTCGTTAGGATTACTTATATACCTGTGCATTTTCTCTCTCCTGACAGTTACACATCTGGACACGTGGCTCGCATCCAGCTGTACACGATTCACCATCTGGAGCATCCTTGACTTGAGCGTCACCTCTTACTCTTCAGGCTTTTCGACTAAGTTACTTATGCAGGAAGCAACTCAGCGTATAACTGCCTTGGAGCGCGATCTCTTCTGCGTGGCGAGTACGGGTGTCTTCATACACACCTACCCTGTGGTCTCGCCGGCCGCCATTATATTCTACTTTACTTACTTCACCGTGCATGCTCGGGTAAGCTGTTCCCCGACCTCAACCTCTAGCCAGCTAGGGAATGACCATCTGACGACTTCATCCTTTGCTTCGAAAGCCTGGAACAAGCTTTCTTGATCCTTCGGCGATGTCATCCTCTCGGCGATCTCCGATCGCCTTGTCGCCTGGGTTCGCACCCGGCGACTACACGAACCTCCCGACGTCCTTCCCTTCTAGCAGCCAGGTGTCCCGTTCAACACGCCTATCCTATTGCTTGTGGCCACGTCATCAATTCCGACTACTTGGGCGGTACACAAGCCCCCCAGTCTTAAGCAAAGACTTGTCCAGCGAAAAGACTAAGAGGTCACGTCACTGCCGATCTACGTGGCGCTGGCACGGAATTCCAAACGTTCGTACCCTCTGCTTTTCTGACGCTCCACCAAACCCCTTTTTCCAATCGCTCAACACGTGGCTTCATCAACGGTCATCTTCAGCTGTCGTTTGCGCTTCCAAAAACGTTTGAAAAACCCTTAAACCCCTTCATTTCTACTGTTTCATCATCTCTCTGCATTCTCAAAACGCTTTGAGTTTTCTCTGCAAACCCACAACGCTTCTCAACTCCCTCAATCTCCAACTCCCTTCAACGCTCATCTGATCATCGAAAGGTACCTCTTTTACTTCTTCTGTTGATACTTGCTGTATTTTAACCGATTCGCATCATCCATTATCTGTCTGGTGCATACGCTGTGGGTTGTTTCCTCTTCTTCTTCCTTCTCGTAACTTAGGGCTTCGTCTTCCATTACATTCATCACAACGAACTCCCGTTCGTTCGTTCTCCATTCTTCGTCCACAATCGAGTCGATCGCTGTAACCTTTGTTCATCCTTTTTCCTTTTTCCTTTGCAGTTCCCGCGATGGCTCGTACGAAAACCACCGCGAATCCTCCTCCTTCATCACGAAACCCTCCACCCCAAGCGCATAACTTACCACGAGCATCTGGTGCTCCTTCTTCCCAGGCTGAGAGGCCTGCAACCTCTCACCCCAATCTCGCTCAGGCAACTCCACCAGTCGCCGGAGGAGCCTCCGTCGCCACACAAGACTACAAGAAACTTTATCCGTGGGCCACCTCAGCTCTGTTGAAAGAAACCTCTTCCATAAACACAACGTTGGGCGTGCACCGACTAAGGAAAGGGGACCAATCTGATCTTTCATTCCATAAGGAGCATGACAGCAAAATGGCCGTGCTGCCCTGCCACCCGGATGAACCAATCTGCGCTGACGATAAAGCGAGCAATGGCGAGTTGTTCTGCTTTCTCTACACGACGTTCTTCAAGAAGGTGAAACTCTGACTTCCCTTTACTCGCTTCGAGAGGGAATTACTAACTGAGCTCGACATCGCCCCCGCCCAGCTTCACCCCAACAGCTGGGCATTCGTAAGGGCGTTCCAGATCATGTGCGCACACCTGGGACTGCCAGCTTCGGTTGACGTTTTCCTCTTCCTCTTTGAAGCTAAGAATCCAGGAGACCGCCTCTGGATCAGCCTGAACGGGATCGCTGGGAGGTCAATCCTCTCCATCTTCCAGCAATCTTACAAAGATTGGAAAGGAAAATTCGTGAAGGTGTGCGCCAACGACCAAGATCCTTCCCTGCTCGACGGCTCCCCCTTGTACTGGGTACACAAGGGGAACAAAGACGCCAAAGAGAGCTTTAGGAGGCCCAGAAGTCCCGACAACATGGGCGAGCTAGACACAGATCTATGCCTTTTCTGCAAGAGAGTAGCAGCCGCCAACATCACCTTTCCCACCTCCGCCATAATATCCTTCGAGTTCCTCGAGGACCAACTCGAAGCTCACATAGGTTAGCACTTACCTCGACATTTAGGTTTTCGTTTTGTGTTGGAACTGATTGCGCATCTCTGTTATCTACCATCGGGAGTCCTGCTTGTTGCGCACTGGACTTGGTTTTTAATTCATGCGCCATTTGTTTGTATTATTCGCACACATACTCGTATATTTTGCTTTTGCTTTTGTGCTTACTTGTATATTTTTACCCTGTGCACACCTCATGTTGGGCAAAGGCAAATTAGCTGAACTGAGGGCGCTCGCCCGAACTCATAAGTTGGCGACGGGTTCCCAAACCGTGCCCAACTCGGTGGTGGAGATCGCCGCTGCCCAGGACAGATCGCCTCCTCAAGGCCCAACCCCTTCTGAGACACTGCCCGCCCCTCAACGAAAAAAGCTCATCTTAAGGAAACCAAAGAGGAAAACTCCTCAAGTGGTTCAAGAAGATGAGGATGAGGATGATGAGGCGACTGAGGACGGCCTTGTCACCAAAAGGAAAAGGGTAGCACCTTCTTTACCACCCGCTCTCCCAACACCAACACCGCCCTCTCCTCCAGCTCCAACACCGCCCTCTCCCCCAGCCCCAGCAGCGCCGGTCCAATCAACACCTTTGGCAGTCGCGCTTCCTGCGGTTGAAGGCAACGAGCCCAACTTCATGGAGAACCCTCCTAGTGCCTCCACGCCGTTGTATCTGCTGGAGAGGGTCCTCCTTCGACCGCCTCAATTGCTGAAGCCGCACCAGGTGGGGATGAAGGCGCTCACAACTCACCGATACTCATAACCGAGTCCCCCACTTCACCACCACGCCAAGAAGCCCCCCTTGCTCAAACAATTCAAGAGGGTGGTGGTGAGAGTCAGCACCTCCACCAACAGCAGCTGCAAGCCTTCCCCCCTTGGTCAAAGAAGTCTGGGGGCCTTTCACAGCTAAGCTAAAGATGATGGCAGAGGACCTTCCCTCAATCATAACAAAGGCTGTGAAGAGCTCCAACAAAAAGCTTCAGGACGAGATCTCCACACTCCAGAAGGAGAATCGCCTGATAAGGATCGAGGCGGAAAAGCTGTCTTGCAACCTGATGATGGCAGAGATCGATCACTCAAGGGTGGAGGACGCCATGAGTGCCGAGTTGAGGGTTGCGCGCAAGGAGGCCTCCGATCTGCGTCAGAAACTGCACCTCCTAGCTCAAGAGAAAATCGAGCTGGAGAGCAAGCTGGTTCCCTACAGGCTTAAGGTGGCCAACTTGGAGGCATCAATGAAAGTGGATGCAGCCAAGGTAGAGAACCTTGTAAAGAGGTCGGCTGATCGGGAGGTTCTCCTTGGAAAGGTCGAGAAGGAGAGGGACGACGTCGTGGACGAGCTCGCCAAGGCTCGAGAGGAAAACGAGAAAATTGCTTCAGACCTGGCCCAGGCGCGGGACGAAGGCAAGAAGGTTGCTGACGACCTTGCTCAGGCTCGTGGGGAAACTGAAGAACTGAAGAAACGAGCTGACGAGTTGAAGCAGCAAACCGAGGGGCTCAAACAACAAAACGAAGAGCTCGAACTAAGCTCTGCCCAAGTCCTTGCCGCCCTGGAGCAAGTCACCTGCTAGTACCCCGAGCTTGACCTCTCCATGGTGTCGATATGCAATGAAGTGGTGGATGGGAAGATCGTGCCTTCTGAAGATTAGTCGTCTCCCTCCATCACTTACTCCCTGGGAATTAATGCTTGTTCCTTTTTGCACAAACTTTATCTGTAATAACTCTTCTTTCTTCTTATGCATTTGAACTGATACCACCTTTATTATAACTTCTCCCGCTTCTGCACATGGTCTCTCTGTTTACTTTGCTTTTCCTTGTAGAAACCGCTTAATCAAATTAACTTAACGATTATGCGGGCTCAATCGTTTACTTACTGCTTCAAACTCGAGCCAACTATCAACTCTTAAACGATGGCATTTTAATAACTTATGAACTTAAGGCAACGAACATCATCATGAAACTACTTACTAAACAGCAAGTTTCAATCCAACTGATAGTTTAAGATATAGTTCACCTGATCTGCTCCATCGAAAATGGGCCTTACTCTTGCCATCGCCTGGACTTCTTCTGATCGCCATAGGGTCCCGGCGATGTAAGCTTCCTTTTGCCTTCATAACCTGGCTATTGTTCCCTCTTCTGGGGGTAGAGGCGCCTTTCGGATCCTTCTCTACCTCCCTGAGTTTCAGAACAATAAGCCGGATAGCTAGGCGTTCTCTTTGAACCTACCTTAGCCATCCTTTAAACTTCTTCCACCCTCCACACCATACCTGAACTTGTTCGAGACGAGAAGGATTTTATCTTGCCTGAACTCGCTCGATGGCGAGAAGGTCTTTATCTTGCCTGAACTCGCTCGACGGCGAGAAGGTCTTTATCTTGCCTGAACTCGCTCGACTGCAAGAAGGTCTTTATCTTGCCTGAACTCGCTCGATGGCGAGAAGGTCTTTATCTTGCCTGATCTCGCTCGACGACGAGAAGGTCTTTATCTTGCCTGAACTCGCTCGACGGCGAGAAGGTCTTTATCTGGTGCCTCTACTTTGCCCAGGGATTACTTCTCCTCTTCCCTGGATGCACTGAGGACTTTTAACTTGTTCTCGCCTGCACTCGCACAAAGTCGAGGAGGACTTTAATCCCTTTCTCGCCTCAGGACGCGCGAGGGCGTTGAGGTCTTTTAAACATTGTTGGTGCCTCCGATCGCCGAAAGACGATGAGGACTTTTAACTTTAACTGATGCTGATGCCGCCAATCGTCGAAAAGCGATGGGGACTTTAAAACTTTTAGAAAGCATGCAGCATAACTTCAAACTTGCCTTAAATCACATACGAGTGACAAGGTCTTTTTCTAAAACTTTCGAAACAACAATCATGCAATCTTAGAAACTTTAAACTTTGAAAACTCTTATTTATTGGGTGGCCTCATTAAAAACCCTCTTTAGGGAAAAAAGAGTGCCCCCTTCAAACTGTTTTAACAGAAAACTTGCAAATCTCTTCGTGTTTGTTTTTACTTACAAAGCTTCAACTGTAATATAACTTGAGGTGTGTGGCGTTCCAAGTGCGAGGAATCGCCCCTCCTTCCAATGTTTCTAAGCGGTAGGCGCCGTTCCCGAGTGTCTCGGTTATTCTGAACGGTCTCGTCCACTTAGGCGACAACTTGTTTTCCATCTCGTACTGATGGGCCTTCCTCATCACCAGGTCGCCTTCTTTAAACTGCCTCGGCATCACCTTCGAGTTATACCTTCGTTCAATCCTCCTTTTCACTGCCTCGGCTTTTACTCTCGCCTCCTCCCTGACCTCATCCAGCAAATCCAGATTCAACCTTCTTTCCTCATTCGAGTCTTCCACTACAAAGTTCTGGAATCTCGGCGAGCTCTCCTGGATTTCCACTGGAATCATTGCGTCGCATCCATAGACCAGGCTAAACGGGGTCTCATGGGTTCCTGACTGCTCGGTGGTGTGGTACGCCCAAACTATGCGGGGTACCTCCTCAGCCCACGATCCCTTGGCTTTCTCCAGCCTCCTCTTCAAGCCTCTTAGCAACACCCGATTGGCGGACTCTACTTGGCCATTTGTCTGAGGGTGCTCGACGGATGCAAATACTTGTTGAATTCCTACCTCTTCGCACAGCTTCTTCAACAGGTGACTCGCAAACTGAGTCCCGTTGTCTCACACCAGACGCTTAGGCACACCAAACCGACACACGATGTTCTTCCACACAAAGCTCTCGATCTTGTGTGCGGTGATCTGGGCTACTGGTTCTGCTTCGATCCACTTGGTGAAATATTCAATTGCCACCACCAAGTACTTCATCTGCCTGATCGCCAATGGGAAAGGTCCCAGGATGTCGATTCCCCACGTATGAAACGGCCAAGGGCTGTAAATCGATTTTAACTCTTCTGGAGGCGCTTTGTGCCAATCGGCGTGCTGCTGACATTGCTTGCAACATTGTGCATACTTCTTGCAGTCCTCCCTCATTGTTGGCCAGTAGTAACCCGCACGGAGGGTTCTTGCGGCCAGAGCTCGACCCCCGACGTGACTTCCGCATATCCCTTCATGGAGCTCGGCCATAATTCTTATACATTTCTCTCCGTGCACACATTCCAGGAGTGGGTGTGTGAACCCAAACCTATACAACTCGCCATCAATCATTGTGAACTTGCTGGAATTCTTCTTTATCTTCCTAGCCTCCGTCGGATCCAGCGGGAGAAGGCCATCTGCCAGGCATCGCTGGTATTGTGTTATCCATGTGTCTGGCTCATGCGTAGCGCAGACCTGCGTCATGTTCACCTTCCCCACCCCCCCCCCCCCCCCCGACATGCTCTTATTCTCGGCGATCTCAAGGTTTCCTGAGTCAAAGACCTGTGACTCCTCACCGCTTTCTCCGTCGACTTGTTTATTTGAAGGACCATGTGATCTGCCACAAACGCTCTAGGCGTCTTCAGAGTTTTTTGGATCACCGTCCTCTGCCTACCCCCCTTGCCCGAACTGGCAAGCTTAGCTAGCAAGTCTGCTCGGGCATTCTGCTCTCTGGGCACATGCACCACTTCAAAGGAGACAAAGGAAACCTTCAATTCCTGCACGTACGCTAAGTAAGCCGCCATTTGTGGATCCTTGGCCTGGAACTCGCCTGTTACTTGTCCCGTGACCAACAGCGAGTCACTCTTAGCCATCAGCACTCTAGCTCCCATCTCCTTGGTCAGCAAGATTCCGGCGATCAGTGCCTCATATTCTGCTTGATTGTTGCTGGCTTTGAAGGCAAACCTCAGGGACTGTTCAATCAACACACCGTTGGGCCCTTCCAGGATGACTCCAGCACCGCTACCCTGCTGGTTTGACGATCCGTCCACCGAGAGCACCCAACGAAAACCATCCCCTTCAACTCGTGTTGCCTCCGACGAGAGCTCGACCACGAAATCGGCGAAAACTTGCCCCTTGATCGGTCCTCGGGGCTCATACTTGATTTTGAACTCCGACAGCTCCACTGCCCATTTCACCATCCTCCCAACTACATCAGGCTTGTTCAGGACTTTCTGGATGGGCAAGTCGGTCATCACCAGTATTGTAAAACTGTGAAAATAGTTGCGCAACCTCCTCGCCGAAAACACCACAGCCAGTGCAGCTTTCTCCAAGGCCTGATACCTCACCTCCGGGCCTTGCAACACCTTGCTGACGAAATAAATAGGCTTCTGAGCCTGGTCTTGGGCGAGCACCGCACTCACCGCCCTCTCAGTCACAGTGAAATACAACCTGAGAGGGGTTCCCATCAACGGTTTGCACAAGACCGGCGGGCTCGCCAGGTACTCTTTAAGCTTGACGAAGGCCTCTTCACACTCCTTTGTCCAGGCAAACTTATTGTTTCGCCTTAAACACTGGAAGTACGGGTGGCCTTTCTCTCCGCTAGCCGACACGAAACGAGACAGGGCGGCCATCCGACCTGTAAGCTGCTGCACCTCCTTCACGGTAGCCGGGCTCCTCATCGCCAAGATGGCAGCACACTTATCAGGATTTGCCTCTATTCCTCTTTCAGTTAAGAGGAATCCCAAGAACTTCCCTGCCTCCACACCAAAAATGCACTTCTCGGGGTTCAGCTTCAACCTGAACTTGGCGATTGTGGTGAACAACTCCTCCAGGTCCGCAACGTGCTTGCTTGTTTCCGGCGAGGTCACGACCATATCATCTACATACGCTTGCACATTCCTACCCAGCATTGGTGCAAGTACCCTATCCATCAATCTTTGGTACGTGGCCCCCGCGTTCTTCAGCCCAAAAGGCATCACTTTGTAGCAGTAGCACGATCTCTCGGTCATGAAGGCGGTCTTCTCTTCGTCCATAGGATGCATTTTTATCTGGTTGTACCCCGAGAAGGCGTCCAGGAAACTCAGCAACTTACACCCTGCAGCACTGTCGACCAAGGCATCTATGCTTGGCAAAGGATACGAGTCCTTTGGGCAAGCCTTGTTCATATCAGTGAAGTCGACGCACATGCGCCACTTCCCATTGCTTTTCTTCACCAGCACGACATTGGCCAACCACTCAGGGTACTGAACTTCCCTGATATGGCCTGCGGCGAGGAGCTTCTGTGTTTCATCCCTGATCGCCTGCCTCCTCTCCTCGTTAAACTTCCTTATTCTCTGTCGCACTGGTCTGACCTGGTTGTCCATTGCTAGGTGATGGCACAAGAAGTCGGGATCGATTCCCGGCATGTCTGAAGCAGACCATGCAAAAGCATCCAGATGCCGCTCTATCACCTTGGCGATCTGGTCTTGGAGTTCAGCCTCCAAAGATCTTCCCAGCTTGAAGACCTTTCCCCCGATCTCCCTTTCGAACCACTCCTCGACGGGTTTGGGTCGGGTTTCCCTGGCGATCACCGCCTTGGCGATTCCCAGCTCCCTCGCTTCCTCTGGGCGGTTCCTCGCCTCTTCTTCCCGATCGGCGTTCTCCTCCCTTGCTTCAGCATCTACCATCACGACATCGCTACCGGCGGTCTCCTCCACCAGCGTCGACCTGGGCTTCACCCCGGGAGGCGGGGTGGTCGTGATGTAACTTACTGACCTCTTATTTTTCAGGCTATTCTCATAGCACTTCTTCGCTTCCTTCTGGTTAGATTTGATGGTGATCACCACCCCCTCCATAGACGGCAACTTCACCTTCATGTGCCTGGTCGAGGGCACAGCTCCTATTCTGTTGAGTGTTGGTCTTCCCAACAGAATGTTATATGCTGAGGGAGCATTCACGACGAGGTACTTGATTTTCTCCGTCCTCGAGCCCGCCTCATCTGTGAATGTAGTTCTTAACTCGATGTACCCCCTAACCTCCACCTGCTCACCAGCGAAACCGTATAAGCACCCCCCATAGGGCCTCAGCTGGTCAAGGGGTAGTTGCAACTGTGTGAAAGTCAGCCAGAACATCACATCTGTCGAGCTTCCTTGGTCCACCAGTACCCTGTGGACCTTCCTTCCCGCCGTGACAAGCGAGATAACTATGGGATCGTTGTCATGAGGCACAACGTCCCTGAGATCTTCTCTTGTGAACGTGATGTCCACATCTGGCGAGTGGTCCTCGAACATGTCCACCGTCATCACAGACCTTGCATACTTCTTGCTCTGTGATGCGGTGCATCCACCACCCGAGAAACCTCCTGCGATGGTGTGGATCTCTCCATGAGTGGGCATCTCATGCTGCTGAGCCTCACCACCCGCCGGCTGGGAGCTCGACGCGCCCCCCGTCCTCCTGTCCAGCAGGTAATCGTTCAGGAAACCGCTCTTGACCAGGTCGTCGAGCTGGTATCCCAGTGCCAAACATGAATCGACGGTGTGACCAAAACTCTGGTGGAATTCGCACCAGGCGTCTGGTTTTGGCCCTAACACCTTGTCGCCCACTTTCTCAGGTGCCTTGAGCCTGGCTGCTATATTGGGGATGGTGATCAGGTCCGCCAACCCCATGACAAACTTATGCTTTGGCGGGCGATTGTACTCCCTGGGCATCCTGGGCCCCTGCCCTTGTTTTTCCTTGGATCATAAGGATGGCGAGTCCTTTGATCCCTCTTGGCCGCCGCTGTCTCCGGCACCCTCTGTGGCTGGATCCTGGTCTGGGCACGTGGCCTAGCGGGGGCCACGCTCCCTCTCTTCTCGGCGACCTCACTCTCATCGGCGATGTGGGCCACCGCAAGTCGCCTAACCTCAGCAAACGTGGCGGGGTGAGCCCTGATCAGCGCCTCACAGAAAGGTCCCGACAGCACGCCCTTTTTAAAGGCGTATACCAGCATCTCCTCGTCTTTCGCAGGCGAGCGGACCATCTGTGCTCCAAAACGATTCAGATAGTCCCTGAGGGACTCTCCCTGGTATTGCCTTATGTCGAACAGGTCGTAAGACACCCTAGGTGGTGCCTTGTTCACAATGTACTGCTCGACGAAAAGCTTCGAAAACTGCTAGAAATTGGTTATGTGACCGGTAGGCAAGCTCACAAACCATTCCAGCGTTGTTCCCTGGAGCGTGCTCACAAACATTTTGCAATATACAGCATCCGAGCCTCCTGACAGCATCATCTGCGTGTGGAACGTGGTGAGATGTGCCTCAGGATCCTCCACGCCGGTGAAAGTAGCCTTCACGGGTACCACGCTCGCAGGGATAGGCGTGTCTGTGATCGCCTGAGCAAATGGCATAGGGAAAACGCGAGGTGGCGACGACGGTGCGACCTCTTCAGCGACTGGGCGGCCTATCTACTCCTGAAGAGCTTGGCGCAACTCTTCAGTCACTTTGTTGAGCTCTTCATTCCTGGCCTGAGAGGCGACTAGGTCCTCATGCATCTTTGCCTGCTCTACGCGCGAGGCCTCCACATTCGCCTGCAGTGCACGCAAAATCTCCATCATCTGCGCCATGGTCATGGCGCCTTCAGCAGCAACTGGCACAACTGGACTTGAACGGTTGCTTCTCATCTTTCTCATGAAAACTCAGGAAACCAAAATTCAACGAACAAAATCTCCTCAGAACCACCACTTCTTCAGCAAACCCCCGATTCCCTAACCAGAAACGCAATCAAACAGAAACACACCGAACGGCCGATTGAACACCGCGCGAACGGCAAGAAACTCCAAGAAAACCGATCGAAAGCTTGAACGAACGGTGGAGAACCTCACTCCATTGATTAAAACTCGAACAACGGTAGAAACCTCGAATTCACCGAACAAGACTCAAACGAACGGTGAAAAACCCGAGTTTACCGAACAACAGCTTGAGCGAACGGCGGAAAATGGTTGCACCAGCGCACAACCACACAGAAACTACTGAAACTTCAAGAACTCACGCTGTGGAGAGGGACAGGTTTTACACGGCCCCACGGTGGGTGCCTGATGATCCTGCCTATTGACCAAAACGCAAGAGCCTTGCCTCGTCAAATCTGGATCGACTTCGCACCGTGCTAGCTTCCGTCTTTCACCTTGATTCACCTCAAGAACCTGCAAAAGACAGAACGGCGCCGCTGCGGCCGATCGCGCTCCGACGCCCAAGTCAGCGACTGAACCACCAAAATACTAAGAGAAAACTAAGAACTTCAGGAACCGTGCAATGTTCTCTCTCAGCATACTCAAGTTCTTGCAAGCGTAAAAGAAGTATTCTAAAACGCGCGTACCTCAGAAGTTCGTTAGAATTCCTTATATACCTGTGCATTTTCTCTCTCCTGACAGTTACACATCTGGACACGTGGCTCGCATCCAGCTGTACACGTGTCACCATCTGGAGCATCCTTGACTTGAGCGTCACCTCTTACTCTTCAGGCTTTTCGACTAAGTTACTTATGCAGGAAGCAACTCAGCGTATAACTGCCTTGGAGCGCGATCTCTTCTGCGTGGCGAGTACGGGTGTCTTCATACACACCTACCCTGTGGTCTCGCCGGCCGCCATTATATTCTACTTTACTTACTTCACCGTGCATGCTCGGGTAAGCTGTTCCCCGACCTCAACCTCTAGCCAGCTAGGGAATGACCATCTGACGACTTCATCCTTTGCTTCGAAAGCCTGGAACAAGCTTTCCTGATCCTTCGGCGATGTCATCCTCTCGGCGATCTTCGATCGCCTTGTCGCCTGGGTTCGCACCCGGCGACTACAACACAAACTTGGTGACCGCCGGTTTAGGTATGTCAGAGATCGGGGCACGCCAACTTAACGACTGGCGATCGCACGAACCTCCCGACGTCCTTCCCTTCTAACAGCCAGGTGTCCCGTTCAACACGCCTATACTATTGCTTGCGGCCACGTCATCAATTCCGACTACCTGGGCGGTACAGTGAACGAGAAAAAGTTTCGTTGAAAATTTTAGAAGATAAAAGGTTATGATTTTCATAGTTTATGACAAATGAATTATATTTGTACCTTCATTTAGTACGTATACTTTATTAAAAAGTTAAAATAATAGATAGAATTGGTTTCACCAATGTATTCAATAAGAAAATTTAATTTAGTGGAGTAAACTAAACTAACATAATACTTTTTGTTAAAAAAAACCTAATCTTGACTAGACCAACGTTAGAAATAAAATTTTAATACATTTTTTAACGTGTTAAAAAAATTAAATATTTTATTTTATCATAAATTTGTTTAAAAGTTTAATATCATATAATTTTACATAATAAAAATAAAATGTTAAATAATTTAAAGTTTTTTAATTTATAAAAAGAATAATTTTTTATATATTACTCTGACATTGGATTAAGTGACTCTAGTAAAATCCTATGTAAGGGATTCTTTTTAGAAGCTAATTGTCTTCTCTAGTTACTCAAGCCGTTGGAAAAGGTGTAAAAGTATTATATACTGCTTGCCAAATAATTATTCCACTCACTTCTGTATTATTTATGTACTACTTGCTATATTAAAAAATAAAAATATAATTCACACTCATTTTAAAATCTTGAAATTTTTTTATTAAACTTTTTTTAATAAAAAAATCTAAATTAAATAAAACATTTACGAATACTCCAACCATATAAGAAAAAAACCAAAAATATCTTACAGTTCATTGACTATATCCTCGATTCTCCATCTTTCTCTCACTTTCTTCTCACTGCCTAGGTGCGTGGAGAATACACACAAGGACATGCAAACGCATTAGATATATAAAATGAAATGATAAAACCAAGACATTGACCAGAATTTGTAGTAAATTTAGTGGTAATGTTTTTCATAAATCGATATCAACATCTATGTCTCTACCCACAACAACCCTAAGCAGAACTATAAAGAATGAGCAAGATTGTCCCCGTATATAATAATTATTACTGTGCTCGGAGATCATGTTTTAGAAATCCGAGGAATGAACTGATACTAGTAAAATATATGTCTCGTGGTCGTTTCGTACCATCATATCAACCTCCATGATGGACTAAATTAATTAATCCTTACATTTCAAGTGGTAAGAGTTGACATTTTCCATCGTAATGCTGTCCATGTGCTAAAATGTAAGACTATCCACGTGTTTTTTCATAAATTCCGAATTATAAAATTAGTGCCCTCTAATTTGGTGTCTTTCTCATTGGCGTCTACTTTAATATCTCTCATAAAATATTATGGACCAAAATATATGCCTTTCACATTTAACTCAGATTTTAATTCATCAAGATCCTCTGTTTGGAAATTGGAAAACTGTAAAGTGGAATTTCTTTTTTACATCTACTTGAAAGCAAGGGTTTAAAATATAATTTTTTTTCCTTACTTAATTAGACAACTTGATAATATACAGATAGAGCTTGTATTTCATGAGAGACAAATTATGTGATTAGATATTTCTAATTCTAATAATTTTTTACATGATTGTATGATTTAAATTCACTTTTTTTATTGTGTGATACTCATAAACACACACATATATATTCCAACGGTTTATTCTAGTTGTTTGAATAGGGAAAAAAAACGAACCATAGTAGCAAGAATTGTTTACCCAAACATTGTGTACATTATTGTTAAATGGTGTTTTCTTTTCCCGAACCCGGCATGAAAGTAGGAGTATTACAGATATTAAGATTCATGCAAGAGATTGATACGTTTAAAATAAGCTATTTTTAAGTATAGAACTTCTACTGATGCACATACTTAAAGGACACATGGTGGTGGATTTTATTTTCTTAGTGCTTCATCCAATTGTGGAAAACCAGTAAGTTACGTAGGGCTCTTTTCACCTCCTAAAAGCATCGTTTTATTTTCTAAATCCATCATTTTATTATATTTCAACTAATTGCTTAGGCTCCTCTAATTGATGAGAAGTACTTAATAATATTCCCACCAATAATATTAGTTAACACTTAAAAGCCTCATTAAGCTTTTTGTATTACTGATTTTTACGTCGTGCAACTTAAAAGTCACATTCTTTGTGCAGTGCTTCACTAAGTATGAGTATAGGGGAAAGGCTAAACCATGGAGTCTAAGTAATTGGTATCATGAAACCTCAGAGCAACATATATATAAGAGTATCGAGTATGTATGTTGAATAACAGCAGCATAAATAGTACAGTAAAATAAAATAAAAACAGAATCTTGAAATGATCTGGTTTAGTTAATTAAAGATTCTGGCTCTACCTAGGTGCTTGCATTCTATGTTTTGGAGGTTAAAATATGTGTTATAATAAGAAAATAATAAGAGTAGCTGGGTAGAAGAAAAACATGGGAAGTAATTTGGTTGAAGAGAATTAAAAATATTATGTGGGTAGCAGCTAGGTAGCTTGAATAGTTTGCAATCGAAATGTACGGTTGGTATTGATTTAAATGATTGCATTGAAGAAGGGAATTGACTAAGAAATTGCATGTGGAATGAGCATTATTGCATGTATAAATATGTGTTAGATCCTACATTTGGAAAGTTGCTTGTAAGTTGGACAAGGAAAGGTAGAGGGGATGAAGAGGAGCGAAGCAAGCACGTGAGTGATCTTGATGATGGATTAGAAAGAAAGGAAAGTGTGTGAATAGATGAAGGAGACCGCTACTGGGGTCATCATGTGTTTATTGTACCGAGTTTACTCAATCCCCCAAATAAGGGTCACATGAAAGTTAGACACATGACAAGAACATGAAGGAACAAAAGGAGATGATGATGGTGCTTGTGATAATATGAGAGAGAGATGCTAAACTGATGCTTATATGCAGTGTCTCAAATTCACTAATAGGCACTGTTGGCCTTTGTTACTGGCACAGTGGCACATATAAAGTTCATCTCTTTGTTGTCACTTCAGAAGGTCCCCAAACCGTATAGGAATTGGACTAACATGAGGGTCAGACAAAGATATGGAAAAGAGAGAAAGAGAGTGTGAATTTTGCTAGGTGAAACTTTAGAGAAGGGAAGGGGAAAAGAGGAATTGGTTGCAGGGTAACCATGAATTTATTGTCTCTTCAAAAGCCCAACAAGAAAGCATTTGTTGGTTTCTAATAAATAGGCACAACAGGCACAGGGAGAGAGGCTTTATCAGTTTATGTACTTTAGAGATATTTCACAAACTACGGGTCAACACTGTACAAACTTTTGCTTGAAAAATATCAACACATTTTCACGACATAAATGTATGGTCTACAAACAACCACCGCAACTGGAAACTCTACTTCGTCTAATCACTCAACTCTTCAACACTTTCTTTTTCCACCAACAACTTGATACTAAAAATAATAATACAAGAAAAGACCTGCAAGGAAATTTCTTGCGTAGACTTTCATCTCCATCTCTTATAAGCATGGTCATTACGATTGCAGAAGGCTAAGGGGAGTGCTTTATGAAAGAAAATAAATAGGGAAAAAGGAAAAGAAAAAAATTAGGTACCCATACTATCTAACTTAAGTGTGAAAATCCTTCACTTCTTTTAAATCAAAGAACCTTCATTTTCTTTGACATGGACAATAATAGAGAGGGCCTAGCAATTAAAGGCTATCAATGAATCTGAAAAAGTTATGGCAGGCTTTCTGGTACTATGAAATCTTCGCCCAAAAGGAAACCAATGCATTCAATTCATCTCAAGAGCCTTAAGTTAACCAAGCAAACCATGAAAAGAAAGAACATAGTTAAAAGTTGAATTTCATTTGAGTAATATTTCTTATGGACTAAAACTTGCATCAGTAGACATACAATAGTGCTTAATATATAGCTTTAGCTTTTATATGTGTGTCAACTGAATTAACCTTTGCGTCTCGAAGTTGGATTCCATTAAAATATTATTTTTCAATCACTTCAGTTAACCAATCTCATGCACGAAACCTACTTCATGTGTACCATGCATTATCCTCGGCAGTCTTTTTTAGAAAAAGAAACGTAAGAAAAATCAGCATGATTAGCTTTGGTGATGCAATTTGTGAATATACTTTATGCTTAATTACATAGTATATACAGTTAAAAACACAAGGATTAATTATAATAGATAAGAAGTGGTGAGAAGAGCCGTAAACTTAATAATTATGCCATAGATTACGGGACTATTGTAGATACTAAAGTAGCATTGTTTTATTCACAACTTGCTTCAAAAACCACTCAAAACGAAAGGATCATAGTAGAGAAAAACACTCAAGAAACACACTCTTTGCAAAGCTACTAAACGCTATTAACACAAAAAAACATCTTTAAAAGACACAAAAGTCACCTATAATATTGTCTTTTCTTTCTTCTTCTTCTTCTTCTCCTTGGGTTCCTTTCCCTCTCTTAACACATTACATCCTTGAGAAGCTTGTACCTGCGTGTGCCGGGTCGTGGCGACGGTGTGGGACTCTTCCCCTTCTCGGAACCGCTCTCTTCACGATGATCATGCTGTTTGATCATTTTCTCGCCGGAATATTCCGAACGGTGGGTGGCTCCGGCCTCGTTTCCAGTCACCGGTTTCTTCGAATTAGGGCCAATAATATGTCTCAAGTTCTTCTCTTCGCTCTGGCACCAATCGCACAGTTCTATCTCCGGTAATTCTCCGTAGTAGTTGCTACAATACCTGAAAGACAAGATTGATTAAACTTGATTCCTTAAAAGTGAAAAGTAGAAAGGTAAAATAAAAATTAAAAGCCATACATGTTCTATACGAACCTACAGATGAAGACAAGAGCTAGCATGAGTATGGCTATGATCGTGGTTTGTGAATTGTGAAAACAATAGAGGTTGTTAAAATTAAAGAAGACTATGATATGATAAAGGAAAGGAAGAGTGGAGTAAATGATGTGTGTGAGCACGTGTGTTGGTGTGAGTGATTAGGTAAAGGGAAAGAATGGGATGATTGAGAAGAAGAAAGGGAGCCTACGAGTGCTGGAAGCGATGACGGCATTTGTTGCAGCGAAAAAGCTTGTCAGGGAAACCCACGTCGCCGCACATGCAGCAAACGGTTTGAAGATCCACCATTGTTTTTGGTGTGCACCGAAGATTAAAACAAGAGGGAAAAAGAGAATTTCGAGGGGAGAAAGGAGAGAGAAAACACACCCAGAAACCCCAAGAGCACACGAACACAAAAAAGAGAGAGAGAGAGAGAGAGAGAGAGAGAGAGAGAGAGAAATAGAGATAGGAAGAGTTTACAATTTATATAGAGAAAAGATTACGGGGGTGCGCATGTTGAGTCGGTGTGTGAAACTGATGTATAAGTCATTTTTCATTTATAAAATTAATTAAAAAAAGTTCTATTTATTATCGCACAACTGATATCGATTTCAATTTCTTCATCAATTGCCATAAAATTCGAATTTTGATGATAAAAAGTGATACTGAAAAAATATATATTTAAAATGAAAAATTTATAATTGTAACCTAAAGAGAGGAACAAAATTAAATAGAAATAGAGAAAATAAAAACAATTGTAGAAAAATATTGATAAAACTAGAATTAAAGAGAGGGAAAGTGGGGGAAAAGACAGTTATGACCCATTGCTGAGGTTGTTTGATTATCATTTCTTACCTATCTTTTTATATGTATTTCTTTCTTTCCTTTTTCATAAGGTTTTGTCCAGTTTGTGGATTTTGGAATTGCCATATAAATTTTGTAAGGTAGTAGCCATGTCATGACCATTTCACTCCCACACAAATCACCATTTCGATAACTACCAATGCAAACCAAAACAACCTATTAGTAACTAGTCAAAACACAGGGACAAACGTGTGCATTCACATAACTCTTTTATTAAATTTACGGGTGATAAAAATCTAACATACATTTGAAAATAATGTTGGATGAGTTAAAAATGAAAAACAAAAAATAATATGTAAAAAACATGATGAATTGAACCTCTTTTTTCCTTTTTTTTTTATTTAAGTCTCTTTTTCTTCAAGTTTTTTCTCTACTTTCATTGGTAGTTTTAGGATCAGAGAGTGTGATGATGTTCACGTTAAAGTTAGTGCTGATTTGATGATATATACAAAAGAATAATGGTTTTAGAGTGAATACAATGATTGAAAATGAAGGTTATTTTATTTAATATATGAAAATTGGTGTGAAAACGTGTGAGTATGCTCTCTCTTTCTTCCTATTGTTGCCTTAAAATAAGAAATTAAGGAAAGAGTGAGGGAATCAATTTACATATAAAAACTGTACATTAATATTAAATTAAAATATAATTTTATTTTTTAAATAATTCATATAAAAGAAAAAATATTCAATTATATACAGGTATAAATAATAATCCGACTCGATTGTTAATATGTATATAACATTTAGATTGCCCAATTATATTTTACTCACACTTTCCTATTTAATACATGTTCCACAAAAAATATGTCATTATGAGTGTTATCAATCTCTTAAACACGATTTTTTTATTTTGGTCAGAGATACAAAGCACTTCTCATCAAATGAAGACATTTTATTAAAAAATTTATTATTTTTCACTCATATTTTTTTTCTTACTTTATCTTATAAATTCTATTAATAATAAAATATTATATTTAAAATAAATATAAAATATATTTGAAATAAAATAATAATATCTTAATTATTAACTAAAAATATAAAATAGTAATGGTGTGAAACTGTCATCTTCTTCCTTGTTAAAAACTAGTCAAATTTTCAAAATTATAATAACACAAAAGCAGGTGCTTCTATATTAATTAACAAAGTAATAAGTATAATAGATAATACTTTAACAACATCTCGTAAGATAACAACTCTCAATCAATTATTATTATTATTATTTAAAAAATTATTATTATTTAATATAAAGAAACTAAAAATAAGATAGAGGAGGAAAGAAGTATGGAAATAAGACTATTAATATTTCATGAATTTAAGATAAATAAATTCTAATTAATTATGAAATCATGAGCTCATGATAGTAAAGTTTATAAGAGTGGTCGGCTCGTGAACGAAAACATTGATTAATAAGATAGAACTAATTGTAGAAATGATTTACGAAATATCCCTAAACGTTTATTTAATATAGGTAATCCTTGTATTGTTATTTTTATTAAAACATTCATTTTTATTCATGTTTTACGAGTAAAAAAGAATGAAGACAGTGATATGGATGTTTAACTCGATGCTATGTTAGATCTCAATGTTTTCCCGAAAGTCGTTTTGGGGATTGCTTAATCCCAAACTCATTATGGTAATCTTTACTTTAACGTATCTTCTTCACTCAAACATTGGGTAGACTTCCTTAGTAACCGAAAACAAAATTTCATGATATGGAAATACTAACAATTATTTTTTTAAGAAAAATATTTTTAAAACTTACTTAACCTTGTAATTATTTCATTTCGTTTTATTCCCTTCCAATATACTCAATTCTGGTATACGTCTCTTGGTTCAATCGATTAATTATTGTCCATGAGCTAAAACTGTCAACCAAATCATGAGAGGTGTAATCTAGTATGGATTTAGTAATATTTCGCATGAACAATAATCAATATATATATATATATATATATATATATATTTATATAATGTATGGTTGTTTACGATTGGACAAAATAAATGGGATTTTATGTGTCTTGTAATTAGTGACAGAGATAGAAAAAAACAATTTCTCTTCAACTACTTGGATGTGAATGGCGACAATCAAATCCGCATATCCCCAACAACAGACAATTACCTGCGAATCCTTGGAAGGCAAATTCAATCCGAGTCAGTAGCTCCAGCTGCTCGTGAGAAGGACAATTTGCAAACACCAACTATTTTCACAATGGATAAAACCTTGATAAAATTCTACGTATTGTCTTTGGAATTTCTTATACTTTGTGTTTGGTATTGTTTTGGTCAAAGTTAGCGACTTCAAAATAGCAATCGGTATGTTTTCTCTTGTTTAGAGAACACCCAATTTATTGATAGATATAAGATGTTTATTGTTTCAAGTAGTGATATCTATGGGATATCGAATCTCCATCAGGAGGTTGCATAAATTTGGATTTTTTATTGAATACTATATTCATTTAGAATAAAAAAGTCTTTTTTTTTTTATGTTGTTTGACAAGATTCACTATCCCATTGCCTATAAATAAAATGGTAAATATTAAGTGATGGAGGACCATCTTAGAGATCTCACGTTGAGTTTTTCACAAGTTTCATGACTAAGGATTGAAAAAGAAGAAAACTCTTCTTTTTTTTAAGTGTAGACTATTAATTAGGACATCTCTTCATTCTTCTTAGTTTTAGAGAAATGGTGTAGGTGTATTTTCCTTTGTATATTTTGTAGAGACTTGTTTGGAATAGCATTGTGCCCTAATTGAGCTTCCTATTAGGCCTTGTTGGAAGCTTAAAGAATACATTATCTAGGACTACCCAACACGTGAAGGAGAAGAAGCTTGGAGTCTCACATGGAAAAGAATTTTTAGACCAAATTGAGGTGTTCCATGCAACCAAGGGGGAGACACCAGTTTTTCTTGCATTTGTGATCATTACTACCAGATTTTTTGTAACATGGGCTGGGAAAAACCCACCTTTTGTCCATATATAGAATATTTTGTCTCTTGCAAAACCCACCTTGATTGAATGAGAATTGATATTCTATTAAAATGTTGTCTTCTTGTTCTTAAGCTTGAGAGTAATCTTCTCCTAGTTCTTTGTTCTCGCTTGCTGACCTCGGTCGGACTTGGAAGTGGGCTCTACGCTGAAGTGACTTTGCTTGGTTGTTGAACCGAGATGAAGACGCTTTGTGACGAAGGGGGCTTTACCTGTTGATCACACTCCGACGATCAAGTCAGTGAGAGCATTCAAACTATAAATCTGTATCAGTGTAGGGTTCAGAAAAACTTACCTTTACTCGGGGTCTTAAACCCCTTTTATAGACATTCCTTCAACGATTTTCATCAATCAAAATATTATTTCAACAACAAGAATATAATTTCAATAACAACAATATAATTTCAACAGTAAGGACATTATGTTAACGTGTACCTTTTATTTTCGGTTACAATGCCACATCATTCCTAACAACTTTTATTTGAATTTAAAAAAATATATATATATATATATGCTTTAACTAATTCAGTTATTCCTTCTATTGTTTTTACTTTAATCATCTTTTCCATATGGACTGTCAAATATCTGGGCCAACCTCATAACATGTCATTGGGCCCATACCTGCCCTAAGCCGAGCTGGGTATTTCTCTCATGGGCTGTCTAACCGAGCTACTACACTTAAGTGCTTGAGCTAAGGATCTAAGCATGTCTGGCCAGTACACAAGCCTCCCATGCTTGAGCCGAGCTTGACAAGGCGAAAAGGCTCTTCTGCATCGACGACTGACAAGACATTTCCTCAAGGGGTAGTTGGTGCGCATTCATTCTGCCATGTCTTGAACTGTATTTTTTATTTTGCCTTTGTTTATGCTTTAGGTGCTTTCGATAATGAATTATAGTTCTACATATTCTTCGACTAAAAATAAACTACTTAAAGAGACCTCTTATTATACCTCTCGTTTACGAATTAGGGAGTTAAGGGAAGCAAGGTGTTGTTTGAGTAAGAAACATGAGGGTTTAGTTAAAGTAGCAAAGTGTAAGGAAGGGGAACCTATTTGTTGTGATGAGTCATCGGACTCTAATGGTCCATTCTGTTTTTTCTATGCCACATTCTTTAAAAAGGTTCTACTCCGTTTCCCCTGTCCATTTTTGAAAAGAAGTTATTGACCGAGCTAAACGTAGCTTTCGCCTAGCTACATCCGAATAGCTAGGCATTCATCCGAGGTTTTATAACTTTATGTTCCCAGCTCGACATTTCGCCGACTGTGGAGGTTTCCCTATATTTTTTCGAAGCCAAACACTCAGGTCGCCAACTGTGGGTCTCTCTAAATGGTGCCCCTAGGAGAGGTTTAGTTACCCTCTTCCAGTCGTCCTACAAAAATTTCAAAGGCCGATTTCGCAAAATCTGAGCTTCGATAGGAGATTCGTCCCTACTGGACGACTTCCCTTTGTATTGGACGCCCAATTCTCGGTTCCAAAGTGCTCGACGCTTGGAAGATTTGCCCCCAAATGACCAAGGCATTTGTGAATTTTTTATGAGTTTGAAAGTCGTCTTTGATACCACAACACTGTTGACTAAAGAATTTCTCTCTAGTGCCCTCAAAGCCTATACCGGTACACCTCCTTTCTTACCTTTGAAGAAAAAACTTAAAATCATAACCACTAACCATCTATTCGTTTTTGCAGATAGGATGCTCTCCAACATTAGCAAGGCTAAGCTGGCTGAGCTCACCAGGAAGATGAGGGCAGCTGCAAGCCTGCCTAAGGAGTCCTTGTCGCAAAAAAGGAGAGCTCCAACTGTGGTTGCACAAATTCAATCTAACCAACACGAGCATACTACCTTAAGGCTCGTCTTCGAAAGGAAAAGACCAACAACCACTTCTCCTACTGAACATTCTCATTTGGACGGCTGAGCTCCAAACCAAAAGGTCATCACGATTTAGGAGTGCAAGGCCGAGAGCTCACGGGAAAAAGCTTGTGGGACCCCGACTTTGACGTCCCAGCTCATGGTGAGTCATTCTTTTTACCTAGCGAGGACACAACTAGAATAATGGCTCATGACGAATATCACCTTCGTCATGATACTAAGAAGCTACTCGAACAAGCATTTGCTCTGACTTGCTTGGTCAATGTGAAAGCAAAAGATAAAAAAAGAGTTGAGGACCAAAGGATAAAGGAGAACATGGAGCTCCACAAAGAATTGGAACACCTCCAGGCTGAGGTTAACCGATTGAGTGGTCTACATCAAGAAGTCGAACGAACCCGAGCTGAGAAGACCCAAGAGGCACTAAGCTTGGTTGAAGAGAAGAGGAAGCTTTCAAATGAATTTGAAGACCTGAAGAAAGAGGTGACTCGCAAGGGGGAAGATCTTGTCAAGGCCACTGATTCTTTCAAACAAGATTCCGCTCAATCCTACCTTGTCGGATTTGAGGCGGCTTTGGAGCAAGCAGCGGTCGTCCATCCCACAATAGACTTCTTAGAGCTAGACCCGAGCAAGATCATGGTCAATGGCAAACTAGTGGGGGATTAATTCAAACTTTTATGAACTTTATTTATTTTTTATTTGCCGAACCTACTGAACACTTAACTCTTCACCGATGTTTATTTAGTGTTTTGAAACTTAGACGATTATGGGCATGTTATTTATTTTGAAATCAAAGATTTTACCTATAGTCCATGAACGTGTATCCAAACGCTTTACCATATAAGATGATTTCCACCTAAACACAGCATGTCTAGCATGTTATCGCATGGTTAACCCATATGGGGTTGTAGTATCTTTGAATGTTAGAGGGTTAGGGAACCCTACAAAGTGGCATTATATAAAGGATCTTATTACAGTAGAAGGTGTTAAAATGGTTTCTCTTCAGGAAACAAAAGTAGATTTTATAAGTACAGAAAAATGTTATCACCTGTGTGGTGACGATAATATTGATTGCATTTACAATGAACCAGTTAATGGGGTAGGGAGAATCTTAACTGCATGGCCTACTAAGTATTTTGAGTGTGTTAGATATATCATAAACAAATGGTTTGTAGTTTTTATCAGATGCTTTAAGGAGAAAAATCTTCTGGTTATAATCTTGAAAAACACTTTAAGGAGAAAAATATTCCCATGCCTGAATTAAAGGGAAGGGATTGAAAAATGAGATCAAAAGGGTAAATAGTCTTGATTCTTGGGTGGAAGAACTGAAGATGGTTATGGAATCAATTAATGATTTCTTTTCGAAGAAGATGTCTGTTATGGAGTATCCCGGTGTCAGGTTAGATAATGTTGTTTTTAAAAGTTTATCGGACTCTGATAATATGTTTTTAACTTCTCCTTTTGAGGAGATAGAGATTAAGAATTCCATTTGGGAATGTGGGAGTGGCAAAAGTTCAGGCTTTGATGGAGTATCTTTTATCTTTATTAAGAAACATTGGTAGATCCTTAAAAAGGATGTTGTTGTTGCAGTACAATCCTTTCATAGTGAGGGTCCAATTCCGAGGGGTTGCAACGCTTCTTTCATCACATTGATGCCAAAAATTGATAACCCTCAAGTTTTAGATGAATATAGACCCATTGCCTTAGTAGGTTGCATCTATAAGACTTTGTCTAAAGTTCTATTCATTATAATTAAGAAAGTTATTGATAAAGTGATTGGTGTATCACAATGTGCTTTCCCATCACAAAGAGGAATCTTAGATAATGTCCTTGTAGCAAACGAAGTGGTGGATGAGCTAAAAAGAAAGAAAGGGACTGGGGTGATTATAAAGTTAGCTTATGAGAAAGCCTATGATCCCGTAAGTTGGTTTTCCTCTTCTATATGATGGATAAAGTTGGTTTTTGTCGTAAGTGGATTCAATGGATTAGAGTATGCCTAGAATCCTCAACTATTTCGGTTATGGTAAATGGTAGCCTAACAAAAGAATTCAATCCATCTAGAGGCCTTAGCCAAGGAGATCTGATTGCACCTTTTTTGTTCCTAATTATAGCTCAGGGCTTGTCAGTATTAGTTGATTAGGCAGCTAGGAAGAATTTGTTTTCAGGTTTGAAAGTCAGGACCAATGAGGTACATGTGAAACTTCTCTAGTTCGTTGATGACGCACTCTTCATGTGTGAACCTAGCTTACAAAACATTTTGACTATCTAATCCATTCTTAGATGTTTGGAATTAGCTTTGGGTTTAAGAATTAATTTTCATAAAACCAAGATAGGCGTTGTAGGTGTAGAAAGAAATATAGTTGAACTATACTCATATATTCTTCATTTTAGCCTAATGAACATCTCATTTACCTATCTAGTGCTACCTGTAGGAGGCAATACTTCTAGATGTTCGTTTTGGGAGCCTGTCATATAAAAAATAAAAATAAAAACTATTTGTATAGAAAGGTAAAAGTTTATCCTTTGCGAGAAGAATGTGTCTCATTAAATTTGTCTTCAATGCCATCCCATTATACTATTTGTCTTTCTTCAAGGTTCAAATTGGAGTATGCAAAGATATTACAAAGTTACAGAGAAATATTTTTGTGGGGTTGAGGTGCTGAAGGAAGGAAAATGGCATGGATCAGTTGGGAGAACATATATAAATCCAAACAGGAAGGTGGGTTAGGAATTAGACAAGTAGATCTGTTTAACAAGGCCTTCTTGGAAAAGTGGAAGTGGAGGTTGGGTTCCTCAGAGTAAGGTTTATGGAAGGAAGTCCTCGAATCAAAATATGGTACATGGAGGAATCTATTTGTTGCTTCTTTGAGCCAAAATAAGCATTATTTTAGTGATGGTCTGACCTATGTAAAATTTGTGCCACAAAGCAAGGAAAAAACCTATGGTTGCAGAATTCATGAAATGTCTTTCCCAATATCCATAGGACTTGAAACCAAACCCCAAATTATATTGCAAGCAAACTGCAACAGCCAAGATTTTAACCCAAGTCTTTCCAGTGACCAGGGGGAAGAATTGACCACTAGACCAGACAAGTTCTTTGGTCATATTATCATTTTTATTATACTTATACATATTAATATAATTTATACATATTAATATAATTTATACATATTAATATAATTATTAATAATAATAATAATAATAAAATAAATTATATTCATATTATTAATATTATATTTATATTATTAATATTATTAATATTTATTAATATTATTCATATTATTGATATTTATTAATATTATAATTAATATTATTATTAATATTATAATTAATATTATTATTAATATTATAATTAATATTATTATTAATATTATTAGTATTAATATTCATATTATTAATATTATATTCATATTATCAATATTATATTCGTATTATTAATATTAATTTTGATATAAATATACATTTAGATATTTATTGTGTGTGTATAGTAGTTTTATTTGACTTGAGTAATATTACTTTTATCCGGATATAGATAGATAGAGAGAAAAAGGAAGAAATTATATAATATTAATATAACTTTAATACTATAAATACATATATATTGATTAATATATTTTTTTATTTAATCATTAATTTTTTAAAACTCATGGTTAAATTTAAATTTACTTTCATATTATATATATATATATATATTAATATAAAATTATTTGATATCTTATTTTCAAATATAGGTTATTATAGGTAGTTGTGAAGTTTTTGTTAGATGGCTATATAGGTGCTTCTATCTTACACTTCTTTTCTGATTTAAGATTCTTGTATAAGGATTGAAATATCTTTAAAATGTTTCCTTTAAATTTTTTTATTCTTTGTCGATAAAAAAAATCTTATTTTCAAATATTTACTTACATAGATTAAAATTGATATAATGTATAATTTTTAAAATATTTTAAATTATAAATTATTTAATCACTTTGTCATTATGATTTATATATTAGTAGAAAAGGTTATTTAGTAACAACTTTTTACATGGATTTATGGAATAATTAATATAGTTTAAACTATAATGATATGCTAACTAGTAATCTGTATTAGAGATTTAATTAATAGTTAATGTAAAAGTCATCATTCTATGTTAAAAGATAATATTGTTTGTTGACAATATTCTTTGCTATAACACACAAGTAAAACCAACTACCTATAATGAACTTAATTAAGTCAATATGATCGTAAAATAATAATTAATATGATAGTTGATTTTAATGTAATAGGTAATATGATGACTATGAGTATGACATATATTAAATGTGATTCATACTAATAGATAATATAATAAATTATGTTTAGATTCAAGTAGATTATAGATAAATTAAATGTGATTCATATGTTAATATTGTTAGTATTATTAATATTGTTAGTATTATTATTATTGTTAGTATTATTAATATTATTAGTATTGTTAATATTATTAGTATTGTTAATATTATTAGTATTGTTAATATTATTAATAATAATAAGTATAATAAAAATCATATTAAAACTAAATAATTTGCTTGGTGTAGTGGTTAAATTTTCTTTTGTTGCTTAAGGAACCTTGCTTTAAATCCCATTCACTGCTAATTTTATTTTATGGTGCCAATATTTACATACGGATTATATCCGTATGTAATTACATACGGAAAAAATCTGTATGTATACCTGTTTACATACGGATTTTAATTCCCACTCCATGGCGCCAAAAATTACATACGGAAAAATCCGTATGTAATACCTGTTTACATACAGAATTTAATCCGTATGTAAAAATCCGTATGTAATGTTGATTTTACATACGGATTTTGATCCGTATGTAATAATCTGTATGTAATTCGCGTTTTTCTTGTAGTGATTGTCTTTGCAGAATAGGGAAGCTTCCTCAATGGCCCGAGAGTGGGAGAACCTATGTAGAAGGAGAGTTATATCTTCCCTGCTTAAATTTGATCTCCTTCCAGCTTGTAGACACTGATATGCATGGAGGGAGACATTCTTTTTCTGTTACAGAGTCATAAATCAACATTGATAAAAGGAGTAACAACAATTGACTACAGGTCTTTACAACAACAGATGTAGAGTTGTGGTTGCAGATCTGAGGATGTCCTTAATACAGATTTTGGCTTTGATGAGTGCATTTTTCCTTTTACGGTTAGAGTTGTAATATTTTAGTGGAGATTATACTTGGCAACAACCACTGAAAGAATTTGTGGTTTTTTATAAGTAACATTGTTTTGGCTATGTGGCAAGAAGGAAATAACAATAAAAAGGTGGTTATAATTTGGGTTTCATTGGGAGAGAAAGTTGAGAAGGAAAACTATCACATAAAGTTTTGGTCTCCAATAGAATGTGTTGAATTTAAAGTAGCAGAAATTGATGCAATATTATTGTAAAATATAGAGTAGTTTCTAGTTTTTAATCTGTGAAATTTGTGATAGCAAAAATGTTATATGCGCAAAAACAGTTTTAGCTAGGTATTAATCAATTGTAGAGTTTAGTTGCTCCAAACAAGTTGTTGTTGTGGGAGATGCAACATTCTGCCACAATTTGTAGTTTGATTTGACAACACTTTGGTCAACTTATGGAAAGACCATTTGGTTTAGATACTTTCTTTGATTAGAGGAACTTTGTTCTTTGAAAGTTTTTCTTTGAAAATTCTAGATTAGCCTTTTTAATGTTGTGGTAGTATCTTTTTGTATAAGGGTTGAGATATATTTACCGTATTCCCTTTTATTAAATTTATTTATAGAAACACCATTTGGTTTAGATACCCTCTTTGATTACAAAAACTCTCTTCTTTAAAGGTTTTTCTTTGAAAATTCTAGATTAGCCTTTTTAATGTTTTAGTAATATCTTTTCGTATAAGGATTGAGATATCTTTACAAAATTTCCTTTTATTAAATTTATTTTTTGCTGGAAAAAAAACATAAATACTACACTTGGAGAAACAATTAATGAATTGAGAAGGAAGGGAAAATTGTTGATAGGAAATTATTTGATGTTGAGGAAAATAATTTTACAACGGTTGCACGCATCAACTGATGGGGCTCATTCAGAAAAGAATGCTACAATAAGAAGGGTGAAGACAATGATTTATTGAGAAAGGTTGAATAAAGATATTAAACATTTTATTCAACAGGCCTACAAGCTAGAACTTATAATGAATTCAAAGATTCATAATGTATGTATTCCATGTATCAAAGAAAAGAAAAAATGTAGTAGTCTTCATAAACTGCCTTATGAAGAGGGAGGAGAGGTTGAAGGAGCAATTGAAGTGGGATTAAGAGTAGCTTATACGAGAGTTTTGTGATATGAATCAAATACATACCTTTCTCTCTTTCGCGTGTTCTCTCTACCCTTCTTTTCTTATGCAACTGCTTCTAAGGTTCCCTCTTGGCTCGGTGATCTTTGGTGGCTCTCAGTAACAGCCCTAGGTTCCGCTTTTGTCTTATCATATTGCTGTTGTGCGCTTGCCACGAATTCAACCGCGGGGTTCTTCATTATTTTGGCTCCACCCTACCGATCAAACAAAATTTTGTTTCAGTCAAACTCATTTGAAACTCGTCTAGTCAAACTGTATCAGAAAAACCGATAGTTGTCAACTCAAGAGGATCTGCTTCTGATTTGCGGATTCATGTTCCATTTTAGTTGAATCTAAAAACGTTGAATAATATGAAATCAACAAAATAGTGCATAATTAAATAACTACTAAAAAAATTATTAAATATAAATTAATATTTAAAAATAATTAATTTTTATATTAATTAAATTAGTTTCTATTATTAATAAATAATTTTTAAATTAATATTTAATTAGTCATCGAATCATGGAATGCGTCTATCAAACACGTTCAAAATCACTCGATTAGGATCACCCAAGCCGATATTCATTTCAATCCAAAATTGCTATTTGTAACACCAAAATTAGTTACAAAATTTTTTCAGAAATATTATTAAAATTTCTTAATGCCAAATGGTTACAGACTAACTTCGAGTCTAAAATGCAGGACAGAAAAATAAATAAAACATTATTTTAATTCACCTTAGAATCAAGAGAAATTGATAAGTGAATAAATCAAAAGTTCTAATAAAACACCTAGATAAAATTCTCACTGATTCAAATTTAGAAATAAACAGTTTTAAATAAGTTTAGCAAGTCTTAATACTATTAACATTGTACTAAAAAATCTTATTACTAATAAAACTCATCTAACAAGTCTCTTAAAAGGAATAATATATAAAAAATCTCTAGTTACAAAAATGATAAAAATAAAACAATTATAAGATTCTATAAAAGCCCAATACAAAGCATCACAAAATAATTACAAGACAAATAAAAGTTCATCACAAAAAACATTACAAAAATACAAATTTTTTATCTTAACCTCAATTATTTTTCATAGTTTTTATTATTTCCTCCATCATTTGTCACACCAAAAGAAGACCTTCAAGATTATCTATGCAATGAGAATTCATGTTTTGAATTTTATTACATACAAAAATTTGTTGTTGGGTCAACAGTGAGAATATCGTAATCGAAATTAATATATAGTCGAGTGAGTTCGGAAAAAGCAAAGTAGGACAAAAACAATCCTTTTTTTAAGAGAATTTGATGTAATAATAGGTTTAAAACTTGAAATTGAGACGCATATCTAGCAACTATATTATTGATTATTACACGTTTGGTGGTGACTTTGCAAACAAAACCATCCATTCAATGACGATTTTGATTTCGACCGTTATAGATAGAGGAATGCCAAAAATAAATAAATAAATAAATCAACTTGAAGGAGTTGAAGAAAACAAGTTACTAATTAATGAGATAGTTAAACACAATTAAAAGTTGAAATGAAACGTATAAATGATTTAATATATGGTGGAGTGGAGTTTAGGCAAAGCTTTAACTCTTTCGGATTTTGATTAAGTATAATTCTTTAATCATAGTGGACGACTTGGACAATAAGGCGTGTGGGGTTCAAATATTTAATAAGAAGAAATTGGCAATGGCAAGTGTCTCGTCCTATTTGGCAAAGCTTTTCAAAATTCAGTCAAAATATATATATATATATATATATATATATATATATATATTTCTTACTGGGTTTGACGTTCAACCTTTTGAGGTGTTAAATTCGTATTGTTGATGATGCTCGCTTTATTTCTTGGAGGATTGTTGAGCTTTATCACCGAATACAAAATAGAGTCAATATACAGAAGAATCTCTGACGCTCAAGACAGTAAGAGTATATTAATATTTGAATAATATGAGTATGAAATATTTAGTGAGTGAGAAGTACTCTCTGAGTTTTGTATTTATGGATGGTAAGAGTCCAATGCGTAGGTCAATAATCTCATAGATAGATGTCGAGTTTCACATATATATCCCGAGATTTATGGTACTTTTAAGTAAATATCGCTACTATAGACGTTACAGTGATTTTTAAGATACTTTGTAGGTGGTTAATATCTATATAGTATAACCAACCCGAATTTTATGGACTGGTTATAAGCGAGTAATATTTGTGTTATTAAATGGATATTAACAACCTAGATTTCATAGGTTGAGTATTACACAAGTCCACAAGCTAAAAAATTCGACTATCAACACTGATTTGAAAATATATTGCCTATCTCGGGTTTCTCTTTGCCACCTTAGTAATTCTTCAAACCGAGTTTGTTCAACTTAGGTCCTATATTTCCATGGAATTAAATTATAATAAAGATAATGATGATTGTCATTACTGTCATAAATAACTAACCCTTATGTACATTAATGAGGAATTTTAAGTTAATGATTACTTATGCATTTTCGAGGAAGGCTCATTAGTGGGAATTGTGATGTTTCACTTTAAAGTTTAAAATTTTAAACTTTATAACCTTTCAATTTTGCGTTGAGTCCTTCTAAAAGTTTCTTGAACTCCTACTTTTGATTTCTTATTTAAGGGTTTTCTTCATTTCGACTTTTCACCTTCATCTTCTTCCTTTTATAAGGTTTGTGACGTTTGTGTTTGCTTATGGTTCTTCAGTTCTCTCCTTCCTTCAAGTTTATCACAGTCATTCTATTTCTTCCTAGATGTGTTTTAATGTCTTCTCCTTATCCTTCCTCGCCATCTTACTCTGTTAACGGGGTTAACCGCTTAGTTGATAGGGAAATCAATCATATCGAAGTAAGTTCTTCATTTGAGTCGTTCTCTGCTGAGAGTGATTTTCTAGAGATGGAATCTCATCCAGTTAGTGTGGTTGAGACTGCCATTGCCATAACTACAGGTCCTTCCAGCAAAATCCCTAGTGGGATTTCCTTAGCCCAAGCGACGAATGGGAAGCATCAAGCTTCCCCTTGAGAAAACTGAGGAAATCTTTGAGACCGTTATAGTGAAGGGAACTAGGAAAGGTAGGTTTCCCCCATTGTTGATCCCAAGTATTCCAGGGTACTCGGTGAAGTAAATCACTATTCTTCAAGATTGGAGAGTTTATATATTTTTTTCATGTTTGTTCATATGAGTTGGTTGACTTTGTTGCGGTCAAACCTTGCTCCCCATCTTATCGTGTTTACATGGACTCCCCAGATGAGGAGGATTTTACTTTTTTTTATGAATAATTTTTAAAGGAGTTACATATTTTCTTTCCGTAGTCGATTTTGAGTGTTGCCTACTGATGGAGATTAACGTGGCTCTGAGTCAACTCCACCCCAATAGTTTGGCTTTCATGAAGGCCTTTCAAATTTTGTGTAGTCATCTCCGTATCAGGATCACCATGAACACTTTCATGTATTTTTATCAACTAAAGCATGGTGTCGAGGTTGGTTGAATATCCTTCAATGGAACCCAATATAGGTCCCGCTTTCCATTATACTGGCAATAACTAGAATATTTTAAGTCTAAAGTTTCTCAGGTTCTCTCTCCCAAGGCCTATAAATTGTAAGGGCCTCCTAAGTATTCCTCTGGTCGAGGACTCTACAACAATGTTTATAGGTAGCATTTAAATATATTCAATTTTTCTTTGTTTGCATATTTTTATGTTGCTTAACTCTTGTAAATTTTCTTTGTTTGTTTTATGTGGCAGAGGTAATGGGAACAAGCTTTGATCTGAAGAAGATGATAACTATGTCTAGGGCATCCAAAGATACTAAGGTGGATGATAACCCTAGAGGTAGCCCTCGTAATCCTTCCAAATGACCGAGGTTAGCGATTATCCCTGACCCTACCCCCACTAAAAGAGTTGTAGAAATGGTGAAGGACAAAGTGATCACTGAAGTATTTCTAGACCCCTCTATTCAAGTAAATCAAGTCGGTGAAGATACAAATTCGGTTTGAGGGATCCTCCAGCAAGTTCCCGTTGTGGCAAAAGTGAATATTGTCTCCAAGGCTCCTCAGCTCGAGCATATTTCAACAATAGCTCAGGAAATGACATATAGAGGAGGCTTCCCCAATGAATATGTTTTCGAGTTTATCAATGTGGTAGACGATATCGAAGTCATGATGATGAGGTGTATGGATGGCGTGCACCATTATAAGGAGATGTTAGGTAAAAGGTTGGAGGGAGAAGCCCGATTAAAATTTCTTCAAGAGCAAACCCAAGAGTTGCTAAAGTATAAGGCGGAAGCATATGTTGTTGCCCAAGCTCGGTTATTGCAGTTCACACAAAATGCAACTCGAAATAAAACTTTAGAGGCTCACGAGGTCCAAGTTTCTAAGGTGGTCATGGAGAATGTGATGGAGAGTGCCAAAATGGTCGAGGAAGACTTAACAACCATGTCATCCACATAAACCTCCATGGTTATTTCGATGAGGTCTAAAAAGACCTTGCCCCTCAAGCGGTAAGTAACACCTACAATTTTAAGGCCAAATGGCATAAACTTTATTTAAGTTTGTGTATTTGGTACACAGTCTCCACTTTCCATTGACTTTTCTTATCATTACCACATTAGACAACCATGTGGTGTATATAACCTCTCTAATGAAGCTGACTTCCACTAATTTTTCGACTTCCTGCTTAGCTGCCTCTCACCTTTCCTCACCGAGCTTGTGTTTGCATTGAGCCACTGCCTTTGCCTTGGGTAGGATGGCAAGCTAGTGGCACATCAAATTTGGGTCTATACTAGCCATGTCATCTGGGCCCCAAGAAAACAAGTTAGTTTTATTGTAGAGGACACTTTCAATTTCCTTCCTTAGTGGTTGGTGAATGATCTTTCCTACTCGATTAATTTGAGTAAGAAGGGTGTCGATCTGGAGGTTAATCACCGGCTCAGAAAAGTAGGACAAGTCTCCTCGAACTCGGCCCTAGGATCTAGGTCAACTTTGCATTGTTTTCTAAGTTGTCCTTAGTATTGTAGCATACCTCGACATAATGAACTTTTCGGAATGCATCTTGTTAATCGGGAATTTGAAGAATAGGTTCAATTTGTGTGTTGTTGGAGGTTGCGCCCTTCATTGAGTATGAGGTCACTCACAAGCTTTGTACATAGCATTTTCGAGTTGTCTTTGAGTCGACTTTTACTGTATTAATTGAGTTGTTCACTGTTGGGAACTTTATGGCCATATGAGGTGTAGAGACCACAACACAAAGTTAGTTGAGAGTTCGACGCCTGATGAACATATTGTATGAGGTGTTTACTTTCACCAAAATATACCTCACCATCAAGGTATGGTGAGCCTCTTTGGTTTCAAATGTAGTAAGGAGATTTATGTAGCCTCTACTGAATACTTATTCTCCAACGAAGCCAAGTAGTGGGTCTGGGTAGGATTTAATTATAGTATGGGGAGATATAGCTTTAAAAATGTTGACCAATATAGTACATCGGCTGAGTTGCCCTGACTAAAAAGAATTTTGCAGACTCGTCAGTTTGCGATGGTGGTTGTGACGACCATTGGATTGTCATGGTCGGTAATGGCCGAGGCCCCAACTCAGGACCAATCACTAAAGCTATGACAAGGAGAATCAAGAAGATTGGGACTCTACTACTGATGGTAGAGATACTCTTTTATATATGTTCAAAAAATGTCATAACCTAGTGTAAATCTTTCTAGAATAGAATTTATTTTCTTGCTTAAATTAGAGTAGGAAATTTACTTGTAATTTTACTTTAAGTGAATTAGGGTTTGGGTTAGGCACTTGCTGCAATTGTTGTAGCACTAGGTTGGTTGAAAAGCTTAATTTTCAAGTTATACCCCACCCCAAACCTTATAAATTGCAATGGCTAAATGAATATTAGAATTTAACGGTAGATAAGACTTTGAAGAGCCTCACTCTCACAAGATAAGACCTAAGCTAAGAATTCACAAATCTCTCACAAATTGTGCAGAGTTTCCTTTCTTCTATAAATTTCAACATGTAAATACATGGAGTAAGGCACCCTATTCATAGGAATGGGTGCCTTGGTGGGCAAGAAGAGCAAGGGTAGGGTGGTAAATGTGTGAAGGGCTACCTTTAAGGTTTGACTAAGTCAAAACCACACCCTAGGCCCATTATATACTAGGTCAAATTTCTTTCATAAAGAGCTAGAAACAAGCTAAAATGATAACTACACCCCCTATTATGCTATAGGCACCTATTCCAGCTTATTATACTATTTGGACCCCTCAAGAGAGCCCAAATTATTTACAACATATTTGTATCTTATAAGAATACCAAAATGAAGAATAGTTGGTGTGCTGGTTTATGCTCAGCTCCTCTAGTGAGGTCCATGTGATCCTTAGTGAGGTCATGAATTGTTCGTTGAGACCATGTGCTTTGTCTTTTGTTTCCTTGTTCATCTTCACAGCTACTTGGGTTGTATCAATTAGTGACTCATGTTGGCCATTACAGGCATGGAAAACAAGAAAAAAAGATCCAGGATGTTTCTCCTTGACGACTATCTCTTCTAGGGTTTTCTATCACCTTTTATTCTTCTCATTCGTGTCTAGAGTTGTGCCTCACGCCTCATATTTAACCTAGTTGGGTTTGGGCTAAGTGACTCCTCACTTAGGCGAGTTGGACGAAAACAAGCCCAACATCTATGGAGTGATCTTGCCTGGGCAAGATTGGGCTCGCTTGGGTGAGATCCTCTGGAAGCTTTTGCCTTGGGCGAGTTCGGGCGAGTGTTTGAAGTGTTCCAACTTTCCTTTCTTATCTTGAATATTCTCATTTTACCCTTTCATCTCCATTCTTCTCTAGAATCGTGAAATTAATACAAATTTAGGAATAAATTGTTCTTATTGATATTATAATCACAAAATATGTAAAAGGATTTAAATTCATAAATTAGGGGTTATATTTTAGTTATTTTATCAATTAATATCCATAAGTGTTTGTATTTTAATATGAAATATTACTGAAATATGACACTTATTAGGTATACCCCTCAAGCCTAATGAGTTATGGAGAAATAACAAGCTGAGTATGTCTCAACCGAAACGTCTCAGTCAAGGAAACCTCAGAGGGACAAAATTTTCTTGCAAAAATTCTTATCTTTGAAATCGAAAACTTTTCGAGCTTGAGTTAGGCTTAAAGTCTACTTCTTAATATGGTATTAGAGTAATTTCGAGTCTATTCTAGCGATTGATTGTTGGGCTTATCAGGCCACCCACTATCGGACCATTATCGAACCACCCATAATATATAGTCCTACGCACGAGTTGGTAGTCTCGGCGTGAGAAGTGTGTGTTGGAGATCCCACATCTACTAGAGATTAGGACATTTCATAGTATATAAGTGGGTGCAAACCCCACCTTATAAACTAGTTTTATGAGGTTGAGTTAAGATTAAAGTTCACTTCTTAATAATTATTTAATTTTATATCCATTTTAGTGTTCCCCAAATCTATGTTATAGTTAAATAATATATTTTTCTTTATGTAAGCTTAGTCAACACTACCTTGTAAATTTGTGCCCCATTGAAAACCGTCTCTAATGCATAGCCACCAAAAGATTAACTTCCATTTATATTAGAATGCTAAGCCCACACTAGCCCTATGTAGCACCTCTCTTTTCCTTTGTATCGCTATTTTGAAAACTCTACTATCATTATTTTTTGTAATGAAACATAGTAAATCATCAACTCTTATGTTAAAATGAGTTAAACACACTCATATGTATTTATCAAGACCCATTCACTAAATACAATAACATTAAACATGTATACTACAAATTCAATAACATTTATTATTTTTATATTTATCCAACTGACTTAAGCTCAAAATAACTCTTAAGTATACCTTCATTCAAACTCAAGACATATAAATGCAACTATTTAAAAAAAAATCACAAAATCTACATAAAGTAATTAGAAGATAGTTGCAAGATAGTAAGAGAGGTTCTTCTCGACTCGTGTAACAACATAAACTAATCAAGAAGAAGATTCCACCAAAAGCCAATCTTCATCTTCTTTTTCTTCTCGAACTTGATCCATCCGAAATGAAACCCCCATTTCAGAAGTGCATTTGTTATCATTCTTCTTCTCCCAATCATAATCATCTTTGCTGCCCTCATCTGCCGTGTAATCATTAGAAATATGGTCAAGTGTCAGCGTCGCCGACAACCCAAAGAAATCTGAATCGGGTTGATCTAGGACCCGCCATTGTTTGTGTTTTTGAGAACCTTTGGTTTTACCCTTGGACTTGCAAGCTGGGTGGAAGTGGCAGCCGGTGCAATGTGGTTTGGCACACTTGCCGGTGAACTTGGAGTGATTGGTTGGTTTAGATGACACCTTGACGAATAATCCAGCAGTGGGAGGAGAATCAAACTGGGTGATGATTCGGGTATTGGGTCTCGGGTTAACTGGAGTTGGTAGGATCCGATAAGACCTCACCATTCCATGTTGACGACCCTCTCTCTTCATATTTGTTGGTGAAGGTGTGGGCTAAGCAAATTGAAAAAAGAAAAAAAGAAGAAAAAAAAGGCTAAGAATTGAGGAATTGATGAGAGATGTGGATTTTCCTATACCTATATATAGTGTTTGATTTGGGACGGAGTTGAACTTGCGGAGCAAGTACATTGGGATAAACTTGTTCCTCAAGTACTCATGCATATATTTTTTGACAACTCATTCTCATTAAATATACTATACAATGCCTTTTTTAATCATTTAAGATGTATTCCCTTTCTTCTTCTTTCTTATTTATTTCGCCTTGATTTTTTATGTACATAATATATAATTTATTAATATTTTAAGGTTCTGAATAATTTGAACCATAGTTCATCATATTAATTATTTCTATATAAGAGTTTGGTTTCTTTCACCTATATCATGGGGATTTTTAAGGTGCAATTTTATTAACGAGTAAAATTTTTAAAATTTTTTAAAATAAATAAATCATATTAAAGTGATATGAGTTAAAACGTGTTTATATTGAAGTTATGTCGCTTTGTATGACTTTAATTTTAACATGTTGATATATTTTTTTATAATAAAATTATATCATATTAACACGATTCATTTATTTTAATAATTTTTTAAAATTTTATTTATTTTAATAATTAATATGTGAAATTATACTTATTTAGTAAAAAAAGGTATTTATTATTTTTTTCTTTTATTTTTTTAATTTATAATTTTTTTATATATTTTTAAATTGGTAGTTCTTCATGGTAGAACAAAATAACAAAATAGAACACCCACGTGAGTAATTGTAAGTAATTACAATTCAAGCATAGAGTTCTAAAAATAAAAGTAAATAAAATGTAAAATGGTAAGAATATTAACAAACTCAAGTTATTATTTTAATTTTATTTTATAATATCGCATAAATTTAATTATTTTATAAAAATAATTATTCTAGTAATAGGTCTGTTAAAGTCAGTGTTCAATTTTATGGATCTTACATGTGCAATTACTGCACTACTGCATATAATTATTTAATTACGTACCGACAACTTGTTTACGTTGAATAAAAATGTGAAAGAAAGAAAGAAATGTGTAAATGGATTCTGCTATATATTGTTGTTTTATATGAACTTTTACTCAATATATTATTTAAGCAAAAAACAAATATAATTTATGATTTTTTTTTATCTATAGTAACAATATTAAATATTTCTATTTTTTGAGTTTTTTTTTTCAAATACTTATATAAACTAATAAGAGTTAATACAGGCATTAGATTCTGAAAAAAAAAAATATCTTAACACTTACTTTTTCAATTACTTTTCATAAAAGGCCAGAAAAATATATTTCTGTTATAACTCTCTCTTATAAACTAGCTAGTAAAACCAATATAATGGTACTAGCTAGTAAAACCAATATAATGGTTTTTGTGTAGTGAGGAGACACAAAATGATATTACAGTAATTTTTTCCTTGGTTAAGTTCTTTCAATATTTTCTTCTTTTTTCTTTGTCTTTCTTCCCCCTCCTATCCCCCATGGTAATATTTTTGGTGTTTTCATTGAGTCCTCTACATGCCTCCCAAACAACCAAGGATATGGAGGATACCCTCCAAGCCATCTTTAAAAACTGGCCAACCTTCAAGCTCAACTAAACACCACACAAGAAAACCAGAAGGGTCATTACTTGACTGTCCAAAAAGATATGGAGTCCCGATAAACTACTTTGGAATCCAAACATGATACACTCACCCATACCCTCAATGGTCTTTTTCCAACCTTGTCCTCACAAACCACCACACTTTCGTCCCATACGAACTCAACTTCTCCTTTTAATCAATTTTACATGGATGCCACTTCTTCTATCTCAACCCCGACTGGGAACAACAATCACACTGCTTACACTACTACAACAACTACAACCATTCCACCATTTTCTTCTTCTCCTATACGACCACCAAAAATACAACCATCTTTCTTTGATGGAACTGGCCCCTTAGACTGGTTATTCTAAGCTGACCAATTTTTTCAGTTCTATAATATTCCTTGGGATTCTCGTTTAAGTATGGCTGTGATTCAAACCAAGTAGCTACGAAGATGACCAAGGAAGCAAAAGACAAGGCACATGGTGAGCAGTCATCTCAACGAACAATTCAAGACCTCACCAAGGATCTTATGGACCTCACCATAAGAGATGGGCATAAACTGGAACACCAACTATTCTTCCTTCTGGTCTTCTTAAAAGTTAGAATATGTTGTAAATAATTTGGGCTCACTTTAGGGGTCCAAATAGCAAATATAGGCTAGAATAAGGTGCCTTTAGCATAATAGGGGGTGTAGTTATCATTTTAGCTTATTCCTAGCCCTTTAGGAAGGAAATTTGACCTAGTTTCTAGAAGAACAACCCTATGGTGCGGTTTTGACTTAGTTAAACCCTAAGGCTGCCCCTTTTTTAGTGTTTCACATCCTACCCTTGCTTCTTGTTCTCTAAGGCTCCTTCACCAATAAATAGGAGGCCTCCCTCATTGTATTTTACAAGTTGAATTTTGAGAATTAAAGAAACTCTGCACAATTTGTGAGAGCTTATAGTGAGGCTTGTTTCCTCTTTTCATGGTCTTATCTTGAATAGTGTGAGGCTCTCAAGTGGCGGCCCTTCCACTCATCTTGGTGGCCTCCACACCCCAAGTGGCGTGATCATCCTCACCATCCCTTCCCTAAGTTCCTTCTTCCATTTTCCTTCCCATTTCTCCATTCCATTTATGCTATTCATTTTTGTATTTGTCTTTGAATTGTGTTCTTGGGTTTTGGCTCATTTATTGAGTATGAATCATCATTTGGATTGGTAATGACCACCATTGATGCTTACCATGTTCCCATTTCATTTTCGCAATTGCATTCCATATTCACTATATCTTGTTTTTCCATCTTTGCCTTTGTGAAGTGAACCTTCACACTTACTTAACCATTTGGTGAAGTTCGTGTCCAGTGAGAATCTTCCTTAGATCCTCACCATTAATTTTTAAAATCTCAATCTTAAGTAAAGTGTCACATCTAAAAATGGCTAAATCTAAAATCAACTCACATTGATGGAGATGTGCCTTCATAGTTTTCAGATGTTTTTGGTGAATGGCGGAAGCATCATGGATTGAAGATGAAGCAAGGTCCTCCTAAGAGTGGTGGTGACCTTGAAGGTGCATGAGAGGTAGGGATTGAGAGTGGTGAGGCCAATTCTACTTGGAAAAGGGAAATTTGTGAAGATTAAAAGCCTAACTTAGGAGGTTTTGGGCAAGAAGTGAAATTGGCACAATTTGGCAGCAATTCACTAAGTATATTAATCTTGCAAAACAAAGAGCCAAGGCACTCCTTAAATAGCTAAGGAGGCCGGTTTACACAAGGCACAAATGAGAGGGAAATTCAAATGTTGGGCACATGGAGATGGCGCCTAAAATTCAGCACATGGGAGGTAGGTTCTAGAATTCTATCATGTGCAATGAGCTCTAGAATCCTTACGCTCCTCCTTGGGCGAAGGTGAGCCGGTCCTAAGTTTAATTAGGAGTAGGAAACTCTAATTAAACTTAGGTTATCATTTTAGGTACCATTTTGCATGTTCAACAAAATTACAAAAGAAATAATCTATGCTACTTTTGACAAGAATGTAAAAGTCTATTCTACGCTAGAAACTTGGCTTCTTGGAGCATGTAGAGGTAGGTCTCTCTGCCATTAGTAGCAGTGTTCCAATCCTCTTCAAGCTTTCTAGCCATGGCCCTAGTAGTTGGCCCCATATGACTGGTGGTTGGCTTTCAGTTGTAGTGATGCTTGACCCTCTTCCATCACACATGAGGCTGCCTTTTACATTCGAGGTGATGCACTTAGTTGGTTTAAATGCATGTACCAAAACCATCAACTTAGTGATTGGATCTCTGATAGTCACGCTCTTGAAATTCGCTTTGGGTCGTCAACCTATGCTAATCATCAGGCCGAGTTGTTTAAACTGGGTCAAAACACCACAATTTCGGAATATAAAAAAAGTTTTGAAAAACTTTGCAACTGAGTGTTGGGCTTAAATCCTGAGATGATACTTAACTGTTTTATATTTGGCCTCCTTCCGGAGATTCGAAAAGAAATAGTTGTTTTGCAACCCACTTCCATTACCCAAGCCATGGGCCTAGGCAAGCTTTTAGAATCTAAAATCAATGATTATAAACGGTCTTTCCGTTTTTCCCATACTTTACCCCAACCATTTATTAGCCCCACCATGTCCCTCTCCTTCCACTAATACACCACCACATGCAACCCCTCCCATCCCTATAAAAAAGAATCACATCAGCCCAACTTCAAGAGCGTAGAGTCATTGGTTTATGTTATAACTATGATGATTTTTTTTCTAGGGCATAAATGCACCACCCATCGTTTTCTTCTCTTACTAAGTGAAGATTCCCCAGTATAAAACGCTATAGAGGACTACCCTAGCACTTTCCATGGCATGCCCACAGATCCACCTACACACATTCACCTCTCCTCCTAAGCCTTATGCGGAGCTCCCTCAGCCCACACTTTTACCTTTGATGGATACATTGGCCATCTATTACCATTCTAATAGATAGAGGTAGTTCCCATAACATTGTCTAAACATGTCTAGCCTTTCACCTCCAACCTTGCACCATTCCTATCACCCCTTTCTTTGTTATGGTTGACAATGGAAACCGAATTCAATGTTCCTTTTTTTGCCCAGATTTCCTAGTTTCTATAGATACTCACACTTTTCCCATTTCCTTTTACCTCCTTCCTATCGAAGGTGCTGATGTTGTCCTGGGTATGGACTGGTTGCACTCATTGGGCTCTTTAATGGCTGATTTTTCTAAACCACAAATATCATTTACCCACAATGGGTTACCCATTACCTTACACGACACACCCAAACTTCTACGCCGTCAGTCTTCTTTCACTCATCTTTGCCACCTTTTACACACAAATGAAATTTCTTCTCTACACCTTATCACTATTGGCCCACTGCCATCACCTCCTTCCCCATACAAATTATCCAACGACCCAGATATCTCCACACTTTTAAAAGCATACAACTCTGTTTTCTCTTCTCCCCATGGATTACCCCCAAAAAGGCCTCACAACCGTCATATTCCCCTTCTTCCCCAATCTGCCCAGGTTAACATTACCGCTACCCACACACTCACAAGTTGATGTGAGTTGATTTTAGATTTATCCATTTTTAGATGTGACACTTTACTTAAGATTGAGATTTTAAAAATTAATGGTGAGGACCTAAGGAAGATTCCCACTGGACACGAACTTAACCAAATGGTTAAGTAAGTGTGTATGTTCACTTCACAAAGGCAAAGATGGAAAAACAAGATATGGTGAATATGGAATGCAATTGCGAAAGTGAATTGGAAACATGGCAAGCATCAATGGTGGTCATTGCCAAACCAAATGATGATCCATACTCAATAAATGAGCCAAAACCCAAGAACACAATTCAAGGAAACATATGAAAATTAAGAGCATAAATGGAATGGAAAATGGAAAGGAAAATGGAAGAAGAAACTTAAGGAAGGGATGGTGAGGATGATCACGCCACTTGGGGTGTGGAGGCCACCAAGATAAGTGGAAGGGCCGCCACTTGAGATCCTCACACTCTTCAAGATAAGACCATGTAAAGATGAAACAAGCCTCACTATAAGCTCTCACAAAATATGCAGAGTTTCTTTACTTATCAAAATTCAACATGTAAAATACAATGGGTAGACCTCCTATTTATAGGTGAAGGAGTCTTGGAAAACAAGCAAGAAGGGTAGGATGGAAAAAGGGAAAAAATAGGCAGCCTTAGGGTTTGACTAAGTCAAACCCGCATCCTAGGCTTGTCCTTCTAGAAACTAGGTCAAATTGCCTTCCTAAAGGGCTAGGAACAAGCTAAAATGATACTTACACCCCCTATTATGCTAAAGGCACATTATTCTAGCCTATCTTTGCTATTTGAACCCCTAAAGTGAGCCCAAAATTATTTACAACATATTCTATCTCTTAAGAAGACCAAAAGGAAGAATAGTTGGTGCTTTGGTTTATGCCCATCTTCTTTGGTCGGGTCCATGAGATCCTTGGTGGGGTCTTGAATTGTTTACTGAGATGAATGCTCGCCATGTGCTTTGTCTTTTTCTTCCTTGGTCATCTTCATAGCTACTTGGTTTATATCACAAGCACACCATGACTTCCTTCATTCACGAAATGCTTAAAGAAGGCATTATCCATCCTAGCACAAGTCCTTTTTCATCCCCAATTATCCTCATAAAATAGTGATGGAACCTGGCGTTTTTGTGTGGATTATAGAGGTCTAAACGCTATTACAGTCAAAGACCATTTTCCTATCCCAATTATTGTTGAATTGTTAGACGAATTGACCTCTGCCAAGGTTTTCACCAAACTTGACCTACATTCAGGCTACCATTAGATATAACTTAATCCTACAGATTGCCACAAGACAGCATTCAAATATTTTGATGGCCACTATGAATTCCTAGTTATGCCATTCGGTCTTGCTAATGCCCCATCGACCTTCCGTGCAGCCTTGAATGATTTACTCAGGCCCCACTTTTGACACTTTGTCCTAGTTTTTTTTATGACATTCTCATTTACAGCAAGTCCGTGCAAGAACATATTCAACACCTCACATTGATCCTTCGATTACTAGACACTCATAAATTCTTTGTTAAGGAATCAAAATGTGTATTTGCTACCACCAGGGTCTCATATTTAGGCCATCTATTGAAAGGTGGCACAGTGGCTCCAGATCCAGATTAAATTCAGGCTATCTTACTTTGGCCTAAACCTATATCCTTTACTATCCTATGGGTGTTTCAGGGTATTACAGGATTTTATCGAAAGTTCATCCGCAGTTATGCCACTCTTGCCTCGCCACTCACGGATTTACTCAAATCATCAACATTTATATGGGCTACAAATGTGCAAGAGGCCTTTACAAAACTGAAAAATATTCTAACTACAACTCCTGTGTTGAGTCTTCCACATTTCTCCATACCATTTGAGGTTGAGACAGATGTTTCCAACATAGCCATTGGCGTTGTGCTGTCCCAAGAAGGTCACCCCATTGCTTTCTTCAGCAAAAAAACTTTGTCCAAAAATGCAAGCTAGCTCAGTATATGTAAAAGAAATACTAGTTATAACAAAAGAAGTCAAAAAGTAGCGTCATTATCTCATAGGTACGCATTTTACAATAATAACATATCAACAAAGTCTAAAGGGGTTACGCACCAATGCATGCCACACACCGGAACAACTAAAGTGGGCTACCAAGATGTTAGGATACAATTTTGGCATCTGGTACCGCCCAGGCCACCAAAATCAAGCTGCAGATTTCTTGTCCTGCCCACCACAATATCTCCTTTTTGCATAAAAGGTGTTTAATGAAAGTCCTTTGAAAGAGATTTTCGTTTATGTTTGCTTCGTGAACAAATGAATGAATTTTTGCCTGAATTCTCTTTTGGCACCAAAAAGGAAAAAGATGGACTCTCTTTTACAAGCACCAAATGAAGTCCTCAACACCAACACTTTGCACCAAAAGTGATACAATCTAGGTAGACAAGAAGATGACCAAGGACTCAAGAGACCATTCACATTATGAGCATTCATCTCAACAATTAAGTCAAGACCCCACTAAAGATCTAATGGACCTCATCAGAGGAAGAACTGGGCATAGACCAGAACACCAAATGTTCTTTCTTCTGGTCTTCTTAAAAATTAAACATGTTGTAAATAATTTTGGATCACTTTAGGCAGTGTTCTTAGTGAAATGTGCTTGTTCCAAGCCCACTTTTTCAAGACAAGGCATCTAGGTTTTGGAAAATTGACCTACCTTCTAGAAGAACAAGCCTAGGGTGTGGTTTGACTTAGTCAAACCCTTAAGGCCGCCCCTCACTATTTTACCATCATACCCCTGCTTATCTTGTTTTCCAAGACACTCATTCCTATAAATAGGGTGCCTTACTCTATGTATTTTCATGTTGAATTTTGATATAGAAGGAAAAGTCTGCACAATTTGTGTTAGACTTGTATTCTCCTAGCTTAGGTCTTATCTTGTGAGAGTGAGAGCTCTTCAAGAGGCGACCCTCCTCACTTATCTTGGAGAATCCACACAACAAGTGGCGTGTTCACTCTTGTCCATCACCATAAGCTTTCTTTCCTTCATTTCTTCTTCCATTTTCCATTACACCTTTACTCTTTGTGTTTATGTTCTTACTTTTGCTTCCATTTTCAATTCGGTTACCTTCTTCATAATTGTTTCTTTTTATGTTCTCTCAATTCCACAACTCTACATCATTTTCACTATACATTGTATTTTTCCTTCTGCCTTTGAAAGTGAACATTCACACTTAATCACTTGGTTAAGTTCGTGTCCAGTGGGAATCTTCCCTAGGTCTCACCTTACAATTGCTAAAATGGAAATCATAAACAAAATGTCACCCTTAAAATGGACAAATCTAAAATCAACTCACATAAAAAAGGAAGAAAAGAAAGAAAAAGCAAGGAAATTTAAATTTGAAAATGTTAAACTCAAAGGGAATTAATGAGACAAACAATAAAATAAAGCCAAGAATGACAAACAACAATTAAAGGTACAATAAAAGGCTAGCACAAAAAAATCAACCTAAGAATAACTCTAGAATAGATGCAGAAAACAAAAATCTAAAGTGACTCTGGCACTGATATGGTTAACATATGGAACAACAAGCTACTGATAAGACTAATAAACGGGTTGCTAAAAATTTGATTAACTGATAGTTATAAATCACACAAGGTTGCTCATAGTATAACTTATTGGTATGTTGTTAATAATGATAAAATGAAGAGTAATTATTATATGCAAACTAGTTTTTAAAAGAAAATGAATTCATATGAAAGGCGAAACAAATGAAATAGATAAAGAAACAAGCACTGGACTCTTTTAGACTCAGCTAGACAGTCTAGAAACTAAGAAAAATATATGGTCTACTGATAAGATTGTTTATAACACACCTTCTAATGGAGACCTTATAGTAAAACCGTCTAGTAAACAAAGAAAAATCCTAAGAAAAAGAAAATAAATAAGAGAAAAAAAACAAAAATAAGAACATAATAGAAAAAAAATAAAACTAAACAAAAGAAAATTGATAGAAAAGAAGTAAAGAATATCAATCAATGAGATTTTGATGTAATCCTAGTTTGAATCCATGTAGCTCTATGTAATATTTGATATGTTATGGTTTGATGAATGCATTGTGATATGAGTTGATTTAGGAGACAAACTCATTGAATTATTAGTTTCACTTGTATTAAGGTGATGACATAGTGAGGATTGTCATTGGACACGAACGTAACCAAGTGGTTAAGTAAGTGTGAAGGTTCTATTCAAAGAGAAAAGGAAAAAGACTCACACAACGAATAGATGCAAGCGGAAATTAAGAACTCAAAAGGACTTAGAAATGGAAAAAATAGAAGAAGTTGAATTAGAGATCAAGAAGGAAAGACTTAGATGGTGAAGACTTTCATGGAGGTGAATTAGAAGAGTTCAGGCCACTTGGAGAAGGATAGTTCCAAGATAAGTGAGGAGGAGAGTCACCACTTGAACCATCTAGCGAAGATAAGACTTATAGGAATTTAGGCACTCATAAAATCACTCACGCAGAGTTTCTTTACTCATAATAATGTGTGAATTACAAGAGGGGGTGACCACCTATTTATAATGTAGGTATGGTGAGATTAAGAAAGGGAGAGAGATTCAAAATTCAAATTAATCCTATTTATCTCCCTAATTATGCGCCACTCATCATGGATCTACAAGGAGTCACACTTTTCACATTTAAACATGTCCTTAATGTGGGAAGTGTGACTACATGTGCATCTCTATCTAGGGTTTCTAGAAGCTTATGCTAGCTTATTCTTCTTAGGCCAATGTGAGCCCAATTTATTACATTTAAACCATGTCTTATAAAAAAGACTAAATAAAAGAACAACTGGTATTATTGCCCATGCTCAGGTGCCCTACTCCTGATGCTCATCTAAGAAATAGTGGGGCCTTATGACCTAACTTGAGATGATTGACCTAGCCTTGAATCCTTATTCCTACTTCTGGTCCTCCTCCTGTAAGGTTGGGCTAGCTTAGATGGTGGTGATCCATTCATGGTTACATCATAGTCTCCAGGTCTGAGAGAATTTGTCCACGAGTTCAAAAATCCTGTAGAAAATAGAGTTAGATAGCTCACATTAAAGATATTACTGCTTGGATATGTGTGAGGTAAATCAAACTCATGTGCATAATTTTTTATCCTTCGAGTGATTTGGAAGGGACCCTCGGGTCGGGGAAGAAGTGTGGACTTCCTTTGGGTAATTCCATGGTGCAAAGACAATTTCTTATTGTTCCTTATTTGAGTGTTGAGAAAAAGTTGTGTGAGAGTTAAAAAAAACTAACTATCCGATTAAAAGCAACTTCAATGTGAATAAAGAAGTCATCCCACACCCTAGGGTTCCTGGATATAAGGTTTCGTGACACATGAGAGTGGGGGTGGCAATTGATTGAAAACATGAATTTTGTGTCAAGTTGTACCCCTATTGTTTCCCATAAGTGACTCAAGAACTTTGTATCCTTGTTAGACATGATACTTCTAGTACATCCTTGCGAATGATTGAATTGATGTTGGATATCTTGACACTCTTTTGGAGTAGTTCTATATGTAGGTGGTTTATGTAGGGATAAAGTGAATTTGATTTTGAATGTCTCTTAGAAGGGGTCAACCCTTAGGAAAATCTTGAAAAACATCCCCAAACTCCTCTAAAAAATACTCCAAATATTTAGAACTGCCAAAAGATGGATAACTTTTAGAATAGGGAATAATTAATTATAAACGAGCCACCATTACATTCTTTACTTCTTTAGGCATGATGAGAAGACTCGTTTTGATTTTATCACTTTTCTTACCTTTTTTTTCATTTTCTCTCTTCTTTTTCATTTTTATTTGATCCTCATTAACTTCTTTTGGGGAGAGAGGTTTTAATATAACCTTGTGCCTATGGAAGTTGAAAGAAATTTTATTGGTAAGGCCATCATGTAAAATTTGTCTATCATATTACCAAGGCCTTCCCAAAAGTACATGTGTTACTTCCATTGACACAACATCACACAAAAAATTCATCCTTATATTTTCCAATGGAAAATGTTAGGAGGACTTGTTTATTGACAACTATTTCACCCTCTTCATTAAGCCATTGTAATTTATAGGGTTTTGTATGATAGATAATGGGTAAGCCAAGGTTGCAAAGCCTTTGGGCAACCTCCTCAATAAGGATACTTCTTTTAATTTTGACGATGATTGATTAACTGTTTTTCATTTTTTGAAAGAAAAACTTAATTTTGCACCTAATCATTATTGCTTCTTATAGGAAATTCAATTTTGAAATAATGTGTGATGCTAGTGATTATGCAGTGGGAGTAGTATTAGGGTAAAGCAAAGAGAGAATTTTTCAAGTCATACATTATGCAAGTAAAGTTTTAAATGAAACTTAAAGTAATTACACTACAAGAGAAAAAGAATTACTTGATATAGTATGCACTTGAAAAATTTCGATCTTATTTGATAGGCTCTAAATTTTTTGTTTTTATTGATCATGTTGCCATTAAATATTTATAGACTAAATCATATTCTAAAACAAGACTTATACGATGGATACTTTTGTAGTAGAAATTTGATTTAGAAAACAAATATCACAAGGGATGTGAGAATAATGTAGTTGATCATTTCTCAAGACTAGCAAATGATGAGGTTATCGCATTAGAACCCGAGGTTCTTGACGAATTTCCAGATGAGAATATGTTAGTGCTTCAAGAGAGGCCATGGTTTGCATATATGGCTAATTTTAAAGCTTCTGGACTAATTCTTGAGGATTTTGACTAGCATTAAAGAAAGAATTTTTTTTAAGATGCTAATCATTACGTGTGGGATGATCCTTATTTGTTTAAGATTGGTGCAACTAATTTGTTTCGAAGATTTCATGAGAGAGGAAACCAAGACCATTATATGGTAATGCTATAATTCATCATATGGTGGCCATTTTAATGGGGAAAAGACAACTGCGAAAATTCTCCAATCAAGTTTCTTTTGGCCTTCATTATTTAGAAACACGTATGAGTTTGTGTAGATATGTGACAGATGTCAAAGAACCTGAAGCATCTCTGTAAGACATGATATGCCATTACAAAACATTCAAGAAATTTAAGTCTTTAAATGTTGGGGGATTGATTTTATAGGACCATTACCAACTTCTTTTTCAAATGAGTATATATTGTTGGCAGTTGAGTATGTATCTAGATGGGTGGAAGCAATTCCATCACAGAAGGTAGATACTAAGACAGTCATTAAATTCCTTAAAAGGAATATTTTCTACAGGTTTGGCACTCCTAGAGTATTGATCAGCGATGGTGGCTCTCATTTTTGTAATACCCAACTAAAGAAAGTTTTAAAACATTATTGGGTTAGCCATAAAGTAGTTTCAGCCTATCATCCACAGACAAATGGGTAGGCAGAGGTTTCAAATAGAGAAATAAAGTAAATTTTAGACAAAACAATGGCTTCATTAGAAAAGATTGGTCAAATAAGCTTGATGAAGATCTGTGGACTTATAGGACTGCATATAAAGCTTGATGATTTTATAGCTCTATTGCCTTATGGCATGTCATCTTCCTGTGGAATTAGAACACAAGGCATACTGGGCATTGAAGATGTTGAAGTTAGATTTTAAAGCTACTAGGGAGAAGATAAAACTCCAACTTTAGGAACTTGAGGGGATGAGACTAAATGCATATAGTTCATCAAAGCTTTATAAGGAACATACAAAAATATATCATGACAAGAAGATTTTGAAAAAAAGTTTTCATATTGGTCAATTTGTGTTGTTATTTAATTCCAGATTGAGGCTTTTTCCTGAAAAGTTGAAATCTACATGGCGAGGCCCTTATCTTGTTAAGGAAGTTAAACTTATGGAGCAATGAAGTTGGATGACCCAACATCACATAGAAGTTGGGTAGTGAATGGTCAAAGGGTGAAGCCATATTTGGATAATGAGAAGGAAGAACTCACCATTGTGATTCTTTTAAATGAGCCTTAGAGAAATAGGTGTCAAGCTATATGATGTTAAACAAATGCTTTCTAGGAGGCAATCCAGTATATTTTTCTTAGATTATTGTTAATTTTTTTTTATATTTAGTATTGTTCCCGCCGGTTGACTCGAACACCTTCGTGCGTCTCTACGAATTGCGCTTCAAAAACCCCTTTGCTTTTGTTCTAACGTTCTCCTTCCTCCGTCGTGAACACCTGAAATAGAGAGACAAATGGCGCCCTCGCGGCCGTTTGCACTCTGACGGTCAAGTCAGCTATTGGACAGGAAACACCAAACACTTCTCGTCGCAGAACGCTGTAAGGTCAATGTTCAGAGAAATGTGTAACTGAATCGTAACTAAAAATGCTATCTTCTGGTCAAATGTCTTATAATGTGTAAAACGTACCTCATTCTGTTTATCGTAAAACCTTATATACCTTCCCGGTGTTTCTATCCACGTGTCAGCTTGAGACTTGCGCATTCTGTGGGCGCTCCTTAGCAACGCTGTTCTCAGTCTTAGGGCCCTCTCAGTGCGTAAGGCTGCCTTATCGAAGTGCAACTCACGCGGGGGTGACTGCATGGGTGCCAACTCACACGCCCATTCTCTGAGTCATCCGCCTTGGGAGTTCCTTGCCTTCCTCTCGTGCCATGCATGCAGATCACCCTCTAGGGCGTGACCCTCCCATGGGTCGTCTCTGTCCCAGGGGCCTTCCAATGGTGGTGCGTACTGTCGCGTCCCTACACCTCATGCATGGATCCCTAGTGAATTGGGTCTCTCCCTACTGGTAACTGGGGGTGTGGCTTGAGAACCACCTTTCTTTATCTATCATTATTGTTTGAGGTGTCGAGGCCCGAGGCCTCCACGCCCCTACTGTGCCGCCTCCTCCACGGTCACCCATACCCGTGGCATAAGGAGACACTTCTTTTTCCTGCTACGCTTTCCAGGGGTCCATCATGTTGACTTTGGTCAACGCCCGAGGACCGTACGGTACAAGTACTATTTGATAAAGTCCATGTTATTTTATAAAATTGGAATTTTGGTGTAGAGACACTCGTTTGAACGAGCTGAGCATTTTAAAATTTTGGTGTAGACACACTCGTTTTATTTTATTTTGTTGAGTTTTTTTTTCTAGTTTTAATATTCTTAAATGTTATTTTGAGAATTGGAATATTAATTTGAATTATGGGGAAATTATTAATCAAACTTTGTGTTTAAGATTATAACAGTGGAATAATATGGACATAGGTTGGAAAATAAAATGTGTTGAATCTATATTCAAATTTGGTTAAGATTGTGGTACATGAAAAATTCAACAGGGTGATTAGTTGGAACAGAGAATGACAAACAATGAGGAATTAGACTAATTAAGCCAAGTAAGTGTGTGTGAATCTTAAACAGTTAGAGAGTTTCAATGATGAATTGACAGTTGTGATTGTTTGATGTTACATCTTAAAAGAACATGAAAATGATCAAGTCATTTGTATTAATTAGAAAAGCAAGGCCAAATAGCCAACCTTTATTTAAATTGATTACATTTTTATAATAGCCCTTTGAGTCTAGATTTTTTTATTACTACACCTTGAACCTTAATTGATATATTTTCCTACCTGTTGGCATGTTTCTAATATGATTGTGATATGAAGAAAAAATAAAAAATAACTGTGATTTGTTAGGATTCACTGGAAATTGAGAAACACTTACTTATGAGAATATGAGAAGAAACTCCTTGATAAATTGTCATTTCATTGTTTTAGTGGTTATCTTGGAAATTCATTGTATTTGTATCTTGTTGTATTTAAAGTTGGAAGCACCACAATTTTCTAATTTAATCGTGAATAAAATTGTTTTGATATTTGAACCCAAGTATGATTTGTTTAGATTCTTCTACATTACTTGAGGACAAGCAAGATTTTATGTTGGGAGGAGTTCATAAGTGCCATAATTTAGTGACATTTTATGCAAAAATCTAACCACTTATGGATTTTAATTGTTGATAAAGTTATAAGTCAACCTTAAATTTAGGAATTTGAATCTTTTAACATGTTTTTGGATTATGAGATGGATAAGAATTATTTATTCCCAAGTTTGTGCTAATTTCAAGAATCTAGGAGAAAATGGAGATAAAGGGCTAAAGGATGAATGGAAAAGTTAGAGATGAGAAAAAAAAGACAAAGTTGGGGCCTTCAAAATTTGCCCAAGACTTGCCCAGAACTCGCTCATGCTCGCCTAAGCGAGTTTGCTCCAGTGAAGCTTGTTTTTATTTTCGTGAAACTCGCTTGAGCAAGCAATACCTCGCTTGAGCGAGACATCACTTAACCTATATCCAATTAGGTTAAAAAAAGGGCGTAAGGCAGAGTCGTGAAAGGAGAAGGGAGGATGATCAAAGATAGAAAACCCTATTGAAAGCAACAATCAAGGAGAAACATTTTGGATCTTCTTTTCTTGCTTTCAATGCTTGTAATGGCCAATATGAGTGGCTAAGTCATCTCTTTGAGTTTGGGAGTAATCTTTTCAAGCTCTTATCTTATGTATTAAGGTTATATTTATTTATAATATTATGTTCTTGATTGATATTGGTATTATCATTTTATCCTTAAAACTTGAATCTTTATTCTTAATGTTGATCCTTAGATTTGACTAGAAAGTACTTCTGAGTATCTGACCTAAATGATAATGCTTAACATATTTGAATGCTATGAATATATTTGAAATGTTAGTTGTTTTATAACATTTGTTTGTAATGATAAGAATGTTTTTATAAATACGCGAGGAATCAATATTTAGGAGACAATCTTAATAATTTTATATGCGAGGAATTGATATGAATGACTTTTAATTATATGTGTATCGATGTCAATCAAGTTAGAAAGTTATATGTTTTATTCATTGAAAATACAGTTGAGTGATCGAGAAGGATTAATCTTAGTCCAAATTTTCTCAATTGAATTATCTTCATAGTTTACATTGTTTTCATGTAATTTCTTACATAAATTTATGAAACGATGATCTTTCAATCAAACTTTTGCACATCTTTTGATGTTTAGTTAATATTATACATTGAGATTTTAAAAGAATTGTTCCTTGTGGTTTCGATATTCGTCTTTAGAGACAATTTATTACTTCTGACTCGATACACTTGCCAAAATTAAGACATCAAAGCACATTTAAGAGAGTTATTGAAAAATTTGATAAAAATTGAGTAAAACGTCGACATACCTTTACCAACACCCCAATAACCAAAATCAATATCAAGAGACCGTGATTAAAAGACACTAGTGCAGAAAGACAAAACGAATGCGGCTATTTTACATTTATAAGGGCGGCTATATAGCCGCATTTGATCAGCACACATTCTTAAATCAGAGATTTACAAGTGCGGCTATTTAGCCGCATTCGTAAATGCGATTTACAAATGCGGCTATGGTAAATAACCGCATTCTTATTTAATTATTTAAAAAAAAAATTAAAACCCTAAACCCAAAGACAACAATAGCGGCGACAACAACAACGAAACAAATACGACATCGCAATATCCCAAACAGCAGGCAATGAAGCAGTGGTGACCTTCGTCAATACAAGAAAACAAATAGATAAGAGAAACGAAAAAAACATATATAAACCAATGGTACAAAGAAGAGAACTCGAAACGAACTTACAATGACACAAAGAAGACAATGAAGGCTCATAGGAAAACGAGAGGAAGCACGAGAGCAGAAACAAAAGAGAAAATAAAGCGTCAGAGAACCCTTCACCAATGCAGGAAAACAAACAAATAAGTGAAACGAAGACAAATTATAAACCATTGGTGAAGAAGAAAGAGAGCGAATCGAAATGATCTTACAATGGTACGAGAACACAATGAAACTCACAAAAGAAGAGAAGAACACCATAGCAGAAACAAAGAGAAAACACGAAGCACAAAAAGAAAGAAAGTATGAAAGCGTAAGTGGCGCGCTTCAAATTAGGATAAAAATTGATTTAAGAATGCGGCTATTTAAATAGCCGCATTCGTAAATCATGCGCTTTGATTTAAGAATGCGGCTATTTAAATAGCCGCATTCGTAAATCATATGTTTTGATTTAAGAATGCGGCTATTACAAATAGCCACATTCGTAAATGAAATTAATTTAAAAAATATCACCGCGTTTTGAATGACAGCGGCTAACCCTAAAACCGTATTAAATAAATAGTCGTTGTTTATAATTTTGTGGTAGTGAGAGTTAGAAGTACAAAGTTTGATTGATGGAAGAAACGTGATCTTAATAAAATTGTTGCAAACATGTAAATGAGGAAGTTATTGTAATTTCTTTAACAATTTTTTTTGACAATCTTAAAAAACATTACAACCAACTTTAATAATATAATAATATATATTAAAAAATTTAAATTAAAAAGTAAAATAAATATAATTAAAACATTATTATTTTAAATTGTAAAAAATGGGTATATTCTTTTATGATAGATATCAAATTATCACCACTCTTTCTTTTTAAATAATGTTATACTTTTTTGAAACCTAAACTACAGACATGATTGTATTTATATGAGAAAGTGTGAGTACACAGTATTCAAACAGTAATTCATTGATGCATGGATGAAGTGAGTAACTTTTACCGGTCAAAGGAATTTAATAACATTCTATAAATATCAGTATTTGGGTGGTACTAACTACAACAGTGAAGAAGAAATTTGCAGTGTGAAAAAGATTAAACATAGCTATAAAAAGTGAATAAATCCGAAGCATGATACCAAGTTATCTCCTAAAGTTGAAGCAACAACCTTGTCCTGATCCAAACTAGGTGACATGGTGAAAGCAAAGAGCCAAAGCACACACAGCCCCACCCTTTCCCTCTTGAAGGTGGAACGTAATAAGGACATCACTTTCTGTTACCTTTAAAAGTGGGGCCATCAATGAAAGGTGGTGAAGGATTGCAACCCCAGATAAATCATTAAAAGCCTTGCATGGCCCATAAAAGTTCCTACAGAAGGGTACCTTTCCATTCTGGCCTCATCCCCTTCTACACAACTTTCCTTCAACCCCAGCACCCTACAAATCTCCTTACCACCATTGCAAATTCTTGGGATAGAGGATAGGTGGTGGGACCCTTGTTTCTACATATTTTCTCTTCATAAATCTTAGGACATATTAATATTAATTCTGGCATGCACTCCAAATAACTTATGTTGAATCATCTCGTAGACTAATGGGTTCTCCCATTTTTAAAACTAACAATTACAATTTTAATCTTTTTAAAAGTAATGTTATTTATTAAAATAAATATAGATCAACTTATACATTAAATCACTATCTAAAAATTAAATTTTATTTATCTATATGACTTAATTTAAGTAAAATAAGTATGTTACTTAATTTTAAAATTTAAACTTATTTTTTATTTTCCTTTAACTCTGGAAAATTGCACATTGGTCATAAAGAGTTGGACTGGCCAAAAATTTTATCCATCTAAAATATAACAACAATGTTTGACCTTCACAACATTTTAAGGTATAAGTTTTAATGGTAGCTTAGAATGGATGTTGGAAAGAGGAGAGGATGCTATGTGAAGAAATAGAGGATATAAGTCGTAATTTTGATGAGTGGATCTGTAAAGAAAAAAGGAGGAAGAAAAAGATGGGAGAGGGAGAGAACTTTCTGCAAACATATGAGAAGAAATGTCTACACAATCGATTATGTTAGTCTATATAATAATTATATTGTCAAAAATAAAGAAAAAATAATTGTTTTTTATTACTATAATCAGTTATGAATCATCCATATAATGGATTATAAGTCCTCCATAATCTATTATAATAATGTATTTTTTTCATTTTTTTCTCTTTTTATTACAACAAAATAATAAGTAATAATTAAAAAAATAATATTAATAAATAACACAAAATAAAACCATCTTTGGTTTTACTCCTTTCTTTTAAATTTTCAATCAAATAATTTCTTTCACCCTTCCTTGCGAAATAAAAAAATTGATTAAACATGTGAAATTTTTTTTATGGGAAAGGAATCAGAGTTAAGTAATGAATTTATAGACGAGATTAAAGCTTTTAAATAAGACGAGGGTAGCTAATTTTATTGAACAAAACAAATAAACATATTTTTGTTTTCTTAAAAAATTAAGCATATAACATCAATTTAACAAGATAAAAATAAAATGAGAAACTGAACAAGTGCTGCATATGACTATAGTTCAACTTCTGAACATACAGATAAAACAAAGATGTCTCTTGTTAAATCATGTTTATCTTTTTGTAGATATTGGTCTGGTAACTTTCCTTAGTGTAGAAATTGATTTCTGACTTCACATAATATGGTTTTATACTTTGTTGAGCATGCTGATTTTCATATGAAGGGTTTTGAATAAGAGGTGGGACCCAGATCATGTGAAACTCAGGCAGTGGCAGTAGGTGGAGCCCAGAGGATTTTGGGGAAGATGTTGAAGGAAAGTGGAAGATGGGGTCCTATCAATCTGACCCAGATTTCATCACGTACAACAATATTGTAATATGCTGTTGTGTTACAATACAAGTTCTTCCCAATAAACTAGTGCTCAACAAACAATAATCCACTGAATCACTGTGAATGTGCAGTGTCTAAGCTAGCAATGGAGGAACACCAATAATGACCAAAAAGAAAGCTCTGGCTATTGACGAGACAACTGAGGCTACTGCAGTCATTTTGGTTATTGCTGCATCTTACAATATCTATAACTCAGATTCTATCAAATATGCAAAAGTATGAATTTTTTCTACAAAAAAAAATTCAGCAAATAGCACTTTATTTTCTGGATTAGGACCGATTACTAATTAGACTTTAGTATTTAGAATTTTATTTTTGGGACAAAATTTGTGAAAGGTATGGAGATCCGATTTTCTGTGATGAGTTTTCTTTTTTCTTTTTTAGGAATAGGAGAGTGAGGGAGGTGTGGAGCAGTTTTTTTTCCGGAAAGTCTAGAGAAATAGTGTAACTTTACAATAAATTTATGTGAGTGGCTAAATTATATTACAAATTTGTACTGCGAAACTATTTGATTGTTTTGAGTCGTAATGACGTTAAACAACTTTAATTTCATATAAATAGATATTTTAAAATTGTAATTGCACGATTTTAATTAAAAAGTTAATATAAAAGTCATACTAGATAATAAAGACTTTAATTGACAATATAAATGTGTTCAACTTTTTAAATTTTATCAACCAAAATTTTAGTTAACAAAAAATTTTAGTCACTAACTTTATAATCTAAATTACACTACAAAAACTTTTTAATTATAAGAACGGGCTTTTTAGTTGGTTATAATAACCTCTAATGAGAGAGTCGTGTACCATGAGTTCTTTCAACCCCGCAAAATTTTATATTTCACATTATATATTTTCGTATTCTCATAATTTTACTCATTTTTACTCATTTTTTCGTAGTTTGTTATTATTTTCATATTTTCATATTTTTATACACCTTTTTTTGTAGCTTTTTTACAGGCTTATAGAGTTTTGTGGTTTTACACACGTAGAGTAGCCTTTGCTCTTCATCTCCAAATATTCTGATATTTATATTTCAAGCTTCATCATCTCAATTGAAGCTCCTAGTATTTGTTTTCATTTTACCTGATTTGGTTTCTCAAAATTGTTTCTCATTTTCCTCATTTCTCACGTCCTAAATCTCCATTCTGAACTACGGAGCGTTTTGGCTCATGGAGGAAGCATTTCGACCAAGGGAGTGTGGTCGAGAGAGAAGTTAACTCTGGAAGCCCCACGGTTCTGATCATAACTTCCTATGCCCTAAGATGCATCCACCTTCTCAGGTTCTTTTCTCTCTCTCCCACCATTCCTAATTCCTTTTGCATTCCAAAACCTTAATTTTCTCATGCATGGGCTTTCGCTCTTTCACTAAACAATGTCACGCTGCAAAGCCACTGCCGAAGCACGTTACAATATATTGTTTTTCCCATATTTTATATTTTCAACATCTTGGCTTAGTTGACTTATTTTTTGAATTTTTTTTATTATCTGTGAATTTTAATTTCAATTTTAATTTTTTGTATATTTTTAGTTATTATTATCTGGTGTTGCTATGCTTTTGTAATATATCTAAACTAAAATAAATAAATGCAATAAATTCACAATAGGAAAACATGATAATGAATCAACTTTATAATATATATCTCCATGGTATAAACAAATATTTAATACTTTACCGCAGACTTTGCAAACGTACAATAGATTAGATCCTTGTGAAACTATTACCGAATTTACATTTTGTATGAGCAAAAGTATTTACTAAATAGTTTGGATGCTATGCTTTCTAGTTTCTAGTTAGAAAAAAGAAACAAATACCTATGATTTATTATAAAAGTACAAAGATCAATGGATGTCTAAATATTAAATTTCGGAGTAGCTCCAACTGAGAGTTTTTAGATGCAGAGATCACTTAACTTAGACCTTAATTATATATTGTTTTTACCGATTGATCTGGTCGCTGGTTGACTCTGGTAACAGATTGTGATTCCGTCTGTCTCTGTTGGAATTTGCTCTTTCCCTGGGATGCTGGAACGCGACTCCGTTTGAAACAGAGGGACCCTACCTATTGAGTGCACTCCGACGATCAAGTCAGTACTGGGCTAAGAAACAATGAGTAAGTAAGCAAATAGTTTCAATCTTAGAAACGATGTACCTTTACCAGGGATCTCAAGTCCTTTTTATAGACTACTCTTAGGTTACTCCTTGTAACTACCCTTCTCTCACGAGTGCATAATCTTAACAACATGGCCGTCAGGGTACCAACTCATGTACCAGCATCATGGGGCCCATCTGTTCACTGTAGGCGCACTAGCCTTCACGTATCATGCATGCAACTTATCCCCAAAAACCCTAGCATTCTTGGGCCTAGGCGTCTTCAGGGAATATTTACTTGTGCTAGACCCAAATGTACTATACACACCACATGCACTTTCTCGCTGATCAGGCCTTACATATATATGGATTTCAACACACGCATTCCTGGGGCACACTTACGTGGCCCATTAACTCGACCAGACCACCAAGCTGACCTGCTTCACACAGGTGCCGATGTCCGATCACCTAAGCACCGAGCCAAGCACCTGTTAGCCAAAGAGAAGGGTGATCGAAGCTTGTTAGTGAAGAGTGACCCGCTACTAGTAACTGGGCAAGTTATGGGCGAGTACCAGGACAAGGACCCCTAGATGGTCGCGTATTTAAAGTATGTCATGCTCTTAAAAGAGGCCTTCGCTGCGTTTGAGTTGGTGCACGTTCCCAGGGAATAGAATGCCCGACAGAGGACAGTTAACTAGGAAACCTTAAAAGTGTCCAGGACCACCACAGGCTGCACGAAAGAGGTCTAGCAGGTGAGTGTCTTCGAGGGCGAAAGAAGAGGTCATCGGTCGTTGACTCAGGAAATGTTGAGGGTACCCAAGATAAGTGCATACGACTTGTTAGTGGGAGAATCGTCGGACCTTTTCCTGGTCGATATAGGTGAAATCTGGATGACACCCTATATGCGTTACCTTGCCGATGGCCTACTCCCACAGGAGCCAACGGAGGCCAGAATCGTTAAGAAGAATGCAGGCAGATATACCCTGGTAGATGGAAAGTTGTTTAGGCATGGCTACACTCACCCTATCTTGTCCTATGTGAGTGGTGAGCAGTGCACACGTATCATGGTTGAACTCCATGAAGGTATCTGTGGGAGTCACATCGATGGACGAGCTCTCTCATCAAAGGCTGTTTGAGTAGGGTATTATTGCCCGACCATGAGGGAGGACTACACGAGGTACGCACAGCGGTGCAAACAGTGCCAACAGCACGCCAATTGGTATCATGCGCCTCCGGAGGAGTTGTGATCGATCCACAGCCCATGGCCTTTCCACACATGGGGGATTGACATCCTGGGTCTGTTTCCCTTAGCAGTTCGTCATATGAAGTACCTGGTAGTAGCCATTAAGTACTTCACCAAGTGGATAGAAGCCGAGACTATCGCACAAATCACAACCCACAAGGATCAACACTTTGTATGGAAGAATATAATTTGTCGTTTTAGAATCCCAAAGCATTTGGTGTCTGACAATGGCACCCAGTTTGCAAGTCAGCAGCTTGGCAAACTATGCACAGAGCTCGGCATCAAGCAGGTGTTCGCCTCGGTAAAACACCCCCAGACGAATGGGCAGGTCGAATATGCTAACCGAGTCCTGCTCAGAGGCCTAAAGAGGAGACTGGAGAAAGCCAAAGGAACTTGGGCAGATGAAGTTCCTAGAATTGTGTGGGCCTACCACACCACTCCCCAATCCTCCACCAAGGAGACACCTTTTAGCTTGATGTATGGGTTTAGGGTTTAACGAATGCCATGATCCTCGTCGAGATCTAGGAAAGTTCACCACGATTCCAGAGCTTCGTGGTCGAGGAGTCTAACGAGGAAAGGAGGGTAAACTTAGATCTGCTCGACGAGGTCAGAGAGGAAGCACGCATCAAGGCCGAAGCCTTGAAGAGAAGGGTGGAAGTTGAAACCTCGTCAGTTCCAGGTCGTTGACCTAGTAATGCGAAAGGCTCACCCCTATCAGTTGGAGAATAAGTTGTCTCCTAAGTGGACTGGCCCATTCCGCATGATCGAGGTTCTCGGAAACGGAGCGTATAGACTCGAGACCTTGGAAGGCGAGATTATTCCCCAAACATGGAATGGGGCCAATCTTAACTTTTATTTTAGTTAATTATGATATTGTATGCAATATGAACGTTTAGCTACTGTTTGTTTTTCCAGATAGAAACGCGCGAAAATACTATTTAGTAAGAATTGTGAGGAAAGTGTGAAATTCAAAAAAAAAATAAACACGTTAATCGAGAAAGAATCGTTGCTTAAACTTTCTGTTTAAAACAGCGAAGAAATGCGGAAAGTTGAAAAAAAACTATTTTTAATAGATTAATCTTTTATAATATAATTTACTTTTATTAATAATTACATTTTGTAAATAAATAATTAAAATGATAAATAAATGTTAATGTTTTATTTTAATTAAATATTGAAATAAAGTACTTTATTTGATATTAAAATTTAAATTAATTTATTATCATTTTAAAATTTAACTTTTTATATATTAAAATTTATAATAATTTATTTATTTATTTTAATTTACAATTTATTTTAATTTTGTTTACATTTTTAAAATTTAGTTTTTACATTACATTTTTAAAAATAATAATAATAAAAATAAGTTATAAAAAATATTAATAAAAATAAATGTAAATATAAATTACATTTTTTATAATAATTAAAATAAATTTATTAAATAATATTAACAGTAATAAAAAATAATTTTTGATTTTGATTTGATTTTATAAAAATATGTATTTATAAAATTTTAATTAACTAAAATTTACAAAAAATATCTCATGTTTACATATTTAATAATTTTTAAATATAATAGTAAATTTATAAACTTACATTTTTATCAATTAAAAAATATAATTTCAATTACACCCATCACATCATTCACAAACTTTCATAAACTTTCCCTACACTTTCCACTCTATTTACCTTAATCCAAACACCCTAACTTTCTTTACACTTTCCCTTCAAATCATCTCAAATCCACTCCCTCAAATCCACTCTCTAATCCAAACATAGCATTAAGGGGACACTTTTTTTCCCTTATCAGAGTTTTTTTAATGAGGTCGCCCAATAAAAAGTTATTTGAAAAAATATGCTTGCAGTATATCATGTTAACAATAAAATCTCCCCTTGGTAAAATTCCAAGAGTGGGAGCAGTAAGGTTCATAGCGAACCACAGTAAAATCTCCCTTTGGTAAGATTTCAAGAGTGGGAGCAGTAAGGTTCATAACGAAACACAGTAAAATCTCCCCTTGGTAAGATTCCAAGAGTGGGAGCAGTAAGGTTCATAGCAAACCACAATGAAATCTCCCTTTTAGGGAGCAGTAAGGTTCATAGCGATTCAGGTGGGAATACCTCTTGCTCAGAGAGCTCAGGTAACCCTGGTCGTCGCTTGCCATTTTATTGGCACGAACCACAGTGAAACCTCCCTTTAGGGAGTATGTACAGATAAAGCAAAGCAATTCGTGCAAGAGGACCTGTTGACCAGAGAGGCTCTAAGCTTAGGTACCCCGAAGCATAAGTTTACCACTGATTAATCATGAAGACCACACTACTTAAGTGTAGGCAATCATTGGCGTTCCATTAGTTGTTAAAGTTATGAAAGTTGTGCTCATTGCTACTAAGCTAGTCGAAATCAAGTAAGGAAAAATGCATGTATATATATATATATATATATATATATATCAGAATTGCAAGTTGTTCATAAGATTACAAAAGGAAGGCAATAGCAAAGGAATCCCCCACGACTATTCCTCATATACCATCTACGACAACTTTACCTAATCCTATTTGGGAGAGATCCAGCTCAGGATGAATGCAAGTGACTTGGGCAACGACATCTTCAAAGCCTGCCGTGTAGGAGTCAGCGACATCGCTCATCAGCTCTTCTTTGGTTTTCTGAAGGAGCTCATCTTTCTATGCCAACTCATCCTTCTGCCTGCCCACCTCCTCGTCCCTTTTAGCCAGTTCTTCCTTCAGCTTCTCCATCTTAGTGCGGAGATCATTGTTCCTCGCGTATAGCCCCAAGGCCTCTTGGGACTTCCCAAATAGGAGAGCCTTGTTCTCTTGATGAACTTTTCGAAGCTCCTCCACCTCCAGATTGAGTCAGGTGACTTGTCGTTTGAGCCCTGCAGCTTGGAGGGCTTCCTCTTTGGCTAGCTCCTTTGCTTTACAAGTACGACTATAGGTAAAACTGCATTCGTAAATCAAGCCTATACTAGTACTTCTCGTTTCCTATTTGTCAACCCTATTACTGTCATTAATCATTTACCTTTTTTCTTTGCAGAGAGAATGTTGTCCAGCATCAGCAAAGCGGAGCTACCCGAGCTAGCTAAAAAGATGAGGGTGACTGCTAGCCTGCCAAGGAATGTTTGACGCATAGAAGGAAAACTCCAGCTATGATTACACGGCCCCCCACCGATCAGGACGAGGATACCACCTCCAGGCTCGTCTTCAATAGGAAAATAAAAACGACCACTCCTCCTACTGAGCATTCTCAGATGGTCGATCTCCACACCAAGAGGTCGTCATCATTCAGGAATGCGAGGCCGAAAGCTCAAGGGGGAAAAGTTACTGGGACCCCAACTTCGACGTCCCGACCCATGGCGAGACTTCCTTTCTACCCAGCAAGGACAAAGCTGGGCTCATGGTCCATGACGAAGATTACCTTCTTCGTGACACCATGAAGCAATTTGGGCAGGCGTTTGCCATGGGTTGCCTAGTTATTACTAAGGCACGAGATCGGAAGGCTGCTGAGGATCAACGAGTCAAGGATAACGTGGAGCTTCAGAAGGAAGTAGAACGTCTCCAGGCTGAAATCAACCGTCTCAATGACCATACTCGAGCTGAAGCCAAACACTTGACCAGGGTCGTCTTTGTGCGTGGCTTGTCCTCACGAGCTAGGGCACCTTCGTTCTGCTTCGTCTGTGAGTACCTCAAAAGAAGTGAACAAAGGGGCGCCCTCGCGACCGTTTGCACTCCGACAAACAAGTCAGCTAGCGAGAAACATAAAAAAGGTGACACACCCCCGTATCGAACATCGTGACTGGATGCTATGAAGGTGGTCGAAAACAACTCTGTAACTACAACTGGGTTGCCCTAATTGTCTTGTGCACACAGTGTGTGCGCATCGAAACAACTAGGGTTTTTGTGACTTTGTGTGAATTAGGTCAAAACTCATATCCCCTTTCAAACGTCCCAAGGCCCCTTTTTATACACCTCTTGCATTTAAAACGCGTTAAAGCGTATAAAATATCCCTTGGAACGTTCGAATCTTAACTGAATTAACGCGTACCTTAGCAAACTTTCACTAAAACATTGATGAACACGTGCCCATTGCCACGTGTTCTTTTGACTTGATCGTTATTCTACGCAGAGGGCCTCGCAGCGCCGTAACCCAGCTTAGGGTTATTCCGTTGTATGAGTCCTCTTTCCTTGAAGTGCATCTGGCACGTGGGGTGACTTTCTGGGTGTCAATTCATGCCCCACACTCCTTGTTATTCGCCTTGGGAGTGTATCTACCTTCCTCTCGCACCACGTACCTGATTCACCCCTGGGCATGACCCTTTCATAGGTCGTATCTGATGGAAGAGGCCCAAGCCCATGATAGAAAAAGCCCAAGCCCAAGCCCAAATACAAGTTCAAGCTTCAACTCAAGCCCAACATATAGAAGATATGAGCAAACTAAGCATCATTGGATGTCTTTCTTTTGTAATTACTTTTGAGTATTTTTAGTAGAACATAAAGGGAGGTGTAGATATAAATATAAGAGGTGCAAATGTATAAAGCTAAGTCACACCTTCCATGTGACACAAAAGAAGGTGTAGGTATAGATTTAGGAGGTGCCAAAAATAGAAACCAAGTCACACTTCCCTTGTGACTAGGAATTGGCTCCAAATTCAAATGCTTCTCATTTGAATTTCCCTCCACTTTCTTTTAATTTTCCAGCCCCCTAAACACTATAAATAAGAGGGCTTGGCTCATGTATTTGCAAGATTAATGAGAGTAAAGTTATGCTGCCAACATTGTGCCATACTTTGCTTTTCCCTAGTTTCTAGGATCTAATCTTCATCTTCATCACCTACCATAGGGCTGGCCGAACCTCCCTCTTTCCATACACATCATGCACCTTCAAGATCACCATAGCTCCTAGGAGGATCTTGCACATCTCAATCAATAGCTTCCGCACCCTTGATCATGATTCCGAGAAGAGCTCCATGACTTTGCCATCATTTGGTATCATGAGCATAGGTTCTTCAAAGATGAGTAGTTCTTGGTCTTTTCATTTTTGAGTTCTTCTTTATTTCATGTTGTTCATCTTGTTTCCATAATTGTCTTGTTGTTTTTTAATTTTTACTTTGATTTGGTGTGCTATTTGGAAGATCCAACCGGTGCACTTTGTTCAATTGATCTTGAACAATCCTTGTGCAATTTGTGATAGGATTCCATACACCTTGAGTTGCTGTTTTTTTATTTTAGGTATTTGAGTCTTTATTGCACTTTTATTTGGTTCATTTTATGCTCTTTGAGTCTTTTAATTTCTGAATCCATATATGTTTTGTCAAGTCATGTTCATCCACAATGTCATCAACTCATAGTAGTCCTTTGTTTGGCTTGATTGTTTCTTGATTTTGGGTAATTTTGCTTGATTTGAAACTGCTGTGATATTGATCTTTTGGTGCCTTTTATTTTTAGTTTGAGTTCATATTTGTGTTTAGATCTACACAAATTCTTTTACATTAATTCCATTGTGTTTATCTTTTGGTCTCTTGCTGTTTTTTTCCAGTTTTTACAGAATCCCCTGTTTTACATTCTCTGTGCTGGCTGTTTTGTTTCAGAAAATTATTTTCCCTCATAAGAAATTTTTGATTATCTGAAATATGCAAGATTGAGGTGTTACAGAAAAGACAAAAAAAGAATCAGCTCAAAAGAGTCAATAGAAAAAAAATGATAAATATTTTAAAAACAGTGTGCAAATCTGGGCGCTACAGTTGGCGTAACTGAACACTGAATTTGAAAAATTTATTAAAAAAATATGGCTCATGCGTTTGGAGTGAAACCAACGCCAGATTTTAGTTAAGATCTTGAATATTTTTTATATAAAATTTCAGAATCAAATCTTAAAGGGGCAGCTCAGCATAAATTTGGGAAAATCACGTTCTCTGGCCCACAACAATTTTTCAGTGGTGCTGTTTTTTTGATTTTGAAAATTTAATTCTAGTGCTATTCTTAGGATTCATTTTGTGTGCCTACCTTTATTTGAGTACCTTTATTTTCTTGTCTAATATTCTTGGAACTCTTTCTAGTTGTCACAATCTAACTCCATTTGTGTGGTACTGTTTTTCCAATTAAATTGTTTCTTGTTTTCATTCTTTGACCTCTAAATTGGGTGCTGGAATTCTTTCTCAATTGGTGCTTATTTGAGTGGAAATTTGACTTGAGTAAGGTCTAGTCTTCTTGATAGGTGCTGGAATTGGAGAATTAAGTCCTTAATTCTAAGAGGAACAAAAGCAAAGGCAGAAACAAATACTTCTCAAAAACACCACAAACACTTGGAGGGCCCAACAAAGAAAAGACAACCAAGGAAGTGCCAATAGCAAAACAAAGATCAACAAAGGGAGTTTTCTTAATTTTCTTTGCAACTTAACTAGTGTTAATTACTTCTTTAATTACGTGATTAGACGGCGAGTGAGTCTTCAAGGGCTCCAAGTGTCCAAGAAGCCTCACCTAGGGCCGACTAGTGTAGAGTTTACTAATTAGCAATTGTTAATTGTTTTTAATTGCATTTCCTTGCCTAACTAGCTACACTTTTCACTTGTGTTTCCTTGTTTAAGTTTTGTTAATTCGTCATGCTTGGTTAATTAGTTAGCTTGCATTGTTTTCTTGCATTAAAATCTGATTTCTCAACTTAATTGTGTTCTAAGTGGTTTACTAAGAGAAAGCTTTGTGTGAAGACATTGAGGGATAGTTTTTGGCTAAGGCAAAGGCTTGGTATTTAAGTAGTCCTTTGTGACTCACCTCCCTTACCTGGAAAACTACCTTCTTTGACTTTCCTAAATTTTCTCAAGGTAAAATACTTGTATACACAAAACTTTAGCCATGACTTCTTCTCCTCACTCTCCAAAGTCTATTGAAAGTGAAGTAAAATCTATAAAAACTCTTTTGAAAGAAGTTTCACAAGCTGTGCAAATGATTTCTTTTAGACAATTGGAGAATGAGACTAAAATTAATGAGTTGGCTAAAGCCCAAGAAGAGAAATCACAAAAATCAAAAAAATCTCATACTCATGCATCTAAAAGTAATGAGTCTCTAGGGGAGGGGAGCCTTAGAATCAATGACTATTACCAACCACCCCCTAGAAGAAATAGGCAAAGGCAGCAAGAGGGGCCAAGGGAGATTAGGATAGACCAACCCCATTTCCATGGAAAAGAAAATATAGAAGCTTGCCTAGATTGGGAAATGAGGGTAGAAAAATTGTTTGCTTCCCATAAAGAAAGAAAGGAAAGAAAAATACAAAAGAAAAGAGAGAAAGTCGAAAGGGAAGCTAAAGAAAAAGAAAAAGAAAAAGAAAAAGAAAAGCATGAGAAGACCCTTGAGAAACAAAAGGCGTGGGAGAAGAGTTCCCACAAGGTCATTCAACAAGACAAAAGATTTAAAAATACCTTTGAAAATATGTGTCTTGTTGAACAACCTCAAAGCCTTACCTTTTGTAAAGGAACACTTGCAAGCATAGAAAAAAAAGAAGAATCCTTAAAAGAGGCTTGCATAGATTATTTTACATATATACCAAGATATCCCCAAGTGAAGGTCAAGTTATCTATAGGTAACTACCAAACCAATTTTTTATGTGAGGTAGTACCTAAAGAAACTTGTCATGTCTTATTGAGACAACCCTTGCAAAGCATTAAAATTTTCATGAACAATGGTTGTATCAACGAGACTACCTTCACACATAAAAGAAAAACTCTTCATAAAGGAGAACTCATGGGCCAAATTAGAGTTGATAAGACTCTAGAGCTTTTAAAAGGAAAACTTTTGTTACCCATGAGAAAAGAGGTTCAAAGACATTACCTTAGGTACAATTCTTGTTTTCAAACTACACCTAAGGCAATGTCTCAAGAACTCTATACTCCTTCACCTTTTGCAAATGATCCTTGGGAAGACACAAATTTCATATTATAGCTTCCTAGGACAACAAAAGGTTTTGATTCCATTTTCATGGATATGGATAAACTCTTCTCTAGAGAAGTGATACATCCTCATGGTTTATCTTCAAGCATAGTGTTGGATAGAGCTCCAAATTTCGCAAACCATAATTTGAGGATTCTCTTGGGAAAACTTGCAACTAAGTTGTACACTTTAAATTCTTATCATCCTCAAAAGCATGGTCAAAATACATTTGAAAATCTAGCTCTTTCTACTATGCCTAGAATAATCATAAAGGACAAACACAACTCTAGAGATGAGCATACATACCATAGCGTAGTTCACAAAACTACCAATATTTTCCCATTTGAAGTTGTATATGGACTTAATCCTCTTTCTCCTTTAGATTTATTATCCCTTCCTAATCCACATACCTTTGTGCATAAGGAAGGAGTTACAAAAGATGATTTTGTTACGAAAATGTATGAGAGGATTCAAGAACAAATACAACAACAAATAGAGAAATATTATGAGAAGTTGCCAAAAACAATAGAAAAACAAAAGGAATGGCAACTTCCTAAAATTAATGTTTACACAACTGCTCAAACTAACACATTTGATTTGTTTGATGACTCACAGAGATGGACATTTGATCCTGGAGGACGAGCCTAGTTTTCAAAATAGGAATAAGGTTGTTGTTCGATATCAAACCTGTAGATCTGAGGACAGATCCTCTCAAGAAGGAGGGGATGATGGAAACCATCTAGCCACATACATCCACATAATGATGATGAAGAAGAAACATTGGATTTGAGGACAAATCCTTTTCAAGAGGGAGGGGATGATGGAAGAGGCCCAAGCCCATGATAGAAAAAGCCCAAGCCCAAGCCCAAATACAAGTTCAAGCTTCAACTCAAGCCCAACAAATAGAAGATATGGGCAAACTAAGCATCATTGGATGTCTTTCTTTTGTAATTACTTTTGAGTATTTTTAGTAGAACATAAAGGGAGGTGTAGATATAAATATAAGAGGTGCAAATGTATAAACCTAAGTCACACCTTCCATGTGATACAAAAGAAGGTGTAGGTATAGATTTAGGAGGTGCCAAAAATAGAAACCAAGTCACACTTCCCTTGTGACTAGGAATTGGCTCCAAATTCAAATGCTTCTCATTTGAATTTCCCTCCACTTTCTTTTAATTTTCCAGCCCCCTAAACACTATAAATAAGAGGGCTTGGCTCATGTCTTTGCAAGATTAATGAGAGTAAAGTTATGCTGCCAACATTGTGCCATACTTTGCTTTTCCCTAGTTTCTAGGATCTAATCTTCATCTTCATCATCTACTTGGGCTGGCCGAACCTCCCTCTTTCCATACACATCATGCACCTTCAAGATCACCATAGCTCCTAGGAGGATCTTGCACATCTCAATCCATAGCTTCCGCACCCTTGACCATGATTCCGAGAAGAGCTCCATGACTTTGCCATCAGTATCTATCCCGGGGATCCCCGTGAGGTGGCGTGGGTACTTCACGAGTCAGGTTATTCCCTACTGGTACTAGAACTATGGCCTTGAAGTCACCTTTCTCTTCTCTTTGTTACTGCTTTGAACTGTCGAGGCCCGAAGCCTCCTTGTGATGTCTTAGCTTGGCGACGCCTTGTCTTGGCGATGCCTCAACCTGGCGACGCCTTTATTAGGCGACGCCTCCCATTGGCAATGCCTTAACTTGGTGATGCCTCAAGTGGTCAATCTGTTGACTTTCTTCCTTGGACCCCTTGAGGGATCCCACCATACGTTGACTTTGACTTTGGTCAACGCCCGGGGACGGGACGGTACACAAGCCCCCAAGTCTTGAGCTGACACTTGTTTCAGCAAAAAGACTAAGGCCTCGCCCCATCATCCACGTGGCACTCTTGCTGACGTGACATTCCTTTTGAGCAGTTGACTTGACATTCTTTTAGAGTCTGACGCGACGTTTTCTGCGCTGAAGATGTGACAGCTTAAGTTGCACTTTAATCCTTCGACACGTGGCGCGATCCAACGGCTGAGGGCGAGCGTCGTTTGCGCTTCCAAGTTAACGTTATAACCCTTCGAATTTGCGTGCTCAAGGCACTGTTCCATTACCCTTCGTATTCTCTTGCACTGTTCATCTTCTCAAAGTCTCCTCTGCGATTTCTGCTTTCTCTCTACGCATTCTCGCCTTTTACCAACTAAAACACTCAAAGGTATGATTTTCTTCTTTGCTTATTCTAGCCTATTACTGCATTAATCTCGTATCTGCCTGGGTCTGTTTATGTTTCTGCATCTCTTGTATTCCCTTTTCCATTTCCCTGTTCCTTCCTCCCTGAACTTCTCGCGTGGGTAGGGGCTTTCTTAGGGTTTCTCTCCCCTTTTCTTCCTGACCTTACTTTCTGAACACTTTTCTCTTCTTCATTCTTCAGTTTCTTCGTCAATGGCACGTACCAAAATGACGGCCAACCCTCCACCCCCCAGAGTCAACCATAGGGCCCTTTACCCATGGGCTCCAGACGAACTACTCGACGAGCACTCGAGCTTGGTCTCTACAAAAGCTTGGAGGGATCATGTAGGAGAGCCAAACACCTACGATCATCGTGCCTTCGCGAAAAGGCATGATGACGACATCGCAGCGCTCCCTTGCACCTTAGGGGAGCCTTTGTGCGGGGATGAGCGGGCCAACAACGGGGTCTCCTTCTTCTATTTCTATCAGGTGGTCTTCAAGCGGGGTGCGCTTGCCCTTCTCCAGGTTCGAGAGGGAATTGCTAACAGAGATCAACATTGCCCCAGCCCAGCTGCACCCCAACGGCTGGGCCTTTGTCAAGGCCTTCGACATATTGTGCGGGTACTTTGGGTGCGCACCTTCTGTTGATATCTTCCTTCACTTCTTCGAAGTGAAGAAACAAGGGAAGAGCCTCTGGGTGAGTCTCAGCAACATCCCTGGGAGGGTCTTCCTATCCCTATTCCATCAATCCTTCAAGGGTTAGAAAGGCAAATTCTTCAAGGTTTGCTGCTCCGACCTCGTCCCCTCCGCCCTTGACGGCTTTCCCCTGTACTGGGTGAAGGAGGTGAAGACCGTGAAGCCCAAATCGCTGGACGAATTGCCCTCGAATGATGGAGAGGCTTGTCAGATCCTGACTAGCGCCGGGGGCTTCGACACCGCTTCCCTGATAAGCCTAGAGTAGAATGTTGAGGCTCTAGCAACATATATAAGTACGAGAGCTTCCCCTTGTGACCTTCTATTCTCTGCTTCTGCTAGATTTTTGCTTGATGCGTGATTTATCTACTCTCTTTGTGTAGCTTGTGCCTAACTTTTACTATGTTTATCTTCTTGGTGCAGATTCTAAGATGGATAGGCAACGAAGGTTGCGGCTGGCTTACGCACTGAAGTCCAAAGACAGGGCTTCGACGTCCCCTCTCTCAACTGTGCTGGCCCCCCATCTTCTCCTAACCCCCAACCTCAATCTGCCACAACACTATCAACTCCATCAGTCCAACCTTCTCCCAATCCCCCTCCAAGCTCGCCACCGCCTATTGCGGCCATGCCTCTCGCGCTGGCCGAGGCTGGTGCTTCCTCAACTCCCCTTGACAAGGGAAAGAGGGTAGTGGAGGTAGTTTCTGATGATGAAGACTCCGCTGAGGGGCAAGTCTTCAAGCGACAAAGAACTCAACGTGCCCCTCAAACAGTCACTTCTGCTACCTCTTCCTCCCATGGGGCTGAGTCTTTGAGGGAGGACCCTCCGAGCGCCACCTCTCCTCCTCAACCAATGAATCTGGAGGGAGGAGTTGAAACTGAGCCCACAGGCGTTCCTCCACCTTCCCCAAAACTCCCTCTTCCCATGCAAGATTCATTAAGGGGTTTCTTGGGCAGGGCGTCCCCACGTGACCAAGTTGAAGGGCCCGAGAGGGAGAGTCTATATTACTACATGGGCGCCTTCATGTCTTGCGCCCACTCCTGGCACACGTAGGCCAGGGCTAAGGCTGTCCAAGCCTCTGCCTTCCAAGCACTGGAGAAGGAAGTTGCCTCCCTAAAGGAGGAGAAGGAGAGGCTAGCCACCCACTGGGGGCGTCAGGAGGACGCGTACAAGACCTCACTTAGGGTGGCTCAAAAGACGAAGGAGAAGGCCAACAAACAGTTGCATGAGGTGGCTCAAGCCAACGCCGAGCTTCTCAATCAGGTGGTGCCCCTTCGAACAAAGATTGCTGATCTTGAGGCGGCGGTGGAAACCTCCAAGGCGCAGCAAAAGAAGCTTGAGGACCAATGTGTGGATCAGGAGTAGACACTGGGGAAGACTGAGGTTGCGCTCGAGGCGAAGGCTAACGAATGCGCCCAGTTAGCCACTAAAAGTGCCACCCTCCAGACCAAGGTTCAAGCATTGATGGCCGCCTTGGCCTCCAAGGACCAAGAAATAACCACTCAAGCCGCCAATTTCAAGGTTGCGGAGGAGAAACTGATAGGGGAGTTTGCCTCCAGTTTTGCTGAAGGGTTTGCAGAGGCTCTAGTCCAAGCGGCTTGCGCCAACCCAGGCATCGATGTCTGCAAGTGCAGCCCTCTGAACGAGGTGGTTGATGGGGAAATTGTACCATTGGAGGGTCCTGATGAATAGCTTATGCTTTGTGCCTTAACAGAATTATTTTTATAGTTACTCTTTGCTTAACTTGTAATTATCACGAACCTTGCTTGTAATTATTAACTTTTGAACTTGCTTGAATGTTATCTGCTTTTAATTCTGCTTGCGCTTTATCTGTTTCTGTTTTCTTTTCTTCACCAAAGACTTTAGCTGGTACTAGCCTTCGAGGCGTTTTCTTTGTCGCTTCGCCTTTAACTCTTTAGGTAGCACGTGTCTCCCCTTCTTGTTCTTTCTTCTTAAGGTGTGAGGCACATCCTCCTCTTGGCCCTCTCGCTCAGAATCTTGCTTGGCCTTCGTATCCACGAGGAGTCTTCCTTATGAAGATGCCGCTTGCCTCGCCATTTCCCAACAAGGCAACGGAGGAATTAATTTCACGTATTTTCTGGCCTCTGGTACTTGTGCTTTCACGTTTCTTCTTTTCCTTGCTCTCTGATTTTCTCTGGATTTTTGACCTCGTGGAAGTTTTCAGCTTGCTCTATGCCTTACCTGTTTCGAGTCCTTAGGCACTTACTACCAAAGGTCTCGCTCTCATCTCTTTCCTGGCCCCGCTATTGCTCAAGGGCGAGGAGGACTCATCTTTATCTGCACTGGGTGTCTTCGCTCGAGGAGGGGCCTGCTCTGGGTGTCCTCAGTGTACTTATACACGTGGGACAAGAGTCGTGCTCTGGTGCCCACGCCTACGGAGAGGCCTATACAACAGCACTATATCCTCCATGGAGTGTCTAAAACACCAGGGCGACTTTTATCCCTTATCTCTTTGCGTTTGGTGCCCACGCCTGAAGAGAGGCCTACTACAGCAGCGTCGTATCGTCCTCAGGGTGTCTAAAGCTCCAAACACCGGGACTAGCTATTCATACCTGAGGAGGGGGCGTCCCGAAGGAATCCCTTAACCCTTGCTCAGGGACTAGATACCCGGATTTTAACTTGTTCTGACTTCTGGTACCGGGGCTAGCTATTCATACTCGAGGAGGGGGCGTCCTAAAGGAATCCTTTAACCCATGCTCAAGGACTAGGCGCCCGGACTTTTAGCTTTCACTGATACTGGCATCTGGTACCGGGGCTAGCTGTTCATACTTGAGGAGGGGGCGTCCTGAAGGAATCCTTTAACCCCTGCTCAAGGACTAGGCGCTCAGACTTTTAGCTTTCACTGATACTAACATCTGGTACCGGGGCTAGCTGTTCATACTTGAGGAGGGGGCGTCCTGAAGGAATCCTTTAACCCTTGCTCAAGGACTAGGCACCCAGATTTTTAGCTTTCACTCCACATACCTGTTATCTTGCTTCACGCATGACCTCCGCCTCTTTATCCGACGATGCCTGCCTCTGGCGACGCGTTACCTTGGTGACGCCTTATTTTGGCGACACCTTATCTTGGCGATGCCTCATCTTGGCGACACCTTATCTTGGCGACGCCTTATCTTGGTGACGCCTCATCTTGGCAACGCCTTATCTTGGCGACGCCTTATCTTGGAGACGCCTCATCTTGGCGACGCCTTATCTTGGTGACGCCTCATCTTTGGCTTTGTTCCTTTGATCTTTGGTCTTTGATCTTACATGAAAAGGGAAAACTAAGGCAAGAATATTTTAAACTTTTTCTTTTCTTTATTTGGGCGACCTCGTTAAAAAACCCCCGGGAGGGAAAAAGAGTGTCCCCTTTACAAAATTTCAACTGAAATAAAACTTTAAATTCGCCGCATTCCAACTACGTGGGATGAGGCCTCCCTCTAGAGTCTCTAACTTATATGAACCATTCCCTTTTGCTTTGATTACTCTGAACGGTCCAGTCCACTTGGGAGACAACTTGTTTTCCAACTCGTAAGGGTGAACCTTCCTCATGACCAGATCACTAACCTGGAATTGTCGCAGCTTTACCTTAGAGTTGTACTAACGCTCCACTCTTCTTTTCACTGCCTCAACCTTAATTCTCGCCTATTCTCTAGCTTCGTCTATCAGATCTAGGTTCACCTTCCTTTCTTCGTTGGACTCTTCTGCCACGAATCCTAGGAAACGAGGCGAGCTCTCGTGGATCTCTACTGGGATCATGGCATCCGACCCATACACTAGGCTGAAAGGCGTCTCCATGGTGGAAGATTGAGGCGTGGTGTGGTAAGCCCATACGATCCTTGGTACTTCTTCTGCCCACGCCCCTTTAGCTTTCTCTAATCTGCGTTTCAAACCTCTTAACAAAACTCTATTCGTTGACTCGACCTGCCCGTTCGTCTGGGGTGTTCGACCGATGCGAACACCTGCTTGATTCCTACTTCTGTACACAGCTTCCCCAACTGTTGGCTCGCGAACTGGGTGCCATTGTCTGAAATGAGACGCCTCGGTACCCCAAAATGACACACAATGTTCTTCCAAACGAAGTGTTGTACCTTGTGTGCAGTGATCTGTGCCATTGGTTCTGCCTCTATCCACTTGGTGAAGTATTCGATGGCAACGATCAAGTACTTCATCTGCCTTATCGCCCTTGGAAACGGGCCTAGGATATCAATTCCCCAAGTATGGAAAGGCCATGGGCTGTGTATGGATCTCAGTTCCTCTGGCGGTGCCTTGTGCCAATCAGCGTGCATTTGACACTGCTTACAACGCTGGGCGTGTCGTACGCAGTCCTCTCTTACTGTTGGTCAGAAAAACCCTACACGTATTACCTTGGATGCCAAGGACCTTCCTCCCACGTGGCTCCCACAAATGCCTTCGTGGAGTTCAGCCATTATCCTGGTGCACTCGTCGCCACTGACACACGTTAAGATAGGGTGCGTAAACCCGTGTCTGAATAATATCCCATCCACTAAGGTGTACCTGGCGGCCTTCCTCTTGATCTTCTTGCCCTCTTCTGGTTATGCTGGGAGGATCCCATCCGCTAGGTATCGTCTGTAAGAGGTCATCCATGTGTCGCCTTCCTCCAAATCACATACCTGTACACCCTTTTCTTCTTCTGGCGAGGTTGCATAAACACTGATGCAGGGTGCCCTCGCCGTATCTTGGCTCAAAGAGCGATGGTTCCTTGGCTTTCCCCTTGCTGTACCAACATGGAGGACATCCACCCTGTTGTCCGCAACAAACATTCGCGGCGTTTTGAGGGTCTCTTGGATTACAGTCCTCTGCCTTCCCCCCTTGCCTGAGCTGGCCAGCTTGGCAAACAGGTCAGCTCTGGCATTCTGCTCCCTAGGGACATGCACCAGCTTAAACGCGGCGAAGGCTCTCTTCAACACCTCGACGTACCTCAAGTAGGCGGCCATTTGTGGGTCCTTTGCCTGATACTCCCCTGTTACTTGCCATGTGACCAATTGTGAGTCACTCTTTGCCAGGAGGCTCTGAGCACCCATTTCTTTAGCCAACAGCATCCCAGCAATCAACGCCTCGTACTCCGCCTGGTTGTTGCTCGCTTTGAAGGCGAAGCCTAAAGCTTGCTCGATCAACACTCCATTAGGCCCCTCCAAGATTATTCCAGCGCCACTCCCTTGCTGGTTGGAAGATCCATCCACCGAGAGCATCCACTGTGACCCTAACTCCACTTCTTGGGGGTCTCCTTCTGGTGAGAGCTCTGCCATGAAATCAGCATAGGCTTGCCCCTTGATGGACCCCCTGGGTTCATACTGGATATCAAACTCCGACAGCTCTACCGCCTAGCGAACCATCCTCCCTGCCACATCTGGCTTTTGAAGTACTTTCTGGATGGGGAGGTTTGTCATCACCACCACCGTGAAGCTGTGGAAATAGTGGCGAAGCCTTCGGGCTGAGAACACCACTGCTAGTGCCGCCTTCTCTAGCGACTGGTACCTCAATTCTGGGCCTTGCAAGGCCTTGCTTACGAAGTAAATGGGCTTCTGCACTTGGTCTTGCTCCTGGACCAACACAGAACTAATGGCCCACTCTGTTACCGCAAAGTATAATCGGAGGGGGACGCCCGCTCGTGGCTTGCAAAGCACCGGTGGCGTCGCCAAGTATTCCTTCAACTTGAGGAACGTTGCTTCACATTCATCCGTCCATGCAAAATGGCTATTCCTCTTGAGGCATTGGAAATAAGGGTGGCCTTTCTCCCGCCCAGCAGACACAAACCTAGACAAAGCTGCCATCCTCCCAGTCAACTGCTGAACTTCTTTAACTGAGGTTGGGCTCCTCATGGCTATAATAGCTGCACACTTATCAGGGTTCGCCTCTATTCCCCTTTCAGTGAGCATAAATCCCAAGAACTTCCCTACTTCCACGCCAAAAACACACTTTTCTGGGTTTAATTTGAGGCGATACTTTGATATGGTAGCAAACAGCTCTTCCAGATCAGCTGCGTGCTGCCCTCTCTCGTGTGAAGTCACCACCATGTCATCTACGTAGGCCTGCACGTTCCTTCCCAGCATGGGTGCAAGGACCTTGTCCATTAGCCTCTGGTAGGTGGCGCCTGCATTTTTCAACCCAAACGACATCACCTTGTAACAGTAGCTGCTTGTCTCCGTCATGAACGCCGTTTTGCTCTCATCCCTTGGATGCATCTTGATCTGATTGCAACCTGAGAATGCATCCAAGAAACTCAGCATCTTGCAGCCCGAGGCACTATCCACTAATGCGTCGATGTTGGGCAGCGGGTACGAATCTTTGGGGCATGCCTTGTTCAGATCTGTGAAGTCAACGCACATCCTCCATTTCCCATTCGCCTTCTTTACTATAACTACATTGGCTAGCCACTCAGGGTATTGTATCTCCCTGATGTGCCCAGCGCTTCTGCATCTCTTCCTTCACGACGAGGCATCGTTCTTCGTTGAACTTCCTCCTTCTCTGTCGCACAAGGCGAACCTTTGTGTCCATGGTAAGATGGTGGCACAAAAAATCTGGGTCGATGCCTGGCATGTCCGTCGCAGTCCATGCGAATGCATCTAGGTGTCGCGAGATCACCTCAACTACCTCTTTTCGTTCTTCCTGGCTCAAGAAGCGTCCTAATTTGAACACCTTACCCCCTATCTGTCTTTCCACCACGTTGTCTTCTGGTTGGGGTTGCTCACTCTGCACGTTCGCTGCGCGAGACTCATTCATGGGGCCCTCTTCTATAGGCGTCGCCCTATCGGATGCATCGGGCATCGCCTCCTCTGACTCTTCTTCCATGGGCGAGGCCTCTCCGTATACTTCTTCCATTGGCGAGGTGTCACTGTATCTTCCTTTTGTGCGTGCGGGTCTCATGTTCGTGGTTTCTGGAAGCCTTCTTGATTATCTGTGATTTGAGAACTGGAACTGGGTTGGAAACTGTAACTGGAACTGAAAAACTGTGTAATGGGACTGATGTTTTATATCGGCCCCACGGTGGGCGCCAAATGTTCTCGCCGGTTGACCAGGGTCGTCTTTGTGCGTGGCTTGTCCTCACGAGCTAGGGCACCTTCGTTCTGTTCCTTCTGTGAGTACCTGGAAAGAAGTGAACAAAGGGGCGCTCTCGCGGCCGTTTGCACTCCGACGATCAAGTCAGCTAGCGAGAAACATAAAAAAGGTGACACCCCCGTATCGAACATCGTGACTAGATGCTCTGAAGGTGGTCGAGAACAACTCTGTAACTACTATTGGGTTGCCCTAATTGTCTTGTGCACACAGTGTGTGCGCAGCGAAACAACTAGGGTTTTTGTGACTCTGTGTGAATTAGGTCAAAACTTAGATCCCCTTTCAAACGTCCCAAGGCCCCTTTTTATACACCTCTTGCATTTAAAACGCGTTAAAGCGCATTGAAAGCGTATAATATATCCCTTGGAACGTTCGAATCTTAACTGAATTAATGCGTACCTTAGCAAACTTTCACTAAAACATTGATGAACACGTGCCCATTGCCACGTGTTCTTTTGACTTGATCGTTATTCTACGCAGAGGGCCTCACAGCGCTGTACCCAGCTTAGGGTTATTCCGTTGTATGAGTCATCTTTCCTTAAAGTGCATCTGGCGCATGGGGTGACTTTCTGGGTGCCAACTCATGCCCCCCACCCCTAATTATTCGCCCTGGGAGTGTATCTACCTTCCTCTCGCACCACGTACCTGGTTCACCCCTGGGCATGACCCTTTCATGGGTCGTATCTATCCGGCTGAAATCAACTGTCTCAATGACCATACTCGAGCTGAAGCCAAACACCTGACCGATCTATAAGAAGAAGCTAAACGACTCTAGATGGAGAAGGCTCAAGAGGCATTGAGCCTAAACAAAGAAAGGAACAAACTCTTGCCCACAGTTGAGGAGTTGGAGAAGGAGGCAACCTACAAAGGGGAAGACCTCACCAAGGCCACCGAATCTTTTAAACAAAATGTTGCCTAATCCTACCTCGTAGGATTCAAGGTAGCTTTAGAGCAAGCAATGCAAGTCCATCCTACCCTGGACTTTTCAGAGCTCGGTCCGGGTAAAACCATTGTCGATGGTTAATTAATAGAGGATTAAACCAAACTTTGCGATGGTCTGTAACACTTATTCGTCTACTAAACTCTCTTTAACACTTTGAAATTTTGAACATTTAGATTATATTTATTTAATGCTTAAAAACCCTTTGATGTACACAGGTTTTGGGATTTTCTACATAGTTTGTTTTTGCCTCTATAAATGCATGCTTCAACGTTTTACCAATTGACTCAACTTACTTAACACAAATTATATACCAGTGTTTTACCAAATTAAGCGTGGAAAGTAATAATTTATTTCTCTTGATAGAAAAGTGTAACCTTTGATGAGCGACACCTTCATGGTTAGGACACACTTTCATTTCAACTTGACATGCACCCTCTTTCTATTTGGGCATTCACTACATAGCTTCACTTCGCAAGTTAGGTAAAGGGCATAATACCTTGAGCTCTTTGGATTATTTTAAACTTGAGCATGGTCGAGTCATTGTGGCCTTTGAACTGAGTTGCTTTACCATGTAAGTTCAGCATTTATTCCACGATATATTACCTCGTAGGGCCCCTACCCGGATAGTCGCATCTGTTCCGAGCTTGGTTGTGTGCTATCTCAAATGATCTCCATATCAACTTAACTCGTAGGGCGCCTAACTCGGGTAGTCGTACTTATGCCAATTTAGGTCGTCTCACCTCGCGTTATATCAATAATTCATCAATAATAACAAATTCATCGTCACAGGGCGCCTATACTCGGATGACTCTATTAATTCCGAGCTAGGTCATCTTACCGTGTCCCATATCAATTAATTCATCAACAACAATAAATTCAACTTCATAGGGCGCCTATACTCGGATGACTCTATTCATTCTGAGCTAGGTTGTCTTACCATGTGCCATATCAAATAATTCATCAACAACAATAAATTCAACTTCACAAGGTGCCTATACTCGGATGACTCTATTCATTCCGAGCTAGGTCTTCTTACCATGTGCCACATCAAATAATTCATCGACAACAATAAATTCAACTTCATATGGTTCCTATACTCAGATGACTCTATTCATTTCGAGCTAGGTCGTCTTACCTATGTGCCATATCAAACAATTCATCAACAACAATAAATTTAACTTCACATGGCGCCTATACTCGGATGACTCTATTTATTCCAAGCTAGGTCATCTTAGTATGTGTCATATCAAATAATTCATTAGCAACAATAAATTCAAATTCACAGGGCACCTCTACTCGGATGACTCTATTCATTCCAAGCTACATCTTCTTATCAAGTGCTATATCAAATAATTCATCAACAACAATAAATTCAACTTCACAGGGTGCTTATACTTAGATGACTCTATTCATTCCGAGCTAGGTCGTCCTATCATGCACCATCTGCGCTAACTTATTTCATACATCAATTTTCAAGAATAAATTTATTACTAGGTGACCTCGTTAAAAGAACTCCTTTTTTGGGGAAAAAAAGTATCACCTTAAACAACATAATGTTTAAAGGAAAAGAATAAAAATTGAAATATATTAACTGAAATAAAACTTGAGGTTGGTCGTGTTCCACGTTCGTGGGATGGCTCCTCCCTCTAAGGTTTCCAGCTTATATGCACCGTTTCCCAGTACCTCACCCACTCAGAAAGGGCCAGTCCACTTCGGAGACAACTTGTTCTCAATTTCGTAGGGGTGGGCCTTTCGCATTACCAAATTGGCAACCTTGAACTGCCGAGACTTTGTTTTAGTCTTATACAGCCTTCTCTTCAAAACTTCCGAGTTTATAAGGGCATGATCACGTACCTTGTCCAACAAATCCAGATTCACCTTTCTTCCCTCGTTGGATTCTTCAACGACAAAACCATGAAACCTTCAAGAACTTTCTTGTATATCAACCGGTATCATTGCATCTAACCCATATACTAAGTTGAATGGCGTCTCCTTCAGTTCCTGTTGGTTGACTCGATTATACTCGCGCATCTACGTTGATCACACGCCCAGTTATCCTGCTTTCGTTCGTGCCTTTCTTGATCAAACACCTGAAAAGCAAAGACAAAGGGCGCCCTAGAGGCCGTTTGCACTCCGACGCTCAAGTTAGTGTAGGGCTAGGAAACACCAAAGGTAAGCTGTAAACAGCTCTCTCTGTGTAATCTGTGTGTGTATTTGCGTAAATGATGTGTACCTTATTAGGTTTAATTCTATCCCTTATATACTCTAGGGTTTCCGCTGTCTCCGCTAACCATAATTAGGTTTTACTGAGGGAATGCCTTAGCGTTGCTATCACCCACCCTTAGGACAATCTAGTGCGTAAGGCTCCCTTGCTGGAGTGCAACCTCTGACGGGATGACCACCTGGGTACCAACTCATGCACCTAATCTCTGGGGCCATCTGTCCTGGGAGTGCCCTAGTTGTTCACATGTCATGCATGCAACTCACCCCCGGAACGTGACCCTTACGGGTCGTATCTCTTCCAGTGGCTCTTTACTTGTGTTACGCCTGAATGCCTCATCCATACCACACCCATGGACCCCTCGTGATCTAGGCTTCTCCCTAACTGATAACTGGTGTGTGGTCTGGGATCCACCTCTTGTGGCCCAGCTTCGCTGTTTAACTTGCCGAGGTCTGAGGACACGTCAGCATATCCTGATGACCGATGCCTGACCACTCCTCGACACCCTGGGCGTACTATCTGTGAGGTACTCTAGGTGTACTGTTTGTGGGACCCACCTTACATGACCGAGGCCTGACCACTCCTCGGCGCCCCATGTGTACAATCTGTGAGGCGCTGGCCCTGGCTACTTCTTGGGACCCAGCTTACGTGGCCCCACGTCCACTACCGGTCAACACCGTCCGAGGACTGGTCAGTACACAAGCCCCCCCAGTCTCGAGCTGTAACTTGTTCAGCGAAGAGACTAAGTCCTCGGCCTGGCGACCTACATGGCTCTGTGTGACATGACGTGAACAGTGCACCGAAGTGACGCTTCCCTTTGCCCGCTTTAATCTATGCACACGTGTCTTGATCAACGGCTAGGACTTAACGTCGCTTGTGTTTCTTAGTTTACGTTAAGTTTTCGAAAACGGGCGTTCCCAATCACTATTCCATTATTCTCAGAAACATTTGCGATCACTTCAGCTTCTTCTCCAAGCGCTCTCATTCCTCTTTGCGAAAAACCAGAACTTTCGACTCTTACCCACAAAAGGTATGAGTTTTACTGATTAATCGTCCTCGTTCTTTGATTTTGCGCCTTGATAACTGCCTTGGCCTGTTTAAATTCCTTGCATTTTAGGCCTTCTCTGCTTTTTCTCCATTCCTCTATTTTTCTGGGTTTTCTTCGAGTGTGGGGTTTTTCTGGTTTTGCTGAGTTACACCATCACCCTCTTCTAAACCCTTGTTTTCTTCTTTCTTTTTCTTGCTTTTTAGTTTTCTTCGAGATGGCTCGAATGAAAACAACCTCCAACCCTCCACCCAACGTAGACTACAGAGCCTTGTAGCCTTGGGCCTCTGCAGAACTTCTTTCTAAAACCTCCACCCTCAACTCTAGCGAGGACGTGAGGAAACACAAGGAGGGGGAGCCCGATTGCGTAGGGCGCGTCTTTGGGCGCGAAAGCAATGCTTATGTCTCAGTTCAACCCTGCGCTAAGGGCGAACCTGTATGTGCTGATGACCGGGCTAACGAGGGGGAACCCTTCTTTTCCTCTATTAAACCATCTTCAAACGGGTTAAGCTGCGCCTCCCCCTCATCGGCTTCGAGAGGGCATTGTTGACAGAAATCAACGTGGCCCCCGCCCTGCTGCATCCTAACAGCTGGGCCTTCATAAGGGCCTTCTCCATACTGTGCAACTATATTGGGCACCCTCCATCGGTCGACGTCTTCCTCCACTTCTTTGAGGCCAAGAGTCCCGGGAAGAATCTATGGGTGAGTTTTAGTGGCGTGGCAGGGAGAGTTCTCCTCACGCTTTTCCAACAATCTTACAAGGGCTTCAAATGGAAGCTTCTTAGGGTGTGTTGCACCGAGCACGACCCTACCCAACTGGACGGGTTTCCCCTATACTGAGTGAGGGAACTAAAGCTGAAGAAGCCCAAAACTCTCGAGGAATTGGCCCCTCCCGAGCGCAAGGTGTGCCAGGTTCTTTCGAGTCTAGGGGCAGTGTTCAACACTTCACAACTGATCAGACATGAGTTCAGCGCCTATGGCCTCAAGGGCTACATTGGTTCGTCTTTACTATTTCCTCACTTCACTGTATTTTTTTGTTATTATTTGTTTTTTCATGCTTGTGTATGTATTGATCCACCGGCACCTGAGCTTCCTGCTATTCTTCAGTATACCCTCCAAGGTTTCCAACGAGGGGCAACGACGGAGGTGACCGAGGATGTAGCTAGGGAGCGCTTGAGACTTGGCTTCGGCGAGCTCCTTGCCCAAGCAAATGCCTACATCGACAAGGCTGAGGCGATGAAGGAGCAATTGGCCTTGGTGGAAGCGAAGGCCAAAGAAGACTTGGCTTTGGCGGAAGAAAAGAAACTGGCCCAGCTGGTCCTGATCTTCACCAATCGAGAAATCGCCTTGGATCAGGAGATAAGCAGTCTCCGTCAGACTGAGAAAGAGATCAAGAAACGACTCTTCGACAAAGGTCAAAAGTATATTGATCTCGAATCAAAGGTCTTGCCTTTGCGCACCAGGGCAGTGGAGCTAGAAAAGAAGGCTGAGGCGACCAAAGCCAAGATGGCCAAGCTTGAAGAACGAGCCACCAATCAGGAAGTGCAGCTTGGTCATGTGAAGGCTGAGCTCACTCAACAAGCTGAAAACTTCAAGAAGACCGAAGTCGAGCTAATTGAAGACGCCGTCGATGCGTACGCTGCGGGGTTCGAGGACGCCCTCGCTCAGGTTGCCTGTGCGCATCCTGAGATGAACGCCTTGCCTTTCACGACGTCGAATCACATGGTGGATGGGCAAATTGTGCCCAAGGCACCATCGTCTTAATCTGTATTTTGTCTTCTAAAGAACAATTCTTCCTTATCTATGAATGCTTTGTTTTCTTTCAACCATCTGAGCTGTTTACCTGCTTTAAATATTCAACTGCTTTAACTTTCTCAATCTTGACTGGTTTGAACTATGCGCGTAACTTGCTTTAACTTGTGCTCTTCGTCTTCAACTGTTAACTGTTGTACCTCGCGTTGACGCTTTTAACAACGTCTTTGACCAATACTTGAACCTTAAGTAGCACGCTTACTCATCCTGACCCCACTATAGGCTCTTCCTTAGGCAAGGAGGGTGTGTATGCTAACCTGTAACTGAACTCACCCTCATACACAAAGGTGAGGGAACTTCTGAGGGTCACTCTTCGAACCTGTTTCATAAGGCCTGGAAAGGTGAGACCCTCTATCTGACTTCATCCTTGTTGTACAAAGTCAAGGGGGGATTTAACTGGCAGACCTTACTTCTTTTCCCTAGTGTTCTTACTCGAAGGGGAGGGGAGGCGTTCTCTATGAACCAACCCGCTCACCCTTGAAACTTCTAACCCATGGGGAAGGTCCTGAATTGACCTCACCCTTACTCAAAGTTAGGGGAGGATTTAGCTGTGAACTTGGTTGTTCAGCCTTGGCGTTCTCACTCAAGGGGAGAAGTGTTCCCTGAGAACCTACCTTTCCCACTCTAGAGACTTCTAACCCAAGGGACAACTTATAACTGACCTCATCTCCACTCAAAGGCGAAAGAGGATTTATCTGGTGAACTGTTTCGTTTGACCTTGGCGTTCTCACTCGAGGGGGAGGTGTTCTCTGTGAACATACATTTCCCGCTCCCGAGACCTCTAACGCAAGGGAACTAGTTCGAAACTGACCTCGTCTTCGCTCAATGGCGAGGAGGATTTCACTAGTGAACCATTTCGTTCGACCTTGGCGTTCTCACTCGAGAGGGGGGGGGGGGGGGGGCGGTGTTCTATGCGAACATACCTTTCCCGCTCCCGAGACCTCTAACGCAAGTAAACAAGTTCATTACTGCATTGTACAAACATTCGAGAATACTTCAATCGAAATTTATTGGATGACCTCATTAAAAAACCCTTATAAGGAAAAAAAAGCGTCCCCTAAGAACTATGTACAATGTTACTATTCAACTGATATAGAACTTGAGGTTGGTCGCATTCTATGTACGAAGAATCGCGCCTCCCTCCAGTGTCTCAAGCCTGTACGCCCCATTCCCAAGGGCTTCCGTCACTCTAAAAGGGCCAGTCCACTTGGGGGACAACTTGTTTTCTAGCTAATATGGGTGGGCCTTCTTCATCACCAGGTCGGCGACCTGGAACTGGTGGGGCTTCAGCTTCGAGTGTGCTTATACTCCACCATTCTCTTTGGTGCTTCAACTTTAACTCTTGCTTCCTCCCTGACCTCCTCCAGTAGTCCAGGTTTACCTTCCTCTCTTCGTTGGACTCTTCAGCCACGAAGTTTTGGATGTGTGGTGAGCTCTGCTGGATCTCCACTGGAATCATCGTGTCCATCCCATACACCAAGATGAAGGGTGTCTCTCCGGTGGTGGAATGAGGAATGGTGTGGTAAGCCCACACAATTCTAGGGACCTCCTTATTAGAATGGATGGCTTCAAGCTAGAGGAGGGGTGAATGGTTTAAAGAGGGATTTCGAAAACTTTTAAGTCAAGAATAAAATTACTTCAAGAAACAATTCATAAGGAATCCAGTTTCCCAAAACAATAAGCAAAAACAACAACACCAGAAAAACAATCGTTTGTTTCGCAGAAACACTCAGTTGTTTATACCAATTTGCAAATATCAAAACTGAATTTAAAGAGTTAAGGATAGAGAGAATGAACACAAATGTTTATACTGGTTCACTCTAAACCCAGAGCTACATCCAGTCTTCTCAGAAACCACTGAGGAATTCCACTAAGCAATCAAACCTAGATCACTTACAACACAACCAAGAAAGTGACCTTGATCCCCTCAAGACACACACTTCTCTTGGCCAACACACCAACACTAAGAATGCTGATCTTGATCCCCTCAAGAACACACAACACTTCTCAGCAAACACACAGAAGAAACTTGTTCAATAGATACAAGGATTACACTTGTTACAGAAGTAAATCTAAAATCAATACAAGCAGAAATCCTATCTCACACACTTTGATCAATCTCAATCTCTAAGCAATCTCAACTCTTTGAAAATCAGAATCTTGTTGTTCTCAAAAGATTGTTATTTCTAAAATCTGTTTTTCTGAATTTATTCAAAGATGTTTGTTATCAAATCTTAACAAATTTATTCATTGCATTTAAAGATTGGTCAAAGCATTAAAGACTGGAGCGTAAACAATTATAAAACATTTAATGCTCAGTCAAAGCACAAAACAGTTTTTCTGTTATGGTACCAAAACAAACAATTGGTTGTTCCTCAAATCAATCGGTTGTTTTGGTTTTAACAGCTCAACCATTTGAAAAACAGTTTTCAATCTTTTCTAAAAACACCTAAGTATAAAAGAATCGGTTGTTTCGACAAAACAATCGGTTGTTTTTCACTTAGTTTGAAAAACATTTTTCTTTTAAAAACATTGAGAATGTCTATGCTTTGGATTCAATCTAGAGTGGATTATAAAACTCAAACTATCCCAGATGCTAACTAAGACAGCTCAGCATTAGCAAGCACAACCAAGCCTTCAACATCCTTCAAAGGGTTTGGATTCTTCAAAGCTTGAACACCACTTGGTTCAACAATCTCCCCCTATTTGATGAAGACAAATTCCTGATGCTTGTGTTGTACCTGATTGAATGATGAATATCCACTAGGAGAGGATTTTATTAATGAAGGAAGAGGATTTTCACCTACACATTTGAAGTTCTTCCTTCTAGTCTTCTCACAAATTAAAAGAAGTCAAAGAGAAGATCAAGCCTAAAGATAAAGAAGTCTACAAACTCTCAAATAATAGGCTTCATATTAAATATCTCTCTTTATAGTTTCTTTTAAATTGTAAATAATATAGAATAATGTTTAGAAAGGTGCTTAGAGGGAAACATGAGACACCTCTTTTGTAAAAGCATCTTTAGGCTTTAGTTTAGCAAATTCTAGGAGCTTGGGGAGTGAGCTTAGTAAGGGGGGTGTGATCTTAGGAGTTTTTTGGGTAGCTTAGGGAATAAGCTATGTAAATGACCAGCCCTTACTCCTATAAAAGGAGGGCTTAGGTCCTTCACAATTCAGATTGGAATTTTATAGTAGAGAGACTATACTCAATTTGGGAGAGAATTTGTGAGTTTTGAGTCTTCCTCTTCTTTGCCTTATCTTGTGAGCTATGGTGAGCTTCAAGTGGTGGCACTCCATCACTTATCTTGGTTCAAGGTTCCAAGTGGCGTGAATGGCTTCTTCCAATTCTCAAAATCCAGCAAGCATCTTATTCTATAAGTGTTCTTCTTCCCTTTTCTTCAATTTTCCATTCGGTAGTTTTGATTCCTAGAGTTTACTTCTTTTTCTACCGTTTATTTTGTGTTTCCAGCATTGTGTTCTTAATTCTGTTTTGGTTCAGTAGCTATCATTTAAATTCTGTCCAGTTTTAATTCTTGTTCTTCTTTCCTTTTGTTTTGATTCAATTTGACAATACATGGACTTCAATATGAGTCTTGGTTGGTGCTTAGTTTTGGTGAGTTCTTGAATTTAGAACATTGATCCAATTCTAAAGTAGAGTGCCTTTTAAATCCAGCTCAAGTTGTTCCTAAGAATGTCAAGAATCATGTGTTCTTGTAGTTACATTCACATCATGTGGTATCTAGAGTCTAGGCTTGTTTTTGCTTAATTCTTGAGTTGTATTGCACTTTACTTTCAAGAGCTCTTTAATTCAAGTTGTTTACCATTCTGTTTTAGGATTTATTTTGAGTTTTCTTGCTGTTTTCTTTTGTTACACCATGTGTTTGTGAAAAGGACTCTAGCACTCATTGTTCATATGAGTATGGCTGCTCTTTTGGAATGGCATTCTCCTTCCTAGAGCTGACCTTAAGCTTCCTTTCACTTGTGGTTATATCTTGTTATGTGTCTTTTAATTTTGCAATCATGTCAAGTTTTGTCTTAGTCATGTTATTCCATAATTGTCATTACTTCTAGTAGTAATTTTATTGCTTTAATTGTTTCTTGCTTTGGTTTACTTTCTGTTTTTTGAGTTTATTGCTTGATCCTTTGTGCATTTTCATTTTTAGATTTGAGTTCATGCTTGTATTTTCATTCTATACAAGTTCCTTTACACAATTTCCATTATGTCTTTGCTAGTTCATCATACTGTTTTTCATTCCTAAATAGGCTCCTCTGTTTTCTTACAAACGTGCTACTGTTTTCAATTTACTGCAATTAATTGGCTCATAGGAAATTTGTGAAAATTTTTATTTACATACTTCAAAGTGTTACAAAAGCATAGAAAAAAGAATCACTCAAAAATTCCAAGTACACAAAAAATGATAAATAAAATACGAAAAGTGTACAATACTGCCGAAAAGAATACGGTAATTGGGCAGCAATTTTGAAAAATTTATTTCTCTCAATTGGCTTACTGTTTTTACCTCATTCCAGTGCCATTTTTGAGTTAAGACATTGAAGTTTCTGTGGTTAATTTTTCACATTCCAGTTCGCTTTCAATCGGTACAGTTAAATCTGTAAACATAGCACAGTTTGCTTTAAAAAAAAAAAAAAACAATTTCCAGTAGCTGTTTTCTGTTTTCTTTCATCCACTCTAGCACTTTTCTTTAGGACTCTTTTTGTGTGCCTTCTTTATTCATTGAGTTCCTTATTTTTCTTGATTGTCTTTCATTCATATTCTTTCTAGTTTGTCATACATTGCTCTCTGTTTTTGGTTTAGCTTTTATTGTTTACACCTTTTCTTGCTTGTCTTTTTGTTCTTCTTAAAGTTGTGTGGAGACTTGTTCTTAAGTAAGTTGGTTTGCTGTGACATATTTCACTTGAAGCTACTCCATTCCACAAGAAAGGCTTGGTTGAGGACAGAATATTTTCTTGGAGTGGTTTGAGTGCTTTCTTGGGCATTTTCCAGCAACCTATATCTCACTGTTTTTTAATTGTCTAACAAATTTCTTTCACTGTTTTGTTTTCTGTTTTTGTGTATTTTCTGCTCATGGCTCATTTCTCTAGTGGAGAGTCCTCCAAACCATGCTCACCACAAAAGGCAGCCCTTTATGAGGACTTAAAGAATGCCAAGCAATCCAATGCTCACTACCTTGAGGTGATAAGGAAGATGGAAGCACGACTCCAAAGTTTGGAGTTAAACCGAGAAGACATGCATCAAAACCGTGAGAGAAGAACTCCTCCTCCTAGTCGGCATTCTTCAAGGCACTCCCATGGTTATTATGAAGATAATCCAAGGCCAAGACATCATCACCATGAAGAGAGGCGCCAACATGTGGCTGGCCCTTGTTCTCCTAATGTAAAACTTCCTAGTTTTAGTGGTGAAAGTGATCCCAATGTATACTTAGGATGGGAGGCTAAGGTTGACCAAATTTTTGATGTAAATGGGGTTAGGGATGAGCATAGGGTTAAGTTAGCTTCTTTAGAATTTTTGGACTATGCCATGCAATGGTGGCATCAATACCTCATGGACATTGACCTACACAAGAGGCCGCCCGTGGTCTCTTAGAACGATTTGAAAGCATGTTTACGCGCTAGATTCGTACCACCACACTTTAGGAAAGACCTTATGTTGAAACTCCAACGGTTTCATCAAGGCGCGCTAAATGTGGATGATTACTTTAAACAACTAGACACGCTTTTAATTCGAGTTAATATGGATGAGAGTGATGAAGCTAAGATAGCTAGGTTTGTGAGTGGCCTTCGAAGGGACATTCAAGACGTGGTAGAGTTACAAGAATATTCTTCTTTGGAAAATGTGGTGCACCTTGCTAGCAAAATTGAAAATCAACTTGCAAGGAAAAATGCTTTCAAAAATTCTTCTAAGGATAACTACTACCACTCTTCTTGGAAAAATAAAAATAACTCTTTTTCAAATATCCCTTCTAAGGACTCTACTTTCAAACCTAGAGAGTCTAAGCCTTCCACTTCCAATTCTAGGCCTAAATCACCACCTAAAACGTCTAGTAAGAAGTGTTTTAAATGTTTAAGCTATGGACATATTGCTTCTAATTGCCCTTCTAAACGAGCTATGTATATGCATGATGGGGTAGATAGTAGTGAGCATAGGTCCGAATCTTCTAGACATTCCTCACCTTCTAGATCCCCAAGTGAGAGTGAAAGTGAAAGCCCACATGAGGGTGACCTATTAGTAATAAGACGCATGCTTGGACAAGTGTTAAAACCTTTTGATGAAACTCAAAGAGAAAATATATTTCATTCAAGGTGTCTTATTAGTGATAGAGTATGCTCTTTGATTGTAGATGGGGGGAGTTGTGCGAATGTGGCAAGCACAAGAGTGGTAGACAAACTTGGATTGCCTACCATCTCTCATGCCAAGCCCTACAAGTTACAATGGTTGAGTGAGGTGGGTGAGATAGTAGTGAACAAACAAGTCCTCATTACATTTTCCATTGGCAAATATAAAGATGAGGTCTTGTGTGATGTTGTTCCAATGGAAGCTACTCATATACTTTTAGGTAGGCCATGGCAATTTGATAGAAAAGTTTTTCATGATGGCTTTACCAACAAAATTTCTTTTCACTTCCATGGGCACAAAGTCACTCTTAAGTCTCTCTCTCCAAAGGAAGTACATGAGGACCAAGTTAAAATGAGAGAAAAAAGAGAGAAAGAAAATGATATAAAAAGTTCCAAGAGAAGCCTTCTCATGTCCACACAACAAGTTAAAAGGGTAATAGTTACTCAAAAACCTATTTTTTTAGCTATTCCTAGGACTATTGACTGTGAGTCGGCTAAGGATAGTCCCACATGTTTGGATAATTTGGTAAAGGACTATGAAGATGTGATTCAAGATCCTCCTAAAGGCTTACCACCTCTAAGAGGGATTGAACACCAAATAGACTTAATGCCCAGGGTTTCTTTACCACATCGTCTAGCATATAGGACCAATCCCAAAGAAACTCAAAAAGAAAATGAAAAGGAAATTGAAGTACATGATAAACCGAGTCTTAATACCTTCTCAACTCAATCACTTTTGTTGACTCGTGCTACGCCTACAAGGTCTTCTTCTTCTTTGTCATTTTCATTACCTAAGGTTCCTACTTCCACACCATATTGGATAAAGAATGTTAAGGATGGTTTTTTCATATCTCCTATTTTACCAAATAATATCATTCCTAAACAATCTTTTCCAACATGGTCTGTGTATAGACCATCTTTTTTTGAACTCCCACCATTTCAAAGTGCTAAGTCATGTTTGCCCATTTCTTCTTGTCTTCTCTTATATAATAGCAAACTGACTTTGTTTTATGCAGGAGTACTGAATTCGTGGACAAATTCTCTCCAACTCGGGGAGTATGATGAATATCCACTAGGAGAGGATTTTATTAATGAAGGAAGAGGATTTTCACCTACACATTTGAAGTTCTTCCTTCTAGTCTTCTCACAAATTAAAAGAAGTCAAAGAGAAGATCAAGCCTAAAGATAAAGAAGTCTACAAACTCTCAAATAATAGGCTTCATATTAAATATCTCTCTTTATAGTTTCTTTTAAATTGTAAATAATATAGAATAATGTTTAGAAAGGTGCTTAGAGGGAAACATGAGACACCTCTTTTGTAAAAGCATCTTTAGGCTTTAGTTTAGCAAATTCTAGGAGCTTGGGGAGTGAGCTTAGTAAGGGGGGTGTGATCTTAGGAGTTTTTTGGGTAGCTTAGGGAATAAGCTATGTAAATGACCAGCCCTTACTCCTATAAAAGGAGGGCTTAGGTCCTTCACAATTCAGATTGGAATTTTATAGTAGAGAGACTATACTCAATTTGGGAGAGAATTTGTGAGTTTTGAGTCTTCCTCTTCTTTGCCTTATCTTGTGAGCTATGGTGAGCTTCAAGTGGTGGCACTCCATCACTTATCTTGGTTCAAGGTTCCAAGTGGCGTGAATGGCTTCTTCCAATTCTCAAAATCCAGCAAGCATCTTATTCTATAAGTGTTCTTCTTCCCTTTTCTTCAATTTTCTATTCGGTAGTTTTGATTCCTAGAGTTTACTTCTTTTTCTACCGTTTATTTTGTGTTTCCAGCATTGTGTTCTTAATTCTGTTTTGGTTCAGTAGCTATCATTTAAATTCTGTCCAGTTTTAATTCTTGTTCTTCTTTCCTTTTGTTTTGATTCAATTTGACAATACATGGACTTCAATATGAGTCTTGGTTGGTGCTTAGTTTTGGTGAGTTCTTGAATTTAGAACATTGATCCAATTCTAAAGTAGAGTGCCTTTTAAATCCAGCTCAAGTTGTTCCTAAGAATGTCAAGAATCATGTGTTCTTGTAGTTACATTCACATCATTGAATCTGAAACAGTTCCTGCAAAGCACAGTTTTAAGCAAAGCATAGAATTTCTGATATTTGGTTAGCACAAAAACAAGTACAGAAATTCAGAGCATAATATCAGAGTAAACAACAAACAAATATAGGAGCAAAAACCTATAAGGTTTCACTCATTCAAACTGTTTTGCAGAAAATAAAAACTGAAATCAAACTAAAATCAAACACAACATATATCTCCCCCTATTTGCCTTCACAAATAGACAAAGAGAAGAGATAACACAAGATAATAGTTTTGAATACATCAAAATTAAACAGAAAAAGCATCAAAAAGAAAAACTGATACATCCACCAAAAAAACAATCGGTTGTTTCAATACATCAACCGGTTGTTTTTCTTCATTCATCATCATCAGCATATTGAAGATTAAAGATTTGATTCTGTACAGCCTCGATCTATTCATCTAGAGTCATGACGTGCATCCATGTTGTCAAACCTGTTATCAATCCTCTGGAAATTGCTGACACAGAGATCATGGAGATTCCTTTGATTCTCCTCAAAGCTATCAAGCCTATTAAGCATGAGTCTCTCAAAAGGAGACATGGTTTGCATCCTTTCTTCTTGATTCCCAGCACCAACACTAGGTACAACATCTTGATGTGCTTCAGGTAGATCTCCATGTTGAAAATCTATATCAGCAGGTTCATCTTGTTCATGATCAGCAGCAGCACTAGATGAGGCACCAAAGTCACCATCTTTGCTAATCCATTTGCCACCTACTTTGGTAAAACCCATTTTGCTGAGTGATCCCTTGTTCAACTCTTGAGTTGACTTGACCAACTCAGATGTTTCATCCTCTAGGTTCACTTCAAAATAGAGTAGAAATTTAGAAACCAAAACAGCATATGGATAGTGATAGTCACTTAACCTCATTGCCTTTTGCATGTGCTCTTTGATGATGTGGATCCAATTGATTTTGATCTTCTTCATGATGCAGAAGATGTACATCAGATCCTCCTCAGTAAGAAAAGAATGATTGCTCCCCCTTGGTGTTAGAATCCAAGTCACAATGAGGGCTAGCAACCTTTCATCAAGCTTTAGGCCTCCAACCGAGCAAGTCCTAACTTGAGCATGTTGGTTCTTCAAGCAACTCTTGTAGTATTGGATTTTGTTGAAATCCTCCACTACTCCAAGGTTTCCCTTGTTAATCCTGAGGCCTGAGTACTTTAGACCAGCAACAGCAGCCCATACCTCATGGGTTATCTCCATATCTACACCTTTTACATGAGAAACTAGGTTGTTTTCCTCAAACTTGAAATTTGTGTAGAACACCCTTATTAAATCTGGGTAGATGTTTCCCTTCATCTCCAGGAACTTTCTGAGAGATTGATCTTTGAGCAGCCTCCTTACATTGTCCAGCTTTTGGCTTTTCAGCCAATCAAAGCACACAACCTTGGGGTTGTTTATCACTTTGGTGCTAGTTTCAAACCTATATCTCTCAATTAGATAATTGTCTCCAGAAAACCATCCTCCTAGCCTTCCTCCAGACCTTACAACTCTGGTTTTGACTCTCTTTGAGGTGGGAGGAGTTGAGTCCATGATGGCAGAGAAGAAAACAGAGAAAAGCTCACTCACAGATTTTGCAAGAGATGTTGCAAGAGATGTTACAAGAGATGTTGCAATTGGTTGTTCTTGTGGAAGAGATCAGCTGCAACAGATTTTATAGCAATAATAGAATTAAAAAATATTCAATGACATAAGTGGGTACCAGATTTTCAGAGAGAGAGGACTTGACCCTGCCCTGCACAGAAAACGTCAGAAAAAGCTGAAAATCACATGGTCTTCACATGTGATCTTTGACTAGTCATTAAGGCTCTTGAATTTCCAAGATTTTGGAATATATTCCTTTATGACTGTTGTAACTTCTCTCTTAACGTGATCAGCTTTCAACACAGGTTCATTGACCAAGGATTCTCTCTTTAAATTGATCTGCAACGGATAGAAATTCAAAATAGAAATTAAATTGATTTCTTTACAATGCTGTCAGGCTCAAAACAATTGGTTGTTTCGAGGAAACAATTAGTTGTTTTTCTGCAACAGTTAAACTGATTTTGAATTTTAACCATGAGCAGAAAGAGTTCAAAGAAGATGAAGATAAACATTTTAAAGAAGATATTTAAGAATGAAAAAGAACTTTAAAAATGAAATTAAGAACAGTGAAAGGAAGGTCTTATCCTTTATATTGTTCTTTCAATGAGCCACGTGCTTTATGATCAAAAAGCCTCTTTTAACTGTTGAGGGCCTTTGGACAGATGCAGAGCGTTGATTCAGCTTCAATGTTGGTCTTTTTCTTCCAAAAACTTGATCATATGACTTAGTCCTTCACACTTCTTTAGAATTCCTACACAAGCATGAGTTCAAGCAACAAGATTTAGTTCCTTCACAAATGTGGGTCCAATTGATTTCTTTTTCTCATTTGGAACCTCACATCCTTTAGGAATCCATTTCATGTAGCCTCTAGGAACAGAGAACTTTCTTATTTTGCAGAATCTAACCGAATGGCCCTTTTTCATGCAATAAAAGCATGTAACAACCGGTTGTTTCGATTTAACAATCGGTTGTTTTACTGGCTTTCTTAAAAAAAAATTGAAAACTTATCTTGTTGGTTCTGTGAATTGAAACCTAAACCAGCCTTTCCAAAAACACAGCTTTGAGATGCCAAGACATTCTCAAAGTTAGATTTCCCTTTTGAAAGCTTGTCCACAGTGTCAACAAGATAATGAACCTGTTTGTCAAGATTTTCACAATTTTCGCAAATGAGAGTGTCACACTTGCAAGAAGAATTTTTTAAATGATTTTCCAGATTTTTGAAATCATTTTTAGATTTTTTAATCTCATCTTCAAGTGATTTCACTCTCTTTTCCAGCCAGCTGTTAAGTTCTTTCAATCGGTTGTTTGAAAGAACCAATCGATTAGCTTCATCATGAGTTTCTTGAAAAGCTTCAAGCAATTCACTATAATTTTGTTCATTTAAAGAAGCACATGAACTTACCTCACTTGAGCTACAAGATTCATCATCTTCTTCAGCTATCAAGCAAATGTTTGCTTTCTCATCTTCACTTGATGAAGAACTTGATGATGATACCTCATTTTCATCCCAAGCTATGTAGGCTCTCTTTGTCTTGCCTTTCTTTTCCTTGTAGCTAGGCTTTTTCTCCTTACTCTTGTTTGGACAATCTGCCTTTATATGACCTTGTTCACCACAGCCAAAACAAGTATAGTTATTGGAATTAAAATCATTTGATTTCTTGTTTCCATACCTATCTTTGTTGTTGTCCTTGTTGCGGTTCCTCTTCAAGAATTTGATGAACTTTCTTGACAGCAAGCTAAGGTTTTCCTCATCACTATCATCACTGGATTCTTGTTTTCCTTTGTGCTTGGAAGCTTTTAAGGCTATGCTCCTTACGTGCTTGTCTTAGCTTTCTTGAACATTGAATCGATTCATCTCTAACTCATGTTCCCTAAGCTTACCAAATAAAGAAGCCATACTCAAGGATGTTAGATCTTTAGATTCAGAAATAGCAGTTACCTTGGGTTGCCATGCTCTATCAAGACATTTCAAGATCTTGATGTTTAGCTCTTCCTTTTCAAAGGTCTTGTCAAGGCTCATGAGATGATTGATGATGTGCGTGAATCTTTTCTGCACCTCAGCAATTGTTTCACCTTTGAGCATTATGAACATCTCATACTTTTCGATTAGAGTATGCTTCCTAGCTCTCTTTACCTCATTTGTACCTTCATGAGTTACTTCCAAGGTGTCCCACATTTCTTTTGATGATTTGCATTGAGAGACCCTGAAAAACTCATCAGAATTTAAAGCAGAGGTTATTTTATTTTTGGCAATGCAATCGAATTTGGCCTTCTTGCTTTCTGAATCAGTCCATTGAGACCAAGGCTTTTCAATGAAAGATCCATCTTTTTCAAACTTTGGGACAAAAGGACCATTTTCAATTGAATCCCAAATTCCTTTGTCAAGTGATTCCATAAAGATTTCCATTCTCACTTTCCAAAATTGGTAGTTCAAACCACAAAACAGAGGTCGTCTGTTGATTGAAGCACCTTCCCCAAAAGGTAGTCTATCAGCCATCAAAAACAGTTTTAGGATCACACTAGAATAAATTCCAAGAACCAAGCTCTTGATGCCAATTGTTAGAATGGATGGCTTTAAACTAGAGGGGGGTGAATGGTTTAAAGAGGGATTTCGAAAACTTTTAAGTCAACAATGAAATTACTTCAAGAAACAATTGATAAGGAATCCAGTTTGCCAAAACAATAAGCAAAAACAACAGCACCAGAAAAAAAATCGGTTGTTTCGCAGAAACAATTGGTTGTTTATACCAGTTTGCAAATATCAAAACTGAATTTAAAGAGTTAAGGATAGAGAGTATGCACAAAGATGTTTATACTGGTTCACTCTAAACCCAGAGCTACATCCAGTCTTCTCAGAAACCACTGAGGAATTCCACTAAGCAATCAAACCTAGATCACTTACAACATAACCAAGAAAGTGACCTTGATCCCCTCAAGACACACACTTCTCTTGGCCAACACACCAACACTAAGAATGCTGATCTTGATCCCCTCAAGAACACACATCACTTTTCAGCAAACACACAGAAGAAACTTGTTCAACAGATACAAGGATTACACTTGTTACAGAAGTAAATCTGAAATCAATACAAGCAGAAATCCTATCTCACACACTTTGATCAATCTCAATCTCTAAGCAATCTCAACTCTTTGAAAATCAGAATCTTGTTGTTCTCAAAAGATTGTTATTTCTCAAATCTGTTTTTCTGAATTTATTCAAAGATGTTTGTTATCAAATCTTAACAAATTTATTCATTGCATTTAAAGATTGGTCAAAGCATTAAAGACTGGAGCGTAAACAGTTATAAAACATTTAATGCTCGGTCAAAGCACAAAACAGTTTTTCTGTTATGGTACCAAAACAAACAATTGGTTGTTCCTCGAATCAATCGGTTGTTTTGGTTTTAATAGCTCAACCATTTGAAAAACAGTTTTCAATCTTTTCTAAAAACACCTAAGTATAAAACAATCGGTTGTTTCGACAAAACAATCGGTTGTTTTTCACTTAGTTTGAAAAACACTTTTCTTTTAAAAACATTGAGAATGTCTATGCTTTGGATTCAATCTAGAGTGGATTATAAAACTCAAACTACCCTAGATCCTAACTAAGACAGCTCAGCAACAGCAAGCACAGCCAAGCCTTTAACATCGTTCAAAGGGTTTGGATTCTTCAAAGCTTGAACACCACTTGGTTCAACACTCCTCTGCCCAGGTTCCTTTGGCCTTCTTGAGCCTCCTCTTCAGACCTCTGAGCAGGACTCTGTTGGCAGACTCGACCTGCCCATTTGTCTGGGGGTGCTCGATTGACGCAAACACCTGCTTTATTTCGACTTCTGAGCATAGCTTGCCCAGTTGTTGACTTGCGAACTGTGTGCCATTGTCAAACACCAAGCGTTTTGGGACCCCGAATGAACACACTATATTCTTCCACACGAAGTGCATGATCTTGTGAGTCGTGATCTGTGCCACTGGCTCAGCCTCGATCCACTTCGTGAAGTACTCTATGGCGACCATGAGGTACTTCATCTGCCTTATCACCAAAGGAAAAGGTCCCAGGATGTCGATTCCCCATGTATGAAATGGCCAAGGGTTGTAAATCGACATGAGCTCCTCTGGCAGCGCCTTGTGCCAGTCAGCGTGTTGCTGACACTGCTTGCACTGCTGTGTGTACCTCGTGCAGTCTTCCCTTACGGTTGGCCAATAATATCCCGCACGAATGGCTTTCGATGCTAGAGATCGACCACCAATATGACTCCCACATATCCCTTCGTGGAGCTCTGCCATTATACGTGCACATTGGTCTCCGCTTACACATACCAAGATTGGGTGAGTGAACCCGTGTCTGAACAGCTCTCCGTCAATGAGAGTGTACTTGGCATAATTTTTCTTGATTTTCCTGGCCATTGCGGATTCCAATGGAAGTATCCCATCAGCCAGTTAGCGCTTGTAGGGCGTCATCCATCTTTCTCCTCCTTCAACCAGGAAAACCTGCATTGACTCCTCACCCAGGATTGGATATATGCTTATCTTTTGGGTCTGTAGAGTCTCCTGGGTCAATGACCGATGACTCATCGCCCCTCCTCTTCTCGTGCTGACCTGGTGCACCCCCACCCAGTTATCTGTGGTGAAAGTTCAAGGTGTCTTCAGGGGGTTTCCTGTATGACCGTCCTCTTCCTCCCCCCTTGCCTGAACTGGCCAGCTTAGCTAGCAAGTCAGCTCAGGCATTTTGGTCTCATGGGACATGCACCAGCTAGAACACCACGAATGACCCCTTAAGAATCTGGACGTACCCTAGGTATGCGGCCATCTGAGGGTCCTTGGCCTAGTACTCTCCAATCACCTAACCTGTGACTAATAGGGAGTCGCTCTTTGCTAATAGACTCTGCGCTCCCATCTCCTTTGCCAACAGCATGCCAGCAATGAGGGCCTCGTACTCTACCTAATTTTTGCTGGCCTTGAAGGTGAACCGTAGGGCCTGCGCAATCAATAGCCTGTTCAGTCCCTCCAAGATGACACCTGCCTCACTGCCTTGTTTGTTAGAGGACTCGTCTACAGAGAGCACCCACCGAAAGTTGGCTTCCTCTTAGTGTGCATCTGCCGAGGAGAGCTCTACCACAAAGTCTGCATATATCTGGCCTTTAATAGGACCTCGGGGCTCGTACTGGATATCGAACTCTGAAAGTTCCACTGCCCAACATACCATCCTTCCCGCCACGTCTGGTTTCTACAGGACCTTGCGGATAGGCAGGTCTGTCATCACCACCACTGTAAAACTTTGGAAATAATGGCACAATCTCCTAGTTGAGAACACCATCACCAAGGCTGCCTTCTCTAGGGCCTGGTGATGTGATTCCACTAGCACAATTAGAATGATTCTTGACATTCTTAGGAATCACCTTGAGCTGGACATTATTGAGGCACTTTTCTTAGAGTTGGATCATTGTTCTAAGACAAGAACTCACCAAAAACTAGTACCAAATCCCAAACTCATTTGGATGTTCCACATATTGTCAAATTGAACCAAAAGAGATGGAGGAAAGGAAAAAACACTAATTAACAACACAAAACAGTAAGGAACCGAATCAAATTGCTGGAATTGAAGAAGAAAAGATGGAAAACAGCCAAGAACACAAATGAACCATAGCTACACAAAATAAGCTGAAATTGCCGAACCAAAACAATTAGAAAACAAGCTAAGACAAGGAAATTAACAAGAGAAGAAAGGAAGGAGAAGAGAATGCTCATGAAGATGGAAGAATGGTGAATGATCTCTCCACTAGAAGGGTGGTTGCTCCTAGATGAGAGTGTTGCCGCCACTTGAGGACACCATGGATCCTTCAAGATAAGACTAGAGAAGAAGGCTCAAAAGCTCTCCAATGCTCACTCCAATTTTGAGTATAGTTTCTTTAGATAAATTCAAATCTGAAAAATACAAAGAGAGCACCTCTATTTATAGCCTAAGGTGCTGAAATGTAAGCAACACAAATTCAAAAATTCCCTCCTAAGAATCATCTAGAATCGGCGCCAAAACCCAAGCATGAGGAAGGTGTGACTCCTTCCTTCACTTTGGCACCTCCTATTCTACTTCTACACCTATCTACTAACACCCCCCCTCCTAAAGCTTCTAACTAAAGCCTAAAAGATGCTATAACAAAAGAGGTTTCTAATGTTTCCCTCTAAGCACCTTCAACTAAAGAAATTACAAAAAGAGAAAATAAATGTCCTCTAGCTCCTAAAGCTTTGAACATGCTTCTTGTAAGCCTTTGAGGTGGGCTTTGACCTCCATGGGCGTCCTCCATTTGTGCCTCTACCTCTTCTTGATCTTGTTGATTGGCCTCCATGTCCTCTTGAGCTTGATCTCCATCACCTGGTATCTTACCTCAAGCCCTTGCAATACTTTGCTCACAAAGTATATGGGCTTCTGAACTTGGTCCTGCTCCTGCACGAGGACCGAACTGATCGTCCGCTCCATCACATCGAAGTACAGGCGGAGCGGAGTACCCACCTGTGGCTTGCACAACACTGGGGGGCTGGCTAGGTACTCCTTCAGCTTGAGGAATGCCTCTTCGCACTCTCTGGTCCAGACGAACCTGTTGTTCCTCCTCAGACATTCGAAGTAAGGGTGACCCTTGTCCCCTCCAGCTGATACAAATCTAGACAGAGCGGCCATTCGCCCTGTCAACTACTGCATATCTTTCACTGAGATTGGGTTTCTCATCGCGAGGATCGCAGCACACTTCTCGGGATTCGCCTCTATCCCATGCTCGGTGAGAAGGAAACCGAAGAACTTACCTGCTTCCACCCTGAACACGCACTTCTCGGGGTTCAGCTTCAGTTTGTACTTAGCTATTGTTGTAAATAGCTCTTCTAAGTCAGCAACATGTTGATCTTTAGCCTGTGAGGTCACCACCATGTCGTCCACATAGGCTTGCACGTTTCACCCTATCATGGGCGCGATCACTCTGTCCATAAACCTTTGGTAGGTGGCGCCTATGTTCTTCAGCCCGTAGGGCATCACTGTGTAACAGTAGCAAGACAGCTCGGTCATGAACGTTGTCTTACACTCGTCCCTGGGGTGCATCTTGATCTGATTGTACCCAGAAAAAGCATCCAGGAAGCTGAGCATCTTGCAGCCCGAGGCACTGTCTACCAAGGCGTCTATGCTTGGTAGAGGATAGGAGTCCTTCGGGCATGCTTTGTTGAGGTCAGTGAAGTCGACACACATTCTCCATTTCCCGTTGGCCTTCGTCTCTTCTTTAATGACCTGCCACCTCTCTTCGTTGAACTTCCTTCTTCTTTGGCAAACGGGCCTGACCTTGGGGTACATGGTGTGGCGGTGGCACAGGAAGTCTGGGTCTATGCCTGGCATGTCCGAGGCGGACCATGCGAAAGCATCCAGATGCCGTGCTATGACCTCGGCGATTTAGTCATGTGCTGCTTGGCCTTGCGACTTTCCAAGCTTGAACGTCTTACCTCCAATCTTTCTCTTCAGGACTTCCCCTGCTAGTTCGGGTCGCCTCTCCCGGGCGATCTCTACTCGGACTATCTCTGGTGGGGCAACCCCTTCTTCACTTGGTGCCCTGGTGGTAACCATGAACACCCCTCTCTTCGTCTTGAGACTATTCTCATAACACCTCTTAGCCTCTTTCTGATCTAACTTGATGGTAATCACCTTTCCTCCCAATTCAGGCAGCTTCATCTTCATGTGCCTCGTCGATGCCACCGCCCTCAGCATATTCAGCATAGGTCTACCCAGCAGTATGTTATAAGCAGAGGGGGCATTGACGACTAGGTACCCGATGTTCTCTATACGTGACGCAACGCCATCTGTGAAGGTAGTCCTCAACTCTAAGTGTCCACGCACCTCCACCTGATCTCCTGCGAAGCCGTACAAACAGCCAATATAAGGTCTCAATTGGTCAGGGGACAACTGCAGCTTGTTGAAGGTCGTCCAAAACATCACATCTGCCGAGCTTCCCTGGTCTACCAGTACACGATGTACCTTTCTCCCTGCGATTACTACTGAGATCACCACTGGGTCATTGTCGTGGGGAACAACATCTCGGAGGTTAGCCTTGGTGAAGACAAGGTCGACATCAAGGGCGTCGCGCCTCTACCGACATTACTGCTCGTGCATACTTCTTCTGTTGAGAAGCGGTGCACCCAACTCCTGAGAAACCCCCCGCAATAGTGTGGATTTCACCATGTACGGGTATCTCGTGCCCCTGATCTACTCCTGATGCCGTCGAATTCTGGGTTCCCTGGGACTTCACCAAGTAATCCTTCCGGAAACCATTCTTGACCAGCTCGTCTAACTAGTGCCCCAACGCCAAACAGTTGCGTATGGGATTGCCAAACGCTTGGTGGAACTCGCACCAGGCGTTCTTGTTAGGCCCTAAATTCTTGTCAGTCTTAGCGGGTATCTTCAATCTCTCCGCTATGTTAGGGACGACGATCATGTCCTTCAGTTCTACTACGAAGTTGTGCCTTGATGGCACATTCTCCCTTGCATGTTCTCTAGCTTGGGGCTTCCTTGGCTCGTAAGGCTGCTGCTTCGCTAGAGCCCTCTTCTCTGTTGTTCCCTCATGCACCCTCGGAGGTTGAGGTCGACTTGGTGCTCGCGGGCGCGTGGGGACAATGCACGCACGCTTCTCGTTGACCTCCCGTTCTGCAGCAATGTGAGCCACCGCTCGACGCCTTATTTCGCCGAAGGTCTTGGGGCGATCCCTGATGAGCGACTCACTAAAAGGCCCCGCACGATCCCTTTCTTGAACGCGTGCACCACCTGTGCCCCAAAACGATTGAGGAATTCTTTCAAGGACTCTCCCTGATATTGTCTTACGTCAAAGAGATCGTAAGAGATAGGTGGGGAAGCCTAATTCGCGATGTACTGCTCCCTGAAAAACTTCGACAGCTGCGCGAACGACGTTATGTGGCCATCAGGGAGGCTGATGAACCAGTCCATCGTCGTTCCCACCAGAGTGCTCATGAACAACTTGCATCGCACCACGTCAGAGCCCCCAACCAACATCATCTGCGTATGGTAGGCATGATGTGAGCCTCTAGGTCCTCCACACCAGTGAAAGTGGCTTTAGGCCCCACGAGCGTGGCTAGTATCACGGCGTCCATGATCGCTTGCAAACATGGCATTAGGAATTCCCTGGGTGGCGTCGTGGATTCTTGATCTTCCATCTCACGTTCCCCCCCTTGATTCCGCAACGCCCTACGCAATTCCTCGTTGGCTCTTTGCAATTCTTCATTCCTTGCCAGCGACGCAGCCAGATCCATCTGGATGCGTTCTTGATCTGCTCTTGATGCAGCCACCGTTTCTTGGAAAGCCTGCATCGTTTCCATGATCTATTGTAGGGTGAGGCTTTCGCCCTCATTCGGTGCAATGGATCCTTGCCTCGTGTTTCTACTCATTCTTGATTTTTTTTCTTGTTCTTGTAGATGGGACAGTGTTTCAAATCGTGCCCCACGGTGGGCGCCAAATGTTCCTGCCGGTTGACTCGATTATCCTCGCACGTCTACAGCGATCACACGCCCAGTTATCCTGCTTTCGTTCGTGCCTTTCTTGATCAAACACCTGAAAAGTAAAGACAAAGGGTGCCCTAGAGGCCGTTTGCACTCTGACGCTCAAGTCAATGTAGGGCAAGGAAACACCAAAGGTAAGCTGTAAAAAGCTCTGTGTAATTTGTGTGTGTATTTGCATAAATGATGTGTACCTTATTAGGTTTAATTCTACCCCTTATATACTCTAGGGTTTTCGTTGTCTCCGGTAACCATAATTAGGTTTTACTGAGGGAGTGCCTTAGCGTCACTATCACACACTCTTAGGACAATCTAGCGCGTAAGGCTCCCTTATTGGAGTGCAACCTCTGACGGGATGACCACCTGGGTACCAACTCATGCACCTAATCTTTGGGGCCATCTGTCTTGGGAGTGCCCTAGTTGTTCACATGGCATGCATGCAGCTCACTCCCGGAACGTGACCCTTACGGGTCGTATCTCTTCCAGTGGCTCTTTACTTGTGTTACGCATGAACACGTCATCCACACCACACGCATGGGGCCCTCGTGATTTAGGCTTCTCCCTAACTGATAACTAGTGTGTGGTCTGGGATCCACCTCTCGTGGCCCAGCTCCGTTGTTTGACTTGCCGAGTTCCGAGCACACATTAGCATATCCTAATAACCGATGCCTGATCACTCCTCGACACCCTGGGCGTACTATTTGTGAGGCACCTTGGACGTATTGCTTGTGGGACCCACCTTAGATGACCAAGGTCTGTGATGGCATTCCTATGAGCTCTTCTTTGCTTTATGGAGATGAAAATTGCGGAAGCTTGTGGATGAGATGAGCAAGGCCGTCCTAAGAAGTATGAGTGCCTTGAAGGTGCATGAAAGTGGGGAATTGGGGAGGTTTGACCAGCCCCTTTGAAGGTGATAGAGTGAAGATTAAAACCTAGATGCTAGGCAAGGAGTAGTGTATGACACAAAATTGGTAGCATAACAATACTCTATTCAATCTTACCAAAATGAGAGTCAAGAACCTCCTTATATAGGATTGGAGGGCTGGAATTTGAAGAGCCAAATACAAATGAAATGCTAGCCAAATTACATGCAAGTGTGAGCACATGGAAGCACATGGAGCACATGGCCCATGGGAGCACATGGGATGGTGGCTTCCAAAATTCAGCACATGTGAGGTAGGTTCTAGAATTCTTCCATGTGCTAGGAGTTCTAGAACCTTATGCTCCACTTAGGCTAATTATGGGCTGGACCTAAGTTTAATTAGGAGTAGGAAACTCTAATTAAACTTAGGTTAGCATTTTAGGTACCACTTTGCATGTTTCAACACATTTACAAAAATATTTAAACTATGCTACTTTGACTAGAAAAATAAGAAAAACTATGACACACTAGAGTTTATGACATGTAAAATGTGTCCTCTTGACCCCTCTTTGACTATGACTCTAGTGGTTGCCTCAAGGTAGCATTTTGGTGGCCTCTCAAAGGGTTGGTGCTGGGGCCTCTTCCATCATCCCCTCCCTCTTGAAAAGGATTTGTCCTCAAATCCATTGTTTCTTCTTCTTCATGACTAGGGAGATGGATGTATATGGCTGGATGGTGTCCATCATCTCCTCCTTCTTGAGAAAATCTATCCTCAGATCCACAGTGTTGATCTCGGATAGCAGCCTCTTGCTTCTTCAACTATGCTTGTCCTCCCGGATCAAACTTCCATCTAGGGGAATTATCAAATAAAGCAAATGTGTTAGTTGAAGTAGTTATATATAAATCAATTTTATGAAGTTGTCATTTTTGTTTTTCTTTTGCTTTTGGCAACTTTTTACAATATTTCTCTTTTGATCATTGTATGTGTTCTCTAATCCTCATTTTAAAATTTTCAATCTTTGTTACTTTTTCCTTAGGCACAAATCCTTTAGGAAATGGTAACAACTTAAAAGGAGAAAGAGAATTAAGTCCACATACAATTTCAAATGTAGAAATATTAGTAGTCTTGTGGACTACTCTATTGTATGCATGCTCATCTCTAGAGTTGTGTGTGCACTTCATGATTACTCTAGGTATAGTAGAAAGAGCTATATTTTCAATTTCAGTTTGACCATTCTTTTGAGGATGATAAGAATTTGAAGAGTATAACTTAGTTCCAAGTTTTTCTAAAAGTATCCTCAAAAAATGCTTTCCAAAGTTTGGAGCTCTTTTCAATACTATGCTTAGAGGTAAACTATGAAGTCTCATTACTTCTCTAGAGAAGAGCTTATCCACAAAAATGGAATCAATACCTTTTATGGTTCAAGGAAGCTCTAATATAAAATCTAGTTTTATATCTTCCCATGGATCATTTGCAAAAGGTAAAGGAGTATAGAGTTCATGAGACATCGTCTTAGATGTATTTTTAAAACAAGGAATGTATCTAGGGTAATGTCTTTGAACATCTTTTCTCATGGGTGACAAGAGTTTTCCTTTTAAAAGCTCTAGAGTTTTATCAACTCTAATTTGGCCCATGAGTTCTCCTTTATGAAGAATTTCTCTTTTATGTGTGAAGGTAGTCTCGTTGATACAACCTTTGTTCATGAAAATTTTAATTCTTTGCAATGGTTGTCTCAATAAGACATGAAAAGTTTCTTTAGGCACTAGCTCACATAAAAATTTGTCTTTGTAGATGCCTATAGATAACTTCACCTTCACTTGGTGATATCTTAGCACATATGAGAAATAATCTACTTCATCTTTATCTATGCAAGCCTCTTTCAAGGATTCTTCTTTTTTTACTAGGCTTGCAAGTGTTCCTTTACAAAAGGTAAGGCTAGGTTGTTCAACAAGAAGCATATTTTCAAAGGTGTTTTTAATTCTTTTGTCTTGTTGAATGACCTTGTGGGAAGGAACACTCTTCTCCCACGCCTTTTGTTTCCCAAGGGTTTTCTCTTTTTCTATTTTTACATTTTCATCACTCTCAATAGCTTCTTTTTCTTGGCTACTATTCTCATCTTTGTCCCTTAAGATCATAGATCTTTCATTGGAACATTGAGATGCTAATTGATCATTGCCAAGGTATTCTAAACATGGAATTTCTCTAGCTTGAGTGTGAGAGATATGCTTGGTTAGATTTTGGGAAAGTTCTAGAGATGTTTCTTGTATATGTTCTTCCCCTCTATGGAACTCATCCTTGTCATAAGATACATAGTATGAACTTTGTTATTGACTTGATTGTTTTCTCAAAATTTGTTTTTCAACTTTAATGCTAAGTTGAATCAAGTCATTTAAATCTCTATAAGGTAAAAGTTCAACTTTGTTTCTTATCTCAAGTTTGAGACCACTTAGAAACCTAGCTATGGTGGTATGGTTGTCTTCGTTAATCCTTGCCCTCTCAATATATGATATCATCTTTTGCCAATATTCTTCTACACTCATATCTTTTTGATGAAGTCTTTGGAGCTTGATGGAGATCAAGATCAAGAGAACATAGAGGCCAATCAACAAGATCAAGAAGAGGTGGAGGCACAAATAGAAGACGCCCATGGAGGTCAAAGTCCACCTCAAAGGCTTACAAGAAGCATGTTTAAAGCTTTAGGAGCTAGAGGACATTTATTTTCTCTTTTTGTAATTTCTTTAGTTGAAGGTGCTTAGAGGGAAACTTTAGAAACCTCTATTGTTATAGCATCTTTTAGGCTTTAGTTAGGAGCTTTAGGGGGGTGTGTTAGTAGATAGGTGTAGAAGTAGAATAGGAGGTGCCAAAGTGAAGGAATGAGTCACACCTTCCTCATGACTTGAAATAGGCGCCGGTTTTAGCTTGCTTTAGGAGGGAGTTTTTGAATTTGCGTAGCTTGCATTTCAGCACCTTAGGCTATAAATAGAGGTGCTCCCTTTGTAAAATGCAGATTTGAAATTTAGAGAAAAGAAACTATACTCAAATTTTGAGTGATCATTGGAGAGCTTTTGAGCCTTCTTCTCTAGTCTCATCTTGAAGGATCCACGGTGTCCTCAAGTGGCGGCAACACTCTCATCTAGGAGCATCCACACTTCTAGTGGCGAGATCATCCATCATTCATCCATCTTCATGAGCAATTCTTCTCTCCTTCCTTTCTTCTTTGTTAATTCCTTGTTCTAGCTTGTTGTCTTGTTGTTTGGTTCGGCTGTTCTTGTTTTTCCAGCACCTTTTTTTTCTGTTCTTTGCCTTTTAATTTCACTTTGTTCGGTTCAGATTGCTTGTCATCCTTTTCTGTTCGGTGTGTTTTAATTTTACCTCTCTTTGTTGATTCAATTTGACAATATGAGGAACATCCAAATGAGTTTGGGATTTGGTACTAGTTTTTGGTGAGTTCTTGTCTTAGAACATTGATCCAACTCTAAGAAAAGTGCCTAAATAATGTCCAGCTCAAGGTGATTCCCAAGAGTGTCAAGAATCATTCTATTCTATGCTATTGGAATCACATCAGAGCTTGTCCATCAACTTCCTATTGTAATGTGAGGGAATATGGCGACATCTCAAGGCTCCCCTAAGGTCATTCCAAGATGTAATGGGAGGGTCCTTGTGGAGATGTCTCTCTCTTTTTAGGGCATTCCACCAATACATAGCATCACATTGAAAACTTAAGGTAGCTAAGGGTACTTTCTTTTCTTCACTCACATGGTTGTAAGCAAACAATTGCTCTACCCTTATCTCCCAATATAGATATGTTTCTACATCTTCTTTTCCATAGAAATGAGGTAGCTCTACCTTAACCTCCTTTAGGTTTTCTTGTCTCTCTTTTCTAGCTCTCCTAGGGGGTGGTTGATGATATTCATTTATCCCAAGACTTTCTTCCCCAAAAGATTCACAAACTTGAGAGCTATATACATGAGAATGTAATTTTTTTGAAATTTGAGACTTCTCATCCTTTGCTTTAGTCAATTCATTAGTTTTGGTATCATTCTCCAATTGTTTAGATGAAATTGATTGAATATCCTTGGAAAGTTGTTTTAAAATAGATTTCAAGGATTTCACATCACTTTTAAGAGATTTTGAGGAGTGAGAAGACATGATTAAAGCTTTGTGTATAGAAATGTTTTACTTTAAGAAAGATGAGGAAAGTTAATGAAGGTAGTTTTCCAGGTAAGAGAGGTGAGTCACAATGGACTACTTAAATACCAAGTCTTTGCCTTAGCCAAAAACTATCCCTCAAGATCTTCACACAAATCTTTCTTTAGGTAAATCACTTAAAACACAATGAGGATGTAGAAATCAAATTTTATGCAACAAAAACAATGCAAGCTATCTATCAACCCAAGCAAAATTATCAAAGCTTAAACAAGACAAAAGCAAAAGCAATTAAGCGTAGCTAACTAAATGCAATTGACGTAATTAAAGCAATTAACAAATGCTAAGCTAGAAAGTTTAAGCTAGTCGGCCCTAGGTGAGGCTTCTTGGACACTTGGAGCCCTTGAAGACACACTCACCATCTAATTGCGTGATTAACAAGTAATTAACAAGAGTTAAATTGCAAAGAAATTAAATGGCACTCCCTTTGTTGTTTTTTTTTCTAATTGCACTCCCTTTGTTGTTTCTTCTTTGTTGGGCCTTCCAAGGTGTGTGGTGTATTTAGTATGTGTTTGTTGCTGCCCCCTTGCCTTTGATCCTCTTGGAATTAGGTAATTAAATTCTTCAATCCAGCACCTATTAAGCAAAACTAGACTCCCCTCAAGTCAATTCCCACTCAACAAGTACCAATTCATATTTAATCCACCACAAAGCTTAGAGGTCAAAGAAATAAAGCAAGAAACAAATTAATTTGAAAAACAGTATCACACAAATGGAATTAAATGTGACACAACTTTGAAAGAGTTCAAATGAAATTAGACAAGCAAATAAAAAGGCACTCAAAGAAATGGATGGCACACAAAAAAGAACCTATGGAATAGCACTAGATTTGATTTAAAAACCAAAAACAGCACCACTGAAACAAAATCTTGTGGTCCAAAATGCGTGACTTTTATAGATTTATGCTGAGCTGGCTCTTTAATGCTGGGGCCTCTTCCATCAGTCTGACCACTCCTCGACGCCCCGGGCGTACTGTCTGTGAGGCGTTGGCCCTGGCTGCTTCATGGGACCCAGCTTACGTGGCCCCACATCCACCAGCGGTCAACTGCGGGGTGGTGTGATACGACCACAATATTCTCGGGATTTCCTCTGACCAATTTCCCTTTTCCTTTTTCGACCTCCTCTTCAGTCCCCTCAAAATGACCCTGTTCGCTGACTCTACCTGCCCATTTTTTTGTTGGTGCTATACCGAGGCGAATACTTGCTTTATTCCGAGCTCTGTGCACAACTTTCCCAATTGTTGACTAGTGAATTGGGTTCCATTGTCGGATACTAAATGTCTTGGAATCCCAAAATGACACACAATATTCTTCCATACCTCCCAATTGCTCACAACGCTGGACATATCTCCCACAATCCTCCTTCATGGTCCTCCTATGTGGCTACCACAAATACTCTCATGGAGCTCGGACATGATCCGAGTGCACTGGTCCCCACTCACATAGGTGAGAAACAGGTGAGTATAGCAGTAACAAAATAAGTTATGATCTATCAGAGTGTACTTTCCCGAATTTCTCTTGACAATCATCGCCTCCATGAGCTTAGAGGGGAGTAATCCATCAGCGAGGTACCGCTTATAAGGCACCAACCAAGTCTCCTCGGTTCTGACATGCATGACCTCAGAATACTCAACCTCAAAGGATTTACAGATAGTTATCCTCGGGACTTTCAGCATTTCCTGGACCATCGAGCGATGTCTTCTCCCTTGCTCTTAGCCGACCTACAAAACTCCCAGGTGATCCACCCTTGACAACTCTTTTGTAGTTGTCCTGTGCGACTACAAGGTCTCTTGGATTACTGACCTTTGCCTACCTCCCTTCCCCAAGCTGGCCAACTTGGACAGTAAGTCTGCTCGAGAATTTTGCTCCCTGGGTACATGGACAAGGTCGAATGCAAAGAAAGTCGCTTTAAAATTATTACATACCTGAGATATGATGCTAGCTGCGAGTCCTTAGCCTGATACTGACCTGTGACTTGCCCAGTTACAAGAAATGAGTCACTCTTCACCAACTAGCTCTGAGCTCCCACCTCCTTGGCCAACAACATACCCGTTATCAAGGCCTCGTACTCAGCTTGATTGTTGTTTGCCTTAAACACAAACTTGAGGGTCTGTTCGATCAGGAGCCCGTTTGGTCCTTCAAGAATGACCCCAACTCCGCTTCCTTGCTAGTTAGAGGATTCGTCAACAGAAATGACCCATTGGAAACCGTTTAGGTCAAGCTGGGAACTCTCAGACGTAAGCTCTACCATAAAATCTGCATATACCTGGCCTTTAATAGGCCCTCGTGGCTCATACTGTATGTCGAATTCAGAAAACTCAACCATCCAATGAACCATCCGACATGCGATGTCGGGCTTCTGAAGTACCTTACGAATAGGCAGGTCAGCCATTACGACCACGGTAAAGCTTTGAAAATAATGTTGCAATCGCCGAGCTGTGAACACCACAACCATAGTGGCTTTCTCAATAGTTTGATAGAGTCTAAATAGTTTGTTTATGTTTTCAAATAAGGAAGAAGCAGTTTTGAGAAATTCAGTTTGACAAATTTGATCTTAAGATTTCAAGATTCACATCAAGTTTTGGATTTTCAAGAAAGAGTGGAATAGGATTGCAATTGTATTCTTTTCAGATTGTACTGTGATCAGGTGTAATCCTTTCTCAATCTTCTGTATTTTTGTTGTATTGCCAAGGAGTATTGTGTGTTCTTGAGGTGTTCATGATCAATACTCTTGGTGTGGTTTGCCAAAGGTAGTGTGTTTTAGGGGTTCAAGGTCACTACTTTGGTGTGTGGTGTTTTGTAATCTGGTTTGATTGCTTAGTGGATTACCCAGGGAACTGGATGTAGCCCTTGTTGTAAGAGTGAACCAGTATAAACTGTTTGTGTGCATTTCTCTTTCTCTTAAACTCCTTTAAATTCTGTTTTTAAGTTGTTTAAGTTTTAATTGGTATAAACAACCGATTGATTCGAAGAAACAACTGATTGTTTTTCTATGCTTTGCTTTAAAACAGTTTGTGTTCTTGGCTAACTTGATTCCTCTTCTGGATTTTTATACAGAATTTCATTGAACCTTCAAAATTTTTCAAAAATATCTTATAAACAATGCACCACCCTCTTGTTTAAGGCCATATATTCTAACATCCTCATCTTTATAATTGTTGCGCATTTATCCAAGTTCGCCTCTATACCTCTCTCTGTCAACACAAAACCGAGAAACTTCCCTTCTTCAACACCAAACACACATTTCTCAGGGTTTAACTTCAAATTATACCTCGCTATCGTGGGGAATAGCTCTTCCAAGTCGGCAACATATTGATCTTCCTTCTCTGAGGTGACGACCATGTCATCCACATATGCCTGGATGTTACGCCCAAGCATTGGGGAAAGAATTCGGTCCATGAGCCTTTGATAGGTAACATCGGCATTTTTCAAACGAAAGGGCATGACCTTGTAATAGTAAATGGCGACCTCATCCATAAAAGTTGTCTTGCACTCATCCTTCGGGTGCATATGAATATGATTATACCCTGAAAACGCATCTAGAAAACTCAACAACCGACATCCTGAGAAGCTATCCACCAAGGAATCTATGCTCGGTAGAGGGTAAAAACCCTTGAGGCATGCCTTATTTAGGTCAGTGAAGTCAACAAACATCCTCCACTTCCCATTTTCCTTCTTCACAAATACAACATTCGTCAACCACTTAGGGTATTGGATCTCCCGAATGTGGCCAGCTACCACAAGCTTCCTTGTTTCTTCTCGGATGACGATACGTTTCTCTTCATTAAACTTCCTTATTCTCTGGACCACGGGCTTGACCTTTTCGTCCATGGTAAGTCGATGGCACAAAAAGTCTGTATTTATTCCAGGAATGTCGGTGGATGAAAATGCAAAAGCGTTCATGTTCACCAAGATAACATCGGCTATTTTATCTTCCAATTCTTTGCCCAGCGTGGTGCCGAGCTTGGATTTCTCCCCCTTTATCTCCCTCTCTTGAACCTCTCCAGTAGGTTAAGGTCGCCTTTCATTGCTAGTTGGCACCTCTGCATCCATCCTGGCCCTCTGGGCAGGATAATAACTGCGTAAGCTCCCCTACGATTCTTCAAGCTGCTCTCATAACATTTCTGTGTCGTCTTCTGGTTGGCCTTTATAACGATCACCCCTTCTTCCAACGAGGGCAACTTCATTTTCATGTGGGCGGTTAAGGCTATTGCACCTAACCTATTCAAAGAAGGTCGCCCCAAAAGCAGGTTGTATGCAAAGGATGCATTGGCGATGATGTACTTGACAGTAATCGTCCTGACTGCGTTTTCATATGAGAAAGTAGTCCTCATCTCCACATATCCTTGCACCTCCACCTGATCACCTGCAAAACTGACCAGACAACCATCATAAGGCCTTAACTGGTCGGGGGATATTTGCAAACTTGTAAACGTCCCCCAGAACATCACGTCGGCCGAACTTCCTTGGTCGATCAAGACTTTGTGCACCTTTCGTCTTACCATAACAACAAATATCACCACTAGATCATCCTCATTGGGGAACACGTACTCTAGCTCGGAACCTGTGAAAAAGAGGGAAGGTTGTGCAGGGCGGTCAGGCCTTCTCACATCCAAGGACATTACCACCCGTGCATATCATTTCTGCTTGGAGGTCAAGCTTTCCCCTCCTGAGAATCCTCCTGCGATAGTATTCAACTCCACATTGATTGGAGCTTCATGTGTTTGATATCCAGTTGCAACTTCTCCTCTTAACTTTTCCTGGCTAGCCTCGAGATACTCCTTTAAGAAACCATCTTTGACCAGACTGGCCAGTTGGTAACTTAAGGTTATGCATCGTTCAACGCTATGCTCAAATGCCTTGTGAAATTTGCACCAGGCAGCTCTTCGTGACCCCAAAAATCAAGCTATCTTTTGGGGAAATTTCAGTTGATCCGCCACCCTTGGCATGCTTAAAATCTCTTTGCATGATACTAGGAATCTGGCCCAATCGCTGCCTCCTCTCTGGCCCTTGTCTCGGGCTCCTCCTTCTTAGCAACATATGGAACATACCTCGAATTCGTTTTCTTCCCGACGGAGGCTTCGTTGCTCCTGCTGGAACGGTCTCGGTTGTTTTCCTTATGTCGAGGTTAATTTGACTGTGAGGCGGTATTTTTCTTGAGCACGAACTCCTCAACTTCAATATGGGCAGTAGCCCGCTGGCATGCCTCGGATAACATCTCCGTCGGATTCCTGATCAGTGAGTCACTGAACGGGCTTGTTAACATACCTTGTTCGAAAGCAGCGACCACCATCTCTTCATCCTATGTTTGAAGTCTTATCGAGACTACACATAATCTATTCAAATATGCTTTCAACGACTCCCCTTCGCTTTGTCTAGCATTGAACAGGTTACACAATCGTGGGGGTTGACCTTATTTGCCGAAAACTGCTCCTTAAACATTCTAGAGAACTGGGAAAGGAAGTGATATGACCATCCAAAATCCCGCTAAACCACTGCAAGGCGGTCCCTGTGAGCGTACTCATGAACACCTTACATCGAACTGCATCAGACCCCCTAGAAAGGATCATGTGAGCCCTGAACGCCTTTAGGTGATTCTCAGGATCCTCTACACCAATGAACAAGGCGATCTTGGATGTTATGTAATGAGGTGGCACCGACTCATCCATAATTTGCTAAGAGAACGGCTTGGGGTTGTCCCTCGACGAGAAATTTGTGGAACGTACGGGATGTCGACCCTGTTGGCGCAAGCTTCTCTGCAGCTCCTCATTAGTCCTGTGCAACTCCTCATTGGCATGTGCATGCTCCTTCATAGTCATTCGGGAGGTCCCAATCTCTGCCATAAGGTGTGCCCGAAGGTGCTCTTGGTCAGCTTGGGCCTCTACTTGTAGTCGTTCTTGCAATGCCTGGGCTTCTTCTCGGGCTTGCTCCTGCTCTTGACGATATTCCTCGTTTGCCTCCTAAAAATCCTCATGATCTCCATAATTTGTTGCCACGCTGGGGCCTCGCCTCCTTCAGATCCCAACGATCCTTGCCTCGTGATACGACCCAAATCCACAAGAAGATGACCAAGGATGCCAACTGTGAAGGGTTATCTCAACAATCAAGGGAAGACCACATCAGTAGGAGGAATGGACAAGGACCGGAGCACTTAAAGTTCTTCCTACTAGTCTTTTTAAATATTTAGAAAAATGTTGTAAATAAGTTGGGCTCACATGAGGGGTCCAAATAGTAGAATAAACAAGAGTAGGTCTATATAGCAATATTTGGAGGTGAAGACATAAGAATGGGCCCATAAGAAGTCCATTATGGTAAAAAGGAAAACCTAGATTCTAGAATGCATAGGATTGTGCGGTTTTGACCAAAGTCAAGACCTAAAATCGCACCATATCTCACCTTCCCATTCTACCCTCTTTTCTTCTTTTCCAAGGCTCCTAAATCTATAAATAGGGAGGCCTACCTCATGTATTGACATGTTGAATGAAGAGTAAAGTTACTATACACAAATTGTGTTAGAATTGTGAGTGAGTGAAACTCCTCCTAAATTGGTCGTATCTTGTGAGTGTTGTGATCTCTTAAGTGGTGGCATCTACACTTATCTTGGATTAAATTCACCATCCAAGTGGCATGCTCCTTTCACAATTCCATATCTCCTTAAGTTTCCTTTCACTCATCTCTTTCCATTCCATTTCCATTCCTATTTTAAATTCCAAAATATGTCTTGTTATTGTTCTTGTTTCTTGAATTCAATTCGGTTCATATGTTTCTCATCTTGTGTTTGATAAATTGTCGCACCATATTTTGGCATTCATCTTCACTTTAATTGTGTTTTTCCTTTGGCCTTATGGAAATGAACCTTCACATCTACTTAACAATTGTTAAGTTAATGTCCAGTGAGAATTTTCCTTAGGTTTCTCACCTATAATTGTCCTAAAATCTAAATCTAAGTAAAGTGTCACCAAACAAATGAACAATCCTAAAATCAACTCACGTCACCTTGTGTTTCTCATCTCGCTGTGTGGTCAGTCGCAAATGTGGATGGGATCAAGTTTTATCGGCCCCACGATGGGAGCCAAATGTTCTCGTTGGATTGAATGGGAGAGCTCCGCTTTTGGTCTGTCTTCAATTGGTGCTCTGAAACGCTGCTCCACTAGGACAAATGGGACTCTACCTGTTGATCACACTCTGACGATCAAGTTAGTAAGAGCATTCAAACTATAAAATTGCTTCATTATAGAGTATTTAGAAAAGAGTACATTTACCCGGAGTCTCAAGCCCCTTTTACAGACATTCCTTCAACAATTTTCATCAATGAGAATATAATCTCAACATCCAAAATATAATATTCAACAATAATTTGTTCACCTGTTACTTTAAGGTACAAACATTCTTAACAAGTTTTACTTGCATTTAATAATATACGTCAACCAATTTAGTTATTCCTGTATACCTTAACCAATTCAATTATTTCTTATGTTATTTTTAATTATCTATTCCACGTAAGTTTACTAGAAAACCTGGGCTAACCTCCTAACACACTTTTGGGCCCATACCCAGCCTAGGCCGAGTTAGGTGTAACTCGCACAACCGAGTTGACCATACCTAAAGGCTTGGATCGAGGTCCCGAGCACTCCTGACCAGTACAATTATTATCATTTAAATTTTTTGTGATATTTTAAATTTGTTATCATATTATTCTCAAAATCGCTTATATATTTAAATTTGTTATCATATTATTCTGAAGATAACAAAAATGTTTATTATCATTTAAATTTGTTGTGATATTATTAAAATCATCATTATCATGATCTCTCACATGAGAGAAATTATTCTTGTTACTAGATATAGAGCGTAGTAGTGTAAACGTACATGTCTAGGAAATTTCTGGCAAGGAAAGACTTGGTATTTAAGCGCGTCCATTGGTGACCCGCCTCTCTTTCCTGGGAACTTACCTGGTGTACTAGTTCACATTCTACAATCGTTGTTCGAGTAGAAACTGAGATGTCGCTTCATCATCATCATTATGATGATCTCTCACATGAGAGAAATTATTCTTGTACTGGATATAGAGCGTAGTAGTGTAAAAGTACATGTCTAGGAAAGTTTTGGCAAGGAAATACTTGGTATTTAAGCGCATCCATTGGTGACCCCTCTCTCTTTACTAGGGGCCTTTTAATGAGGTCGCCCTAAATTTTTTTTTGGAAATCTACAACCAGATACAGTTTCTCTGATTAGCCGCACCCATAAGACAGCTTAACTCAGAACAAGTATAGTTACTCCGATTAGCTACACCCATAAGACGACCTAACTCGGAACAGTTATAGTTACTCCGATTAGCCGCACCCATAGGACGGCCTAACTCCGAACAGTTACAGTTACTCCGATTAGCCGCACCCATAAGACAGCCTAACTCGGAACAGTTACAGTTACTTCGATTAGCTGACCTAACTCGGAAAAGACATAGTTACCCGATTAGTCGCACTGTAAGACGACCTAACTCGAAACAAATATAGTTACTCGATTAGTCGCACTATAAGACGGCCTAACTCGGAATAGATATAATTACTCGATTAGTCGCACTATAAGACGACTTAACTCGGAACAGATATAGTTACCCAATTAGTCGCACTGTAAGACGACCTAACTCGGAACAGATATAGTTACCCGATTAGCCGCACTGTAAGACGACCTGACTCGGAACATGTATAGTTACCCGATTAGCCATAATGTAAGACGACCTGACTCAAAACATATATAGTTACCTGATTAATCGCACTGTAAGACAACCTAACTCAGAACAGACATAGTTACCCGATTAGTCGCACCATAAGACGACCTAACTTGGAACAGAAATAACTACCCGATTAGTCATACCATAAGACGGCCTAACTCTTAAGAGATATAGTTACTTGATTAGCCACACTATAAGACAACCTAACTCTGGGGCAATCACCTTCTACGCTCATCACTTGGTCGAACATGAGTCCAGGATATCTCGGTAGTGATGACAGCGGCATACTATTTCAGCTGAACCATAAGGTAAGATTTCTTGGTAAGGTGTGTGCTATAAATGTCAAGATAACCAATGGTGCAGGTTAAGTTGAAACAGCGAGTGATTCGGCTGACCCTGAAGGGCGCCATCCATCAAATATCTAACTCAGGTTAGCAAATTTGTAATTTGTTTAGCTATGTTGCATTTAGTATGTAAAGCCAATTTATTTGGTAAAGTACTTTTGACATGCATTTATGTGTTAAAGGCAAAACTATCAACGCCCTAATGGGGCACAATTAAATGGAATCATGAGTTTAAGCTACATAAAATGATAAACATTCTTGAGATTGTCTGAGTTCAAACATTAAATACACATTTTAGAAGGATGAACAAAACGACTAATAAATTTTGATATTAAATATACACATAAGAATAAAATATGGTTCATAATCTTAGAGTTAGGAGTCGTCCACTAGCTTCCCATCAACTATTCTTTTGCATCCCCCCTTGAGTTTTGTTGGCCAACTCCAAGCGCACCTCAGCAACCTCAGTACGGAGGCGCTCAACCTCTTGTTGGAGTTCGACAATTTGTTGGGCTTTCTTATCCTCAGTCTTTTTCCAATCCCCTGCCTTGACATCAGCTAAACATGTCAGGGCAAACGCCTGGCCAAGGAGTTTCTTAATGTCTAGACGGAGTCGATCTTCATCATGAGCCATCACTCTAGCCCTATCCTCGTCCAGTAGGAAGCATGTTTCACCATGAGTTGAGATATCACTACATATCGGTTCCCCCTCTCTACATGCTACAACTTTTACTAAGTTTTCATCTTTTTTGCTCAAGGCCCCTGATTCCCTCAACTCCCTAATTTCAAACGAGTAGTGAAAATAAAGGTTTCTTTAAGCAGTTCTTTTTTGGCCCAAGGATAAGTAGAGTTATAATCCATCTTTGAAAGCAACTAAGGCATGAACAAGCAATGAAAATACGAAGCACAGATAAGCCTCTTCGCCTCGCCGTTCTTGGCTCAAGGTTGGGGAATTGTGTATTGGTCGGATGTGCTCGGGGTCCGATCCGAGCACTTAAGCACACTATCCTAACCTGCCTAATCTATAAAGGCAAAATGCTTAGCTCGGGCCAAAACAGTGATAGACCCAATGACACATCAAGTAGTTGGCCCAAACAACTGACAAAGGTATTTTGATAAGGTAACTAAAATAAAAACAACTGAATGAACTAGGCACAGTTAGAGATAATGTTCTACATGCACCCCTAAACTAAAAGGGATATATTAACATAATATCTTTATGTTTATTAACTCCTGAAGGGAGATCTACAAATGTTATAAAAGGGCCTCAAGACCTTGAACAAAGGTAAGTTCAATCTTGTGAAACTACACTCATACAGATACTCATAATTATATGCTCTCACTGACTTGATCGTCAGAGTCTTGTTAACAGGTGGAGCTTCCCTCACTGTGAATTATTAGCATCCCAAAGCAGCAACAGCAAAAAAGAAAAGTCAGCCCGGAGTCCACTTATCCAAGTCAGCAGACGAGAATAAAAAATAATACAATATTTTTTTTATTATAACAAGTAAATAATTAAAATAAAAAAAATATGATAAAAAATTAAATAACTTTCATATAAAATTATTTTAAAATTTAATAACTAATTTTATGAAAAATTTTAAATTAAATCATTTAACTTGTAAATTAATTATTATATTATAATGTTTTTAAATGGATATGTGAAAAACAATTATGCATTACTTAGAATTAAAGAAATTATATTTTAAATTTTTAAATATTCTTTTATTTTATTTATTTTATAATTAACTATATTTTAATTTTTACTTGTACTCATTCTTATTAAATTTTAACTAAAGTATTTTAATAATTTAATATATTAGGTAATTGATTTACTTTTTTATTACATTAATTAACAAATCATTAAAAAAAATCTTTCTTTTTGTTTACTTTTCTTTAGTTGAGAATAAAGAAAATCCCCTACTTATTCAAAGAAAGCATAAGTACATAATCACAACATAATCCAAAGTGTATTTGGTGTTCTCATCTTTTCCTAGTTGGTGATGCACTCTTGTGTCCCCTTTATCTTCCCATTGTGGGGACCAAATGGGACTCCAAACGTCACAACCCCAAATCCAATTAGTCAACTATCTCAACTTTGTCCATAATCAACCTCTCACATCAAATCAAACATTAAAATACAAGAAAAAGAAAGCCCATGTGCCATTTATGCTAACATGCCGAGAAACTATCATTATATATACATGAAAAATAAAACATAAAAAAATGTCTTTGATCGATTTTTGTAAGAAACTGGGGAAATTTTGACCCACTTATTATTAAAATGAAGCTATTTTTTAAAATATTATAAATTTGGAGAATTAGTGTACCTTTGAAAAAACGTAAATTGGTATTAAAGTAGCATGTCATATGTGTTTTTGTGTAGTATTTTGAATTAATATCGTGTTATTTTAACATGATTTTATTTTAATATGATAAATATTATCATATTTTCACATGACTTTTTCATAATAGAATTCTATGTCAGTACGATTTTTTCAATCTAGGAATATTTTTAAAAATTACATATCTAAGTAATAAGAAATAAAGATAAAATTATTGTAGTTTCATATAAATTATTATGTGACTTTATGCTATGTTTACGATAATTTTTTATTCTTTGAATAAATAAAAATCTTGCCTTTATCATTGAATAGTCAAATTATTATCTATAAAAAGGAGTATGACAACTAATAATTTTTTATTCAAATTTGTAAGTATATGAGATATTTTCTATAAACTTTTTATGTGTGATTGATAGTTGATACATTGCAATCAACTTTTCTTTGTATTTGATATTAAATGACTTATATATCTATATATAAGTATAAATTTTTAAAATAACCATTTAAATGAAAATTTTAATAAAAAAATTCTCAGTACATTGAGCCAATTTAAGTATTACTTATTTACTTATTTTAGAAATTCTTGAATTTACAATTTATTTCATAATAATTGATATTTTCAATTTGCAAAATATTGTTAACTTTGTTCTTAAAATTTGATTTTACATAAATTACCTCAAATTTAATGAATTTTGAGTTATGTATTTCCATTAATTGTTCTCATCAACTACCATAAATACAATAGTGTAAATGTTGATGTATTTATAGAAAGAGTTAGGCTATTTTAGTAGAATTGAATAAAAAGACATATATTAATTGTTAATCTTAAACTATATATAAAAATGTTTAAAAGCAAAGGGTAATGTAGATTTCAATATAGGTTCATTTTAAAGTTGGAGAATGAAGAGAATAAAAGGAAATTTAGTTAAAAATAGCTGCATAGTTTGAATTCAGACGACCGGTGTGGAATGTGACATGCAAGTATTCTTCAAAGATATATAGAAAATACACTACAGTATAATAAATTCTGAAGGGGGTTTGAACCTACCAAAAATGTTTTAGCTCTACTATATCATCATTTTGAACTAATACCAGTTTTTAAGTTAGGTACTACACGTTTTTTTTATTATCAAAGAAAATTTTACTTTATGAAAAATGTTAAAATTGAACATTTTGGACTCTAACTCATTGTTCTAAAAGGTTACATCTCTTCCACTCTTACCAATTAGAAAAACTGAAGGTGTGGAATATAAAAGACTATATAATGGAGATTTTTATTTTGTCACCTCGTAGTCTCCTCCTATATCTCATGAAGTTGTATAAAACATAAAATTAATCCTCTATTTATATATTTTTCTCTCCAATATCTGACTCTTCTCTCTTGTTCTATGCAATGATTCTTGTCGCCATTACCAACTTTGTCTACTCGTAATGGTTGAAAGGTGTAAAAATTTTGTTTATGTTTTTTTTCTCTCTTAGTTATTATGCACATTATTAGTCACTGTATAATCTAGTCACTATTTTGTTATTATGTTAATATCCTTTAGTCTGTGTTTAGATGTTCACGTATGTATATAAGCATAAGTGAGCAGTGCTTACTCAACATATAATGAAATATACTTTTTCTCTCTGTTTCTTATATTCCAACATGGTATCTAGAGCTACAGTTTTTTTCTCTGTCACGTCATTACCTCCTCATCTCCTTCTTCTTCTTCTTCTTCTACCTCTGACCACTCCGTTTCTGTGTCACCTATGGCCACCCCCTCCACCACCGTTCACCATTTTAATACTCCCATCTCCTTCAAACTCAACGATGATAATTTTCTTGTATGGAAGCAACAAGTTCTAGCCACTCTCCGTGGGCTTGAGTTAACACATTTCTTGTATGGCAGTGTTGTTCCTTCCGAGTTCCTGCCAACCCAGAACAACTCAACTCTGGAAAATCCTGAACATTGTTCCTATAAAAAACTAGACCAGCTCCTTGTGGCCTGGCTCCTTGCCTCCATGTCTGCCTCTCTATTAATCAAAATGGTGGGTCTTGACTCCTCCGCTGAAATCTGGCATCGCCTCCTCACTCACTATATCTCTCACCGCGCAATGATCACTATATCTAAAGAACCCCAAGAATGATCGATTTGTTTCTACCTACGTCAATGATATTAAGAAAATCACCGACTCTTTGGCTGTTGTTGGTTCTCCGCTATCCACCATAGATCACGTCGATGCTATCCTCGATGGCTTATCTCCAGATTATGATGGATTCGTCACTTCCATTCTTTCGCGCAATGACCCATATACTGTGGATGAGCTTGAAGCTCTTCTTCTTGCACAAGAGGAACGCTTTGAAAAACATAAACTTGTTCAAGATCCCCTCCTTCAGGTTAACACGGTTTCGGCTTAATGGCATGTAAAACACCAGAACCGCAAGAAATCTTCTGCTTACGCTCCTCGAGGTGGACGTTCTTACACTTCTTCTCCTCGTTCTTCTATTCGACCTTCGTTCCATCAATCATTTTCTTGGCAGTCTGTCAAACAGTTTTGCCAAATTTGTCACAAATCTGGTCACACTGCAGACGCTTGTTGGCACCGATATGATCCTCCAACCACCACTTCCTTCACTGCAAACATGTCGCAACATACTTCGACCTTTGATAATTACTCTGCACCATCCATTCTTGGCGCTCCTTCCACCATTGAAGACCCTCTGTGGTATCCCGACACTGGTGCTATACACCATATTACCAAAGATCCCAAGATATTCACTCACAAACAATCCTATCATGGTAATGACGACCTCAAGCTAGGTAATGGCCAAGGTACGCATATTTTCCATACTGGGTCTGCTTCTTACATTACTCCTCACTCACACACTGTTTTCAAACTACATAACCAGTTACATGTTCCTGACATTACCAAAAATCTTATTAGTGTTGCTCAATTTGCCAAAGACAATAACGTTTATTTTGAATTCTTTCCTAACTTCTGCAATGTTAAACACCAGGTAACTCAACAGATTTTACTACGTGGAATCATTAAAGATGGGTTATATGTGTTTCCTCCCTCCACTAATCTCATTGGTTGCACCGTTAACTATGCTTCTTACAAACCCATGCTTTCTACTTTACAGCTTTGGCACAATAGAGTTGGTCATTGTAATTTCTTTGTTGTTAAACGTGTTTTGAATAGTTGTAATGTTGCTTACTCTTCTACCACACGTTTTTGTGAACCTTGCATACATGGAAAACTTCATCAGCTTCCTTTTCATACCTCTCTTTCTCAATACACTGCACCTTTACAGTTAGTTTTTATTGATATATGGGGTCATGCTCTTGTATCTCTTTTTTAGATGCTCACACCAAATACACATGGCTGTTTCTTTTGAATAATAAATCACAAGCCCTAAATTCGTTTATTCATTTCAAAACGTATGCGGAAACTCAAACTGGTTTCAAACTGCGTGCTATCCAAACTGATAATGCGAAGGAACTCATATGTTTTAAAAGTTTCACTCTAATGCATGGTATTCTTCATCGTTTCACTTGTCCCCACACCCATGAGCAAAATGGTTTCATCGAACATAAACATCGTCACATCTCTGATATGGGTTTAACTATTCTCTCTTCTGTTTCGTTACCCATCAAATTTTGGGGTGAAGCTTTTATAACTTTTGTATATATCATTAACATGTTGCCTTCCCCTATTTTACAAAATAAATCCCCTTATGAATTGTTGTTTCACAAACTGCCTGGTTATAATACTTTAAAAACGTTTGGGTGTGCTTGCTATCCTTTGCTTCGACCCTACAACAAACACAAACTTGACTTCAAATCAGCTTGCTTCATTTTTCTTGGCTACAACGTTCATAATAAGGATTATATTTGCCTCTCTAACACAGGTAAGGTTTATATATCTAGGCATGTCATTTTTCATGAAGAATTATTCCCCTATGGCCTTCTTGAATATAAGTTTCATCACCCTATGCATGATAATATTGATTCTGATTCTTTGAACCACGCTATTATTGTTATTCACTCTCATGCTGCTAATTCTTCTCCTGTTTCTCAACTCGGTTCTGATTCTCTTGCTCTTACTACTTCTCAACCTTCTTCTCCCCTGCTACCTACCTCCTTCACTGATCATGGCCCCATCAATACTCATCACATGACAATGAGGTCCAAATCTGGTATTTTCAAACCTAAAGTTCTTCATACTCACTCTGCTTTACAACCATCTGCACCAACATTCGTCGCCGAGGCGCTCGTTTCCCCTCCTTGGTTTCAAGCAATGACTGATGAATATAATGCCCTTCTCAACAATAACACTTGGTCCTTAACTTCTCTTCCTAAAGGAACTAAAGCGGTTGGCTGCAAATGGCTCTTTAAAAATAAATACCATGCAAATGGTTCTTTTCACATGCACAAAGCTTGTCTTGTAGCTAAGGGTTTTAGTCAAACTGTAGGGTGTGATTACTATGACACTTACAGTCCTGTGGTTAAACCTTCCACCATTCGTCTTGTTCTCACTCACACGGTCTTTGCTAATTGGCATGTTCGTCAGATTGACATAAATAATGCTTTTCTGAATGGAGACCTACAGGAGGATGTCTATATGCACCAGCCACCAGGGTTTGTGTCGGACAATCCCCATCTTGTTTGCAAACTTCACAAAGGTTTATATGGCTTAAAACAGGTACCACGTTCTTGGTTTCAAAAGCTAAGTAACATTCTTCACTACTTTGGTTTTCATGCTATCAAAAGTGATTCTTCATTATTTGTTCAATTTCATTCCTCATACACAATTTTTATTCTCATATATGTTGATGATATTATCATCACAGGATCCTCTTTACAAGAAATTCAGAATCTTATAGTCAAACTCAGCTCTTGTTTCGCTCTCAAAGATCTTGGCCCCCTTCATTACTTTCTCGGTGTACAAGTCAAGCGTCTTTCCAATGGAGGCTTACACTTGTCTCAACACAAATATATCCATGATCTTCTTATACGCACAAACATGCATGTTGCCAAACCTTTACCCACTCCCATGCAAACCAACCTTCGCATACCAAAAGATGCCTTCGCTGCTTTGTCTGGTCCATCCATGTATCGATCTGTTGTAGTAGCTCTTCAATACATACTTGTCACACGTCCTGAGTTGTCCTATGCTGTAAACAAAGTGTGTCAGTATATGCACGATCCACAAGAGCATCATTGGAAGGCAGTCAAGTGCATCTTACGTTATCTTGCTGGCACTCGCTCTCATGGCTTGTTCATTCAACGTAGCTCTTCCAGAGACATACGCGTTTTTAGTGACGTTGACTGGGGTAGCGATATTGACGACAGGAAGTCCACCACTGGCTATTGTGTTTATTATGGTCCCAACATCATTGCATGGTCCTCACATAAACAACGAGTTGTCTCTCGTAGCAGCACTGAAGCTGAATATCGCAACATTACTGCAGCTCTAACTGAAGTCATTTGGTTGCAATCTCTTCTACATGAACTACACCTTTCCTCCACTCAACCACAAGTCTTCTCGGACAATCTGGGAGTTGTTCTTCTCAGTGCCAATCCTATCATGCATTCTCGAACAAAGCATTTCGAACTAGATCTTCACTTTATCCGCGACTATGTTAAGCAAAACAAAATTCGCTTGGTTCATCTCCTTGCCAAATTTCAAATAGCTGATACATTCACTAAACCCATTGTTGGTCCCTCTTTTCTAGACTTTCGTCATAAACTTATGGTTGCTGAACCACCCCCATAAGTTTACAGGGGAGGATATTAGTCAGTGTATAATTTAGTCACTATTCTATTATTCTGTTAATATCCTTTAGTCTGTATTTAGGTGTTCACGTGTGTATATAAGCATAAGTGAGTAGTGCTTACTCAACATATAATGAAATATACTTTCTCTCTCTGTTTCTTATATTCCAACACACATACTTCAAATTTTTTGGATTATATAAATTGAAAATAACTTCTAAATTATATAATATAAAATTATTTTTCGAGAAAATTAATTTTTAAATTATATATTGTAGAATAAACTTATAAATTTATAAATTATTTTTGAATTATACAATTTTAAAGTCAATTTAAAAACTTATTATGAATTACACAATTTAAAATTTACGTTTTTCTAATTTTGAAATATAAAATTTTGGAATTGAGTTCTAGTGGGTCTTCTGGTATTCTTCTTCTTTACAATCATCTACAATATCCTTGGAAGCTTTCTGGCCAAACCTCTCTATAACAAGGACAAAGTCAAAATTTTAACATTTATTTGGATGGAGAGGAAAGCATGGTTATAAAAAGAAATCTCATGTGTTACCCATAAATGGATCCATTTAATTTGTTTATTTTCTTGGGATCCATCATGGGGTGTAGGAGGAAAACATGCCTTATTATATTGCGTCTTATTCTTCCTGCACCCAATCAATTCTGATTGGCACCCAATTGTCTGTGCGAAATGTCCATAACACCCTTAATGATCTATGTGAAATGACCATAACACCCTTAATGAAGTGAAATTAGGTTACATGCACCCAACAGTCAAGCACAGTGCACAGTGTCGTTCATTGTTTTTTGTGGACATTCTCTTCTAGAAGCCTTACATACACACGTGCATGCACCGTTCAACGTCGTTCAGGCGGCGCTTTTAAGCCACTTCGACAGCAATAGAGAGCGAAGGCACCAGAGAAGGAGACGCGTCGCAGAACGATAAGTTTTCGCGTTTCTTGTGGGTTCCAGATATTTTTGTTCGTAACTATGTTATGAGTTCCGGATATAAACATCTGTATGCACCATAGTTGAGTTGATCCGAAAGTCATTTTCATTAGGTCTAGATTTGAAAATCCATAATGTGTTTATTGGGTGCTTTTTTTCTGCTCTCAATGATGTTCTATCTTTGCCCTCAATGGTTAATGCATTTGGAAGTATATAAATGATAATATAAATATTTTAGAATGAAAAGCAAATGCTCTGGTTTTATGGATACCTTTTAATGTTGATTTTACTTGTATTATTTAAATTAGTTTAGTTTAGTGGTTTTAATCCATTAAAAGTAACAAAATCATCACACTGCAAAAAAAAAAGTTCAGGATGATTGGCTTCCAGATATGTTTATCCAGAAGCATGTTGGTGTCTTCCACATAAAAATGTTTGTAGTCAAAGAGTGCTAGTTCCGGATGCCAATATCCGCAGGCAAATATGACACTTATGGATGCCAATATCCGTAGGCAAAACTGACACTTCCGGATGCCAATATCCGTAGGCAAAACTGACACTTTCGGATGTCAGTATCCGTAGGCAAAGCTGTCACTTCCAGATGCCAATATCCATAGGCAAATATGTCACTTCTGGATATTGGCATCCGTAAGCAAATGTGTGAAAATGGCAGAATGGATTTTTAAAACTTTCATTGGGTGCCCGACAAAATAGATTGGGTACAGGAAGCAATTGCCTTATATTGCCGCTCTAGGCAAATTCTTTCTACAACCCTATAGGTTGCCTCTTCCTATACCTCCGTATGTGCTTGTAGAACCACATTTACACTAGTACAAAATACTTCAATAACGACACCTTTCAAAGACGGTTTGGACATAACCATCGTTAAAAACTGGGCGGTGGCAATCTTGTAATATTCTGGAAATTTTTTGGGCTTTTTAACGACGGTTCACCCAGGAACCGTCGTTAAAAGTGTCGCAGGGGGGATATAACGACGGTTCACCCAGGAACCGTCGTTAAAAGTGTCGCTGGGAGGAGGATATAACGACGGTTCACCCTAGAACCGTCGTTAAAAGTGGCGCGGTTCTGCAAGCACACTTGTATATCTTGAATAACACTGATGAGGTGTTACCATACTTAGATACACACAAAGACATTGTCAAATATAAAAATCCAAGACAATCAGAAAAATGGGTGTTAATTGAGCATAACAAAACTTTCATGTCATGGTTTAAGCAACAAATAATGAATGATCCATCAGCATCTGAAACATTAACATGGCTTGCGAACGGTCTCAAATTTGATGTTTTATGTTGTTCTGGCTATGAAGTAAATGGTTGTTTGTTTTACACAAAGTCTCGAGATGATAGGAGTACAAATTTGATGTTTTACACAAACTTGGCAGCAGTTTGTCAATATTCGACAAACTGAAAAATGGCAGGTTAGTATCACTTTTATATTTGAATATAGTTTATATTAACGTATTACTAAATTTTGAGTGTTATGATAGGAGGTTCGAAACAAAGCAAAAGCCAATCAGGCACATAATGATACCCCACACCTATTGTCTCGTGGTGGTTATAAGTTGCTAGAGCAGAGGATGCTTGAAGAAAAGATTAAAGCACGTTCTACTTCCATTGAGGAAATGAATAGTGTAGATTCTTTAAGACCTCCATCCCCACCACTCCGACATGAGATGTGGAAGGGTGCCCGTATAAACACATTAGGGACATGGAGTTTTAAGTCTACAGAAGAAACAGTTGAACGCATTGTAAGTTTGACAATTTCTTTTCAATGTGTTATTTTAAATTCTATGTGTTATTTTAAATTCAATGTGTTGAAGTTTGTCAATTTCTTTTCATTTGTTTTAGGATTCTCTTAATGAGCAATCAACACAGGGGACTTTTAAACCATGTGGTCGCAATGATATTCTTAATGTTGCTCTCGGACGACCTGAACACCCTGGACGTGTTCGTGTAGCTGGATATGGGGTTGGGATTCGATCATACTTTGGACCTCCATCACACAGCAAGGAACAATTGTCCAATGAACCTAGCCAAGAGTATTTACTACAACTACGTGAGCAGTTAAAGGCTGAGGTAACTCAAGAGCTTAAAGAAAGCTTCATGGAGGAGTTTAGTGCGCGAATGGAAATGGAGTTCAAAAAGCGGTTGGAGGGTTTAGGACACTCACAGCAACCACCTACTATGGTAGAAGATGAACCACCTCCGCCTCCTATTAAGAAAGTCAGCACTAAAGGGAGTTGTTCGGCAGTTGATCTATCAGGGGATGACTTTGGCTCAACTAGCCAATGCGAATTATATGTTGAGTGTAATTCCTCAACCCGATTCGTTGCCTTGGGTAAGTGTTATGAAGGGGTCACAATGTTACACAATGTGCCTCTTTCTTCTAATTTGATGAAGGTCACGGTGGAGAAGGTCCTTTATGGTGATCTTGCAGTTCCTGTGCCGACATCAGAGGTGACAATTGTGGCAGAGGCATTACATACTTTCGTTGCCTGGCCTAGACATCTCGTCAGACCTATAGACTCTATGGTATATATTTGCACTAATACTAATACAATTATGATATATTACATTCTAACTAATTTAAGTATTTTTTGTTTTGATGAGTAGCAGGAACCTAAGACAAATTTGCCTCTGGGAAAGAAGAAAATAGTCTCCATTGATGATCCTCTGGCGGCATTGGTGGAAGTTGCTACAGCTTTAGATACAACCGTCTTAGAGGTTCCATGGGATGCCAATGTTTTTGGAAGGCATAGTAATCTACCGTTGTACGTTCACATGTCTGATTTGTTGGACCTTGCATCCGGAGATCAAGAGATTAACATAACAGTTCTGCAATTATGGATGATGTAAGTTCAAATTTTAAATTCTTTATACTTTTGATTTATTAAATATACTAGTACTAACTTATTGAAATTTAGGTATCTTTCTGGATTATGCTTTGATGAGGGGAAACATAATATATATGGGTTTTTAGACCCTCAAATCACTCAATCAATTGGAAACAAGAAGTCGGAAACACAAACATACATCACCACTGCCTTAAAGAATGGTGGAAAACACATTTATTTTGCTCCGTACATCCATGAGTAAGTTCTTATTTATTAAATAAGTTTTAATAAATTATTGAAATAAGAGAAACTAATTAACTGATTTGTTATACAGGCGTCATTGGCAACTATTGATCATATCTGTTGAAGATCATACCGCTGCATGGTTTTGCTCCTTGCATAAAAAACCTCCTGCCTATTTTAAAAACATTATAGATAGGTACGACAGTTTCATTTAACATTTATTATTACTTATATATTATATAATGTTATGTATTCTAACATGAAATCTTATTATTTTAGTGCTTACTCTGGATATAATATGTTGTGTGGGAGGAGAACTTCAAACGCACAAAAACTCACTTGGATGTACCTTAAGGTATTTAAAGTATATTTGTTCACTTAATTTAATGTGTTTCACTCATTCATTTAATACATTTATTTTCACATGCAGTCCAACAGGCAACCTCAAAATTATGAGTGCGGTTATTATGTTATGCAGTGGATGTTGACTATTTTGCAAGCTGAAATTAAGAAAGGTTGGGATAAGGTAATACCTCAATACAATAAACACTTTAAAATTTGAGATTTATTAATCATGCACTAATTCAAAATATTTCAAATGTCACAGTTGTTCAACGACCAACACCCGCTAGATTTAGAAGCATTGGAGTATGTGAGAACAACATGGTCAAAGTATTTTGTAACCATGTATAACACTCTAGTATAGATAAATCATTACAATGACAAATTTTTTCATATATTACCAAACTTTTTTGTATTATGTTATAATTTGTTGTATGTAATTTTTATATTTAAATTATGATTTGAAATGTTTTTATTTTCTGGAATTGAAAACTTTATGCAGGTTATTTGAGATTTTTTAAAAAATAAAATTTTTTATTTTTTTTTTAAACAGTACATATAACGACGGTTTGGAACCGTCTTTAAAAAGGGCACTTATAACGACGGTTCCTAGAGGAACCGTCTTTGAAAGTCACGTAATTTTTTTTTTGAAAAATAGAAACCACTTTTAACGACGGTTTTCACAACCGTCGTTATAAGTCCATACCTTTTAACGACGGGTCCCAGAACCGTCGTTAAAAATTCATATCTTTTAACGACGCCTGTAATAACGACGGTTCTGGAACCGTCTTTAAATGTCGATTTTAACCGTCGTTAATTTACCTTTTTGTACTAGTGTTAGTTTTAAAATTCTATAAATATCCTTCTGTAAATAAGTTAAATTGTTTGAAGTTATGGTTATGGAATTGGTTGCGGAAGTGTTGATGCGTGAAGAGATTGGTGAAGGCGTTGGTGGTTGTTTCTGCTACGGTTAAGTTATGTTCTCAATAGTTCTTGGTGGTGCGTGGTGGTCGGAGTTGATTGCATACGGTGGGCTTTTTGTGTTGTTTACATAAATCGAAAGTTTATACTGGATTTGAAAATAGCTTTCAGTTTATGTAATTTGAAATATATTTTTTAAATTAATATATTTTGGATTACATTAACCGGAAGTTATTCTAAGATTCGGTACAAATTTTCAGTTTATGTAATCTGGAAAAAATATATTTTGAATTACATAAATCGAAAGCTATACCAGATCTAGAAATAATTTTTGATTTATGTAATCTAAAATATATATTTTTTAAAAAATACTTTTGGATTGTCTAAATATGGTGAACAATTTTAGATTTTTAAATGATTTCTGAGTTATGTAATCCGAAATGTTTACAAAATATAAGGAAAAAGTGACAGACACATTGACAAACCACAAACCAGTGAACAAGAACAGTAAAATATAACTTAAAAACTAACATTTTATATCACATAACCACAAAGGAAATGTTAAGTGTTATCAAAATGTGTAAAGAACCACCAAGTAAACCTTCAACGTTAAGTGTTATCAAAATGTGTAAAGAACCACGAAGTAAACCTTCAACAAACTTGAATGGATGCTTGGGGTACCATGCTCAGAAAAATAGAAACAAGGAAGAAGGTGAAAACTGTGTGGGATTGTAGGGTTTTATTTTTTTACTTAAAGACAAACTGAATTTTTTCATTTACCATGAAGGTAAAAAACACATATGGAGGTGCAGGAAAAATCAGCCTAATAAGGCCCAATTTGCCAAATATTAATAAAGGTGAAAGATAAAATGATTGTGAAAAAAAAAAGATAAAATTATTATTTCATATATGAGTATGAAGTGTCGATAACAAAATTAAAATACTATTCACGGAAAATATTCGAAACCAGTGCAAAGGTAACTGGATGAGGAGAACAAAAACGTAGATTAAAAAACGTGTACCAAATAAAAAACCTTCAGTACAGAAAATTTCTCCCTAACACTCATTTTTCTTCAAGTATGTTGAAAGAAAAAATAAATAGAGGGAGAAAATGTGACTGAAGTAAAAATGATTAAGTAGAAACTTTTCCATTAAAGAGAAGTAAAAGAAAAATGAAATAAAAAAATTAGTTTTCAGATCCTTTGGTTTTCAAAACTATATAATTATTTAATATAAAATAATACAGGAACTGGGTAGAATACTACAGGCAGAAGAGTAGGGAGACAAAAACCTAAGACAGAAGTACTGTGTTCATTTTTGCCCATCTCGTCCTTTCAACATATTGGGGATTTCTTCCTTCACCCATGCTTTCAAAAAAATATTAAAATATTTATTTTAACAATCTAGAATACAAAAATTTGTATTCTAAAAATACAATTTAAAATATAAATATGATCTAAAAAAAATTAATTTTAATTTTCAAATTTTATAATCAGACCAGTATATGAATTTTACGTTCCATAATTATAAAAATAAAAAACATAAAAAAGTAATTTAGATATTTTTGAAGTATAAGAGTGCAGGAACAAACACATGCAGATTGAAGAAGAAATCCCCCCAACACATGATATTATTTTAATTTGGTTCCACCTTTTTTGTTCTTTTTTATTTTTAGTCTAACAAATCACTCATATTTTCCTACTTCATAACACACAATTAAGGAAATATATTGAGCATTTGGAATTAAATGACTATAACAACCGAAATTTAGTTTAACCTAAACAATTGGTTATGTTTTCTTATCACCACCAATGCCCTAATCATAATCTATTTATTGAAATATGACTTTTTGTTTTAGTATTATAACAATTTCTTCCTACGTCTCCATGGAATTAAAAAAAATTATGGATAAAAAATATTATGAACTGTACACTATAAAAATATATTTAACTTATATCATTTAGAAATATATTTTAAATTATATAATTTAAACAAATATTTTAAATTGTGTAATGCAAAAATAATTTCAAAATTTAGAAACATATTTTGAAATTTTGATCTTTTATTATTTTTTAAATTGATTTAAAATTGTATTTCTGATTGTATAATCGATAAATACATTCTAGATTATTATGTAATTCAAAATAAAAAATGCATTTCATACAAGGCAATTCTGGAAATGTATTTTAGATTATATAAGTAGAATATATTTTCAAATTGTGTAATCTAAAATCTTTTCCATGGACAATTAAATTTTTCCAATACCTATGAGGAACATGAAGAAACCATGGGTATAAAGAAAAAATAGAGAGAGACATTTTATTTGTCTTGCGTTTATTTCTATTGGACATATATCCAAATTTAAAGAGACTTTTACTTCCTTCACCCCATAATTTCTAACTGCATCTTATAATTTTAAAAATGATATTTTATATTTCATAAAGGTGACTTTTAATGATCTGTTAAGAAAATCTTTCTCTCTCTCCAACAGTAGTGTGGTCTAGCAAAAGAGTATTTTTGTCTTTTTGCTTTTAGTAGGATGAGGTTAGTAATCATGGGATGCAGGAAGAAAAAACCCTTAAAAGATGTTAAGAATATTAGTATCAATTCTTGCACCCCATAGTTTCTAATTACACCCCATAATTTTTTAAAATAACCATTTTACCTTTTATAAAGATGACTTCCTAATACATATTTCACAAATTTTCTGGAACAAATTTTCTAGAATTTCCATAACATGATTTTTGCAGCAAATTTTTCAAAATAAGATTTTCAAAACAAGCTTTTTAAAACATATGAAGTGCATTTTAGAACAAGCTTTTTTAAAATAAAAATTATAGAACAAACTTTTTAGAACATGAAATAATTTCCATGATAAGCTCTCTTTAACAAACTTTTTGAAACATATCAAATTCGTTATATATCAAAATTTCTAGAATAATATTTTTGGAACAAACTTTTCAAAACATATATCTTTTCAAACCAACTTTCTAGAATAAACTTTCAACCAAACCGAATGTGCTTAGTCTCTCTCTTCTTCCTCTCAAAGAGTACACAATGACAATGATTACAATAAAGGAGGGTATTTTAGTCTTTTTGCTTGTAGTATGGGGTGTAGTTAGTAATCATAAAGGTGAAGGATGAAAAAACCCTATTAATTTTAATCGGATAGATACAAGCATGGCCTTAATATTGTTTGTTTAGAGATTCAGAAGAACGTCATAAAATCAAATGTTACACTCATTATTAAAAGGAATTGTTTACAATAAATTTTCCTTGATAATCAAAAAATCAATATTGAACTAAGCATTGAAACAAGGAATTGTGCATAGCTGTTCATGACTTGGTATCCCACCCCTTTTGCATGTTCTATTAGAAAACTGAATCAATCAATCATCAATCTATAATCTATAATACAAATGAAAGGAACTTCCAGGTAAAAAAATTTCTTTAAAAAAATCAAAAAGAAAAAAATTCAAAATAGTAATTTCAAATTGATTCTGGGAGTGATAAGTGGCACGCTGTAGAACTTACACGTGTCACAAAACTCTCATTTTGTTAAAAAAAATCACTCATATTTCCCTCTCATTTACTTTCATTCAACGTTTTTCTCTCTTCTATTTTCTCGACCTCTGCGTTTCTTTTTCTTTTATTCCGTTGTCTTTTGGTTTCTCTCATTCATTTCTTGGATTTCTTCTTCTCTGGGTTTGATTTATGCTTTTTCTCACATTTCGTCCTATTTCATTTGATTTGGGCTTTCTTTAGTCTGTGCAGCAACCGGTAGTGGAATAGGTTTTTCTTCATATTCATGTTTGGCGAACTGGAATCCATTGTATGTTCAAGCACTGAGGTGAAATATTTTCCTTCTTTTGTCCGCATGATTGTTTTCATTATTGTTTTTTGTTGTTTTAATCGTTAATGGAGTAATTTTTTTTGGGTACTTACGGTTTGGATTTCCTCTCAAAGATATCTCCTTTTTGTTGTTAAACTTTCTTTTTAAACTTTTTTCACCTTTTTTCCACTTATTTTTCATTCTGAAACCAATGTTGAAGTTGTTTTGTTAAAGATGTGTGTTTTTCATGCTTAATGTTTGTTTTATACGTTTTTAATGGAGTTATTTTTTTACAGTTAATGTTATCCGCATGGTTGTTTTCATTATGTTTTTTTTGTTGTTGTTTTAATCGTTAATGGAGTATTTTTTGTGTGTAATTAGGGTTTGGAATTTTTTTCCACATTTTTCAATCTTTTCCTCTCAAAGACATTTCCTTTCTATTGTTAGACGTAGGGTTTCCACATATATTTCAATCTCAAGCGAATGTTCAAGTTCTTTTGTTAAAGATGTTTGTTTTTCATGCTTAATGTTTGTCTTTATACTTTTTCTGAGACATTGGTCTTTGGTTTCAATTTTTTCTTCTGAAAAACACTCCCAGAATTGAGTAAATTCCCCATGTTATTGCTAATATTTAGTTATTGGTTTATATTATTTTATGAGAATTTATTGTTTCTGCTTAATATTTATGTGTCTATTCTATATTGTGTATTGGTTTCAATATTTTCTTTTCAAAAACACTCTTAGAACTCAGTAAAATGGCAGTGGAAGCATTATTTTGTGTTCACAGTTTCAAGTTGGTATTTTTTTCAGTTCATCTATTTTATGGGTTTTTTTTTCACTTTTTTCACTTTTTGTATTAGTTTTATGAGACTTTATTGTTTCTACTCCTAATATTGTTTACTAGGAAAAATATTGGTGATCAAATATTTATTCCGAGAATGAACTTGACTCCTTCCAAACCAGGATTTCCGTTTAAGTTTCAAAGAAGTCAATTCCTAATATCTTTGTGCTTTGCCATGATAATAAATAAAAGTCAAGGTCAAATGCTCAATAAAGTTGGTCGATATTTACCACGTCCAGTGTTTACACACGGACAGTTATATGTTGCTCTTTCCAGAGTAAAATCTAAAAAAGGGTTGAACATATTGATTTTGGATGATAACAGTATTACCACTAATTTAACTACTAATGTGGTTTACAAAGAAATATTTGAAAATGTTTGAAGTATATTCTTACAACCATGCATATGAGGTATGGAAATTCTTTAATTGAAAAATATTCTTATTTCTCATCTCTTTTTGTAATATATGAACATGAATTTAAGAACTAATATACACTGTCTCTAACAGGTTTGACCATTGATTTTGTGTGTCACAAAAGTTTGTACGAACCTTATTTTACCGAAAAATATTTTGATGGTCATCTTGAAAGTATGGTATGTATTCTTTATCAATTGTAAAATGTGGTAGATTTAATTCTGAAATACCTTTGGCATAGTTTTTTAATTTCATTTCATGTTTTAAAGGAATTTCCTTATCAGAAGAAACGATTGTGTACTATTAAAGATCATACTTGATGATTCTCTGAAGCACTTGATGAGGTATTGCTTACTTAAATTATTAATTTACATAATTTATTCTTACTATTACAATTTTCGTCTATCAATTTTTGTACTTAATATCACAAGATTGTTAATAAATTGTCAAATCAGACTTTTGAAATGCAATGTTAAAACTGTTGATTTATGGAGTGAAATTCTTTTAAGGGCTACAGACTGATGATCATATCTCATTGAAGACATTAAGGACAAATATCAAGATTGAAAATGAAGTAATTTTAATGAGCTGAATTTTAATGTATTATTAGCATTACTTGGACAATTTTAGCTTCTATTGGTTACTCTGTACATATTATTTAATTTCTATTGAGAACATATTTTTATGTATTAGTAGAATTACTCTTTAAAATTTCTTTGTGTAATGTGTTGGTTTCATCACTGGACACAATGATTCAGGTTTGTAGTTACCTTATATTTAATATTGGAGTTAAAACAATTTCTTAGACTTCAAAATATATATATATATATATATATATATTATGTTACTTTAATCAGTTTTTAATTTATAAATGATATAATAATTAATATTTTTGAATATTTTAAGTAAGATTGTTTGTTTCAAGAAACTTTATAGGTATGTCAATTACGTTATACTTATTCTTCAAATCACATGTACTAAATTGTATAACTATTCGTCACACAATTGTAACAAGAATGTAAAATTATTTGTTTCCTAAAAGTCTGTTATTCATTTTCAATTTTCATTATATGTTGTTGTAATGAGGTAATTTTTTCATCCAACTTTAATAAAATTGTTTTCTCTTATTGTCATCATTTTTGTGTACATTTTAATCGTTTGTTTTATTAGTAATAAAAATGTGTTTTCTTAATTTTTAGCGGTTTTAGTTTTTAAGCTAATAAGAGTTGGCTTATTTAAATGGTTGACAATTGAATATAATATTATTACGACAAAAATATGTCAACTACAACATTAATTGCTTCACATCTCATCTTTAATTATTGTTTTTTCATGGTCATGATTTTTATCTACATATTAAGTGATGTGAATGCAATAGCAAGAATACATGATTCTTTGACATTTTTAGGAACAACTTGAGTTGGTCATGAATTGACACTTTAATTAGAATTGGATCAATGTTCTAATTCAAGAACTCACCAAGACTTTGCACCGAACCAAAGCTCACATGGAAGTCCATGTATTGTCAAATTGAATCAAGCAACAAGAATGGAAGAAAACACAATGGAATACAGCCAAAGAACATGAATTATCGAACAGAATTGAGAAATACAGCAAAGTACCGAACAGAAATGAAGAACAATTAAGCTAGAACATGAACTAGAAAGAAGGAACAAAGCTTGAGAATAGAAAACTTATGGAGATGGAAGGAGAGGTGAGTGATCACGCCACTTAGAGTGTGGATACTCCAAGATTAGTGAGTTGCCGCCACTTGAGGTTCACCATAGACACCCAAGATAAGACTTGATGAAGGCACCAAAGCTCTTCCAATTTCTCTCTCAAATTGAGTAGAGTTTTCTTACTACAATTTCCAAATCTGATTTGTACAAGCTAAGCACCTTTATTTATAGCCTATAAGGTGCTGAAATGCAAAGCTAATCAAATGCAAATGTACCCCTAAATGACATGTAATTTCGGCGCCAACTAGTGCATGAAGGAAGTGTGACTTTCCTTCCAAGTTTGGCACCTCCTAACTCATATCTACACTCCCCCTAGCATCCCTTACTAAGTTCACCCCCCCTAAGCTTCTACTATTTCTAAACTACAACTAAGGATGCTTTTACATAAGAGGTTTCTTATGTTTCCCTCTAAGCACCTTCCTAAAGACTATTCTATATATTTTCTACTTAAAGAGAGATATTCAAAATGAAGCCTGTTATTTGAGAGTTTGTAGACTTCTTTATCTTTAGGCTGGATCTTCTCTTTGACTTCTTTTAATTTGTGAGAAGACTAGAAGGAAGAACTTCAAATGTGTAGGTGAAAATCATCTTCCTTCATTAATAAAATCCTCTCCTATTGGATATCCATCATTAAGTATTCTTCTGTAGTACTTATATTTTTTTTTCTTATTTAAATGGTTAGAATTTGAATATAATATTCTTAGGCCCAAAATAAGCAATTAGAGCATCACCTGTTTTGTTTAATTATTATTGTTTCTTATATGCTATGTCTTATAAATAATTATTATTTAATCATGCTCTGTTTTTATAACTTATATCTCATACCATACCTTAAATGCATTATGTACTCTGTTGAGTATATATCAACATTATTCTCAACAAAATAAGATAGAAGCTACATCATTTAATATTTTCAAGTCTTTTGTTTATTGATACATGTGTGCATTAAATAGGTGTCAAAGTAATTAACTCAATAATTTATTTTATTCTTTTTGAGATAGAGTGTACCCTTTCTGAATTCCTTATACACTTTTTTCCAAATTTATTTTACTCTTCCTTTGTAGAGTTAGTGCAAGAGATCATCATTTCATCCCAATATTAACAATGTCAATAATTTTTAGGATTTCCAAAATATTTTTTTTTAGATAATACAAATTTATTTATTTTTTATCATTATATAAATTTTAACCTTTGGATTTAAATCCTTATAATTATTATTATTATTATTATTATTTTTATGTAAAATAATTATATGTTGTCTGTAATGTGTTTTTTTCTACGGCGAGGTCTTTATCATTTTATTTGATTTTTTTTATGTTATGTTTCTGATTATCAAACTTCTTAAAAATTGAAAAATTCATTATTCCAAAACATTTATTAAATAAAACAAACAAATAAATATTTAAAGGCTTTGTTTATTGATACATACGTGTTTTTCATACATCTCATAACAATCAACTCAGGAATTTATTTTGTTTTTTTTTCAGATACATTGTGACCTACTTGATTTTTTTTTCCAGATACGTGTGGCTAATGTGATTTCTCTCACACGGTTTTCAAAATATTCATTCCTCTTCCTATCAGATTTGGTAGATTTAGATAATAGTTTCATTTCAACATTAAACATTAATAATTTAAATTTTGAATTCCTAAAATATTTTGAAATTTAATTCAATTTAAATATTATTTAAATTTTAACATTTTTATTAAAATTCAATATTATAAATATTATATATTTATATATATATATATATATATATTATATTTAATTAATTATATGACATAATGTACACATAACAAATTATTCTTTTTTACGTCATTGCATTGAAACTTAAAATATTTTATATATGATTTACAACTATTTACATGTGTTTAACTACATGTTAATTGTTTGGTGGGTATAATTATTGTTATTTTTTGTTAAATAAATGTAATTTCAGTTTAATTGTTATATTTTAATATTAATTAATGTTGTACTTGAAATGAAATGATTGTTCTTTGTTGCAATGGACAAACCAAATATCATAAAATATGTTATAAATAGGGTTTTTTTGACCATGATGGATTTTTTTTTGTTTTTACCAAAATGGGGTCCGTTTAAAAAAAATTACAAATTTAGGCAAGTTGGGCCAATTCGGTACGACTTCATATGTAGAAGTCGTCCCAATTAGGGCACGACTTCTGCCATGTCATACTAAAGTCGTGCCAACTTGACACGACTTCAACCCTGTCATACTGAAGTCGTGCCAACTTGGCACGACTTCTGCCTCGTCATATTGAAGTTGTGCCAACTTGGCACGACTTCTGCCCTGTCATACAGAAGTCGTGCCAACTTGGCATGACTTCTGCCACATCATCATTTTTTTTTTTAATTTTATTGTTTATATATTGGGTAGTAAGTTATGTAATGTTAAAAATTAATTTGATACATAATTTTCTAAGAGTGTTAGTTTTAAGGAACAAAAAATTGGATAATTGTGTATGGATCATGTTTGACGGTAATGTAATACAATAACTTGATTATTTGATTAATTAAAAAATGAAGAAAATTGTTATTGAATTTGGAAATAAATACATAAATGAAAATTTATTTTATTTGGAAAATAAATAGAGAATTATTGTTATGAATTTGCAAAATAAATATCTTGAGAAGTAATGATTTTACAGAACACGTAATAATGAGAAAAGATTAATTAGAACTAAACAAATTAGTAAGATTCTTTACAAGATATAAAATAAAACTATAAAGTTGAACTAGAAGTAAATTATTTATGGGAAGACGTGACACAATGTGGTCTTCGTATTTGTCGTTGAGGTCTTCGTGGAAGAGGATCATCAACGACATGTTCATCATCGTTGTTATTGGCTTCATTATGAGATGCTGGTGAGGGCATTGTGGGTCAATAGTGCATGGATGATGTTGGATTATATGCAGAAAGAGGGGTAAATGCCGAAATTCCAAATATATTTGGTGGAGTGGAAAAAGTACATGAAGGAGAAGGTAAAAAGTTATACGTGTAAGGAATCTGATGGTGTGGAGAATGAAGTGACAGGGCAGAAGTCGTGCCAAGTTGACATGGCAGAAGTCGTGCCTAATTGGGACGACTTCTACATATGAAGTTGTGCCGAATTGGCACGACTTGCCTAAATTTGTAATTTTTTTAAACGGACCCCATTTTGGTAAAAACATAAAAAAAAATAACCCCATCATGGGCAAAAAAACCTATAAATAGTTACACCAAAGGTCATAACATTGTGCGGTTTTTTATTATTCACAATCGTACTCTTTTCTTATTTGTTCCTCTATAAAATCTTCTTCTCTCCTACTTCCTTCTTGGTGCTTTCTCTATTATTCACTTTCTCTCCTACTTACTTCTTGGTGTTTTCTCCATTATTCATTTAATGGCGTCCAGTGCTGAAGAAATCATTAGACTTGAAACAAGAGAAGTCTTTTGGTCCATGAACAGCCGTGGTGAAGTATGTATATTTTTCTTTTTTTCTTAAATTTGTCTTTTTAAACAGTTTCTTCATTTCCTGACTTTTTATTCTTTATTTTAAAATCAATAGCTTGGTTATGTTGACCGTGCTTTCGCCATTGAGTTTCAAAAAGAACTTGGAGAGAAGTGGACGCTTGCAGATTCAGAAGGGAACGTCCATATAGTGCAATATAACGAAAATTTATTGTCACCAGAAATGTTGCGTGGATGATGGAGTTTGACTGATTTTTATGGCTTCACAAATGATCACTATATGTTATTCCATTACGTGGGTTAGAACGCTTTCCATATAACTGTTTATATGGATGACGTCCTTGAAAGTGGAGTAAATCCTTATTTGGAGGAAATTGAAGGGAAGGAACCTTTAAGCATTGGTCCCTTTGACCATTTTTCCATAAAGTTGTCTCGATTAAGTATCAAAGCCAGTTATTTGGTTAGTATAACATTCATTTCTTTTAAAATGCCCTATATTATAATCTACTTCATTTCTTTTTACTTATTATTTTGATATTGTTGTAGGATCTTCCTACTCCATTTGCACAATATATTCGCCAAGGGAGATTCAATAAGGTTACTCTCCATGGTCTACTAATAGAGGTGGAATGCAAGGTGTTGAAAGGGAAGTTTCCTTCTAGATGCATTAAACTTGACAACGGGTGGAAGAATTTCTGTCGTCTTCATTCTTTCCGTGAAGGAGACAAGATTATCTTTGAATGTGATACTAGAAATCCTTCTTCTCATTTCAGGCTTTTTGTTACTTACTTCTATTCATCGTTTAAGCTATCCTGGATAATTTCTTTTATTATTCTCTTAGGATAATTGATACGCGGTTTCTTAAAAACCAAAAAGAGAAAACGATTGAACACCTGGGCTACGGACAGGGATGAAGACTCCCTGGAAAACAACTATTAAAAATTTAAAACAAAAACTCATTTCTCCTTTTCTTTTAACAATGGTCTTATAAAGACCATTTCTGGTAGACAACTGGCCTAAGCTAACAGAATTCCAAAACAACAAAATCTTTTCAGATCCTCACAACCAGACAAAAACATAAATAACCCTAGATGATGAAATCTTTTAACCATGTGGGCTTGGATATCTTTCTAATGGGCCTCTGTGGTATAAGGCCACTATCAATAACAGTTACCAGTGCTTACGAAGACCAAACATATTTATTTTTGTACTTTCACTTTGTTGGAAACCTGAAGAGTTAAGTGCTCTTTATGTTTATGTTGACTATATGTTTATGTTTAGTAGTATTCATATTCTATTTGTTCATGCATTACTTGCAATGTGAATACATAAACTATTGCAATTTTGTTTCATTATCTGACATATTTATAATGTGTTGGTATTATTACATATGCTTAACGCTATAACAATTGCCAGTATATTGAAGTCATAAAAATCTTTGATCATATTTTTTATTTTATATATTTTGTGTTAATATTATGAAATGCTTTTATTCATTTTATTCTTTATATATTGTTTATTATTAATTAGTCATTGAAGTATTAAGTTGGTTTTTTTTTTGTAGAAACCTGTTGATGCATATATGTTTATTTTTGCTGTATGGTTTTTAAGATCTTTAGTTATTTATATAAATAGTATTTCATTGTATTTATATTTCATCATATTTTATTTGTATTATATTACATTTTAATTTATATGACAAAATGTGACTTCATAATTTAATATGATTTATGCCTACAATATGTTTCTACACATTTACTTTTACTATAACAGTACTTGGTATAATATAATAAATTATTATTTTAATTGCTATAATTATTCTGAGATATTTTTGCAGATTAACTTACAACATGAAGTTTGTGAATAGTACTTCATTTTCACCGTAAATATCTTATGGAACATAATATTAGATAATTATTTATATAATGTAAATTTGTTCAAATTATTGTATTTTATTGTAATGTATTTGTTATGGCAAAAATTTATTCTTTCGTTTTTACTTATAACTAATTTGTAAACTACTAACATTCCAAATTTATGATAAGTTAAGTTAAATTCTTTAATATGCAAAAGTATGTAAACTTATACTCAATGTTTAGTGTACTATATTTAATTTCATTTCTCAATTTTATAATTTTTATATGTGTTCTTGCCAGTTGACCTGGTTGTCGGTTGACTTCGAAGGCAAGCGGTGACTCCTCCTATTTCTGGTAGATTATGTGCTTATCTAGGATGTTGGAAAGCGGCTCCGTTGAAACAAAGGGGGCCGTACCTGTTGATTGCACTCCGACGATGAAGTCAGTACTGAGCTAATAAACAATGAGTAAATAAGATAGTAGTTTCAGTCTTAGAAATGGTGTACCTTTACCAGAGATCTCAACTCCCTTTTATAGGCTGCTTTTAGGTTACCTCATTGTAACGACCCCTCTCTCACCAGAGCCTTATCTCTAGTGAAATTAGGTTTGCTGGGAGGACATTCTATTACATTGTTACACAATCTTAGCACAACATCCGCACATAATATTCCTCTTTGAAGTGCACAATCTTAACAGCATGGCCGCTAGGGTACCAACTCATGTACCTGCGTTACGGGGCCCATCTAATCTGTAGGTGTCCTAGTCCTTTACGTATCATGCATGCAGCTTTCCCCTGAAAACCCTAGCGCAGGCCTTGGCGTCTTCAGGGAATACTTACTTGTGTTAGACTCAAATGTACTATACACACCACATGCATGCACTTTCTCACTGACTAGGCCTTTCATATATATGAGTTTCTACCCACACATCTATGGGACCCACTTACGTAGTCCACTATTGCAACCAAACCACCGAGCCGACGTGCTCTACAGGTGTTGATGTCAGATACCTAATGCGGATGTCCGAAGTCTAGTCCAGTACAATATGTAAAAAAAAAATATTTTTTTAATTATAATATTAATATTTATATATAAAATGTTCTAAAATTTCCCGTGCATGCAACGGATCAACGTAGATACTAGTATCTTGTAAAAGAAAGTAGAAAGTTGAATATGTGTTCCACATTTCTTTAGACTCTCAGCCATATACAATCCTAAAAAAATACATCATATATCTCTGAATTCAAAATTTACAATGCTAATGAGCTCTTCCTGGTTTGACTGTGTTTTGAGAATTAACTGAAGAGAGAATGGTTGTGCGATGAGCCACCAGTGCCATGAACAAAATAATTCACACCTTCGGCATACATAAACAGAAAGTAAACAGAAAAGAATGCAAATTATTTCATATTCCTATACTACATTAACTACATATTTCAACAGCCAAAAGAAATAAGCATATTAAATTAGCTTAACTAAAAGAGATAAAAGACCTTAACAGATTGCACTAAAACATAAGGGCAATTGAGTCGAAAGTTTTCATTAATGAAAAAGAGTTAACAATGACAATGAAGATTCTGTTCATTCTTTCCACTCATAGGAAGCTCGGTCAACAACTAAATAGTCTCCTCGGATATCCTTTACAACTCGAAGGTCATCATCGAGGTACACAGTATCAAACCTGCAAAAACAGGAGAGAAGCACATTACTAGAATAAAACTTCTCAAGACTCCTAACTCCTAACTTCAGACTGGACGAGAACATAAATTTTACCAAATTTTACCTCTTAATTATTAAAATAGATAAAATTTTAAAAAATTATTGAAATCACAATTTCATGACTTTAGTGTATTTGACGTAAAATTGTTCTAAGACGTCACAACTTTATTATAATCAAATTTTAATTAAAATGACAACTTTATTATTATCAAATTTTAACTAAAGTCATGTGACTTTACCATTTTAATAACTTTTAAATTTTTTACCTATTTTAATAATTAAAAGATAAAATTACATCAGATTAATTGAGTCTTTTTCTTTTACAAATTTCTGCCAGAGAAACTTGGGGTATAATTAGATATTAAGTAGGATAGGAGGTTCGGTAGAATATTAAAGTATTTGATTCTTCTCCATTATGTAATCCAAAAATACAGTTTAGTGTCCATGGTTGGTTTCAATGGTTATTCAGTATAGTGTCCATGAAATAGCACTCACTTATCCTTAGCCTAGTAAACTGTATCAAGAACATAGAAACATAATTTATTGTAAGTATTAAAGAACCCCAAACTAGATCGTGTCTACCCACTAAAAAAAATATCAAAAACCCACGCAATAGAGGAATACTAAACTCATTCTAATTAACATTTAATGATTTTCTTTTAGTCTTTGTGTGGATTCTTTTTGGAAAACTAACATCAATATTTCTTCTTGTAGTGACCAATTCGTTATTTATTTTTGAACGAGTTCAACAAAATTTGTTATGCAATTCATTAAAGTGATGAACCAGTATATATCAAAGGGTGTGCTTTAAAATTTTATTAAAACTCCCCAGCCAACTTTAAAGCAAGAGAGGAGACGTAAAATTTGGATTGGAGAGTAAAAAGGAGAAACAAAGATAAAATAATTATTCTTTTTTACAAGAAAAGATATATTAAAGGGTTTAATTATTTATAAATTCAAAATAGTCTATCATTAAGTACGGATTTTGACTAACCCCTATTTACCAATTCATCGTAAGGTTGTGTACCCTGTGTTGTATTCAATTGTGAGATAAATTCTCACATTGCACGTAAATGAATAGGTTAACTAATATATAAGTGAGAGAATCACAAATCTATTGTCCAATTAGAATTAAATAAAGTTTTCCTATATGAATTTTAAGCAAGTATGTCTTATTGTATTAAATGACAATATGATAGTACGTATTATACTGTAATATTTCTGTATTATGTAGAAGAAAGAAATACATTAATAAACAAAATATACGAAGGTAATGAATTGTATATTAATATTGAAATTATAATGGATATTTCATTTTCAACTCAAATTCAATCAATACAAAAGCTTTTGTTGCCCCTAAACTACAAACACTGAGTCTCATCATTGAAAGTTATTCCTAGCAATCCTCTAACCAGGCAAGCTAACAATCATTTTTGTCCACATTTTTAACTCTTCAATTTAGTTTCTTTCTTCTCTACTAAGCAAAACCATTAAATTTGAAGATTAAATAAATGCGGAAGAATGAGCTTTGAAATCATTGGTTATCGTGTAAAGCTACATATGAGAATGCATATCAGACATATTCCTAAATAATTGGACTAAATTTTTCAGTTGCATTGTAAACATAAAGTACTTACCAACCCTGTCCAAATGGTGGCAATGGTATTTCCCAGTTCTTTCCACGTAATACTGCACTTGTAAATCTGAAAAACCATGTCAGTCATCAAAGATATTAGAATATTTCTTGTGTAAACATTAGAAATTTGAACTCATTAAGCAGTGACATCAAGTTTACACTTCAGTTATGTATGTGTAACCTAGAAACACTATCTACAATTTTGTCAGAATAATGAATATAAGAGACTTTAAGAATGAAAGAGATATAAGGTTGGTTTGGTGGTAAAAGTAGAATAGAGTTTAAGGAATGGTCGAATAGGCCATTGGTTCGATTGGCTCCCACTAACAAAAAAATAAAAAGGTCAGCAATTAACACCCTGCTATTGTCCTCTTTTTGAACAGACGAGTGGTAAAGCCACTTCTTAAGCTATTGCCCCAACTCTATGAACCACCATGAGGCTACTAAACTTTTGATTGATCCTGTTAGATATTGATATCAATTATACTCCCCCAATTCTATGAACCACCATAAAAGGACCATGAGGCATTTAAGCTCTTGATTGACCCTGTTAGATAGTATCGGTTATACGGTCTTAGACTCATAACGTAGTCACCCAATATACATTCTATGCTCCTTCTATGTTTGTTAGAGTACTTGAAATATGTAAAATTTATTTTATTGATAACCACACAAATTACATTTTTATTATCTCTATTTGTAACAATTAGATTCTTTAAAATAAACTAATAAAAATATGCCAAAATGAATAGGATGATTGTATAGATATTTTTTTATAATTATTATAAAGATATTGAGGATATTTTTATCCTAATAATCCATTATTTACAACACTCCTCGAGTTGATAAATGAATATCAATCAACTTGCCTACAAGATAGTAGAATCCATCATAAGGAAGTCCTTTAGTTAAAATGTTTTGTATATAAAACCCTATAAAGACATAAGTCATAACCACAATACCTCTGTCAAGAATATCATGATAAAGTCTCTTTTAATTTTAATATATTTGGTCATATCATGTTATACTCGGTTATGAACAGTGTTCATAGTTGACCTATTACCACAATAAAATTACATATGGATGTCAACCTTTACTTTAAGGTAATTCAATATGATTTCCATCCAAAATCCTTTGACTCACCTTGAGTAAGGCCTCAAAAATTCAGCTTCTACACAAGACCAAGATACTTTTTAGGATACCAGATTTTCTCCAAGAAACATAATGTAGCTAGAGGTAGATTTTTTGTTAGTAACAAAACCTACATAAGTATATATATCCAGAGTAAGTGTCTTTTTTCCTGAATAGTAGCCCCATTCCTGGACTTAACTCCATGTATTAAAGAATTTTGTTTTGCATGTGTCTTTCTCTTGGATGATGTATAAATTGGCTTACCGCACTAACAACATAAACAATGTCGGTCCCGTGTGATAAAAAATAAGTTTTCCTACCAATTTTTGAAATGGAGACTTTTCTACAGGAGAACTCTTCACTTCCAATTTTATGATCATGTTTGATAGGAACTCTTGAAGTTCTAAATCCCAGATTACCTATTTCTTTAAGAGATCAATTACATATTTTCTTTGAGAGATAAAAATTCCTTTCTTGGAATAAGCAACTTTTACTCTAAGGAAATACTTGAGTTTTCCCAAGTCTTTCATTTCAAATTGGGCCGCCAATTTTTCTTTTAAAACCAATTCCTTCATTTCATCATCCCTTGTAATAAGTATATCATTCTCATAGAATAACATTATAGTGATTATTTGTAACAAAGTGTTTTATGAATAAAGTATGATCTCATGCTTTGCTTGTATCCTAAGGACACCACTGTTTCTCTAAATCTCCCAAACCAGGCATACTTTATTCCTTCTACTATGAGTTTCAAATCCTGGAGAGATCCCCAAGTACATTTTTTTTTCTAAAGTTCCATGAAGAAACACATTCTTCACATCCAACTAATATAAGTCCCAACCAATATGAGTTGCTAGAGAAGAAACAACTCGAACTGTACCATATTTGCTATAGGAGAAAATATCTCCTCATAGTCAATTTCATAAGTTTAAGTCTATCCTTTTGCAACCATTTGGCTTTATATTTGGGTATTGTCCCATATGTCTTATATTTCACTACAAAAATCCATTTACACCCTAAAACCCTTTTGCCTCTTAGTTTGTCAACAATCTCCCATGTTGGGTTTCCTTCTAGTGCATTCATCTACTCTCTCATGCCTTGGGTTTCCTTCTAGTGCATTCATCTACTCTCTCATGCCTTCAGTCCAATGTTCACTTTTTACAACTTCTTAGATTGATGTAAGAATTTTGTGACATCAATGGCAACAATAAAACTTTGATGTTTATTAGAAAGATTGTTAGTGCAGACACATTGAGAAATAGGGTATTTGACACAATACTTTCACTTTCTAAATGCAATGGGTAAATTCTTAAGGATAGGGGTGATTTCATTGCAAGATTTCTTTTGTCTTGGCATGTCATCTTCTCCATTATTGATTATAAGGATATAACAATATATTTGTCTTTCCCTGACCTATGAAGTGAGGACCAAACAAAGTATGCCTTCCTTCCCATTCCCTCTCTCTTTCGAACCAACCAAGGTCAATTGCTATCCCTAGGGAAGAGAATAATGAGAAGATTCTCTCTAACTTTTAGATTTGTCATGAAACTGTGATGCTTCAATAGTAGAAGAAAGAGGTGGAAAATATACCAACACTGCTTGACTTCCTGCTGACAACATTACCCAACTCAAGATTGATAATTAGAGGAGACAAAGTGACAGAGTCCACTCGTTCTTCCAAGAGTCAATAAATAACTAACAATAGCATACTCTCGCCATATGCAAGGGTGTATGACAGCAAAATCAAACTCAAAATTCAAGTCAATTAATTGCGAATGCACAAAAAGAACATTATTCATTATTGTTATTATCATCATTAAGTTCAATTATTCACCTGAAATTCACTCTCTGCGGCGACGCAACCTCAATACTGGATCGAACAAAGAAAACGCCATCAGGTGGAAACGTGATGACGTTGTTGAGCGTTCTATTCCGAACATCTATGACCTGCAACACGTCGCCGGCTCGGCTTCCAAACAAGGGAGACTTCTCGATGATAAAGAGCTGCTCCTTCTCTGTCGTCCACAGCAGCCGCCACGTCGCCGACAGGGAATCGTCAGTGGTGACGGAACCAGCGCCCACGGCGGCCATTGCGTCAATGGCTTCAACAATAGCGGCGCGCTTCGCGGGATCGCTCTGCGTCCGAAGGCCGCGGTCCTGGTCGGCTATGAGGGCAAGGAGGTGGTCCTTGGCGGATTGGGATTGGGTCGTGACGGAGGAGCAGGTGAACCTCCGGTGAGAGTAGCGCGGAGCAGGGAGTTTAGTGGTGAAGGGGTTGGGAATAAGGAGGGTGGCCATGGGTATGGGGGGATGCTAGGATTGAGTTCCATGGGGTCTGTGGAGGGAGTGAGCCTGAAAGAATTGGAGGGAAGATATTGTGGGAGCCACGTGGATATTAATTATGAGATTTTCCATTTCTGAATTCTTAGTAGATTAAGTGTACATTCCCATGCTCAATATTACAAAAACAAATATAAACAAATCTTAATTAATATTATTTATTTAAAAATGATTTCCATGTCATTGCTGTTTTTTTTTAAAAAAAATTATATCAAGTTTTAAGGGAAAATAGTTTTAAAAAATAAATACAATTAATGGTTAAACATATTTTTAAAATTTATTCTTTACTCATTCACGTAATTTACGTTGTTTTCTACTTTTATTTACATTTCATAAATAATGTATTAAGTTATCTCTAAAATTAAGTTCTTATATAAAGTTATATTTTAAAGCATGCATATATGGAATACCTAGAAGTAGTTAGAAGTTACAACAAAAATGTTCACTCAAGTTCACAACGTATCAGCATGGTTTGCATGGGTAATTTCCAATATATGCAGTGAAGATCACTGTGATATTCAATTCCTACTAAAGTCAATATCTCTAGTTAGCCTCTTCATTTATTCAAGTATTATATGACCTTAATATTTAATGAACTTATATTTCTGATATATATATATATATATATATATATATATATATATATATATAACCTTATTGTTAGAACTAGATGGTCTAGTAATTAACTATTGGACAACATGTCCACATAGTGCCCTCCAACGGTTTTAATGGTATTAATTTTAACAAAGTATTAAGTTCTGTAAAGATTTATAAGTTTGAACGAAATTGATGTGATTATCCAAAGATAGTTTGGAGAAGAAGGACCTCTTTATTCAAGTTCACATTTCAAGTATCAAATATTAGGAATGTTCCGTCCGGTTGACCGGGACGTCTTCGTGCGCGACCTCAACCGTCAGCTAGGGACTCCTTCCCACTGATTGCCTGTGGATTCCTGCAAAAAAAAGAGGACACAGAGGCGCCCTAGCGGCCGTTTGCACTCCGACGCTCAAGTCAGCCAGCAAGAAACACCAAAACTGTTCACCTCCGTCTCTGAGCACCGCGTATGGCACTCTGAAGGTGGTAAAATAACTGTGTGTTGTGTGTATGTGTTCTCTCTCTCAGGCAAAAATATTCCCCAGTCCCTTGTTCGTAACTGTTGAAGCACGAGCAAGCAACTAGAGAGCTCTCGTAAATTTGCCGAAAATTCCAACCCCCTTTTCAACATTTTCCGCGATATTTAAACTACCCAAGCATTTAAAGCGCCTTTAATTACAAACGTAACGCACTCAATCAGCGTATTTAATTTAGAAAACGCAGCGCATTTAAGACGTTGAAACGCTTGGGAGCCATTATAACACCTGAATGCTCGAAAGGGAAATTGTATTGAAGGACTTTAATTACCTGGTACCTGACTAAAGGGTGTTTCTATTCTGGCATGGCTGTGGTACACGTGGAGGTCCTCACGACGCCATGACCCCATCTGGGGGCGTTTCTGCCCAGCTGGGGACGTTTCTACGTGTGAGTCCTCCTGCTTGGGAGTGCTACTGCGCTAGGGGTGACTTTTTGGGTGCCAACTCATGCCCCCAATTATCTAGTCACTTTACTTTGAGAGCGTATCTGCCTTCCTCTTGTACCCTGCACCCGGCTGCCCTGGGCGTGACCTTCCTCTTGAGTCGTATCTGTCCCACAGGCGTCTCTGGGGCGGCAGGAGCACTTCACGAGTCAGGCTGCCCTACACTGGTACTATTACTATGGCCTTGAAGCCACCTTTTCCTTCTCTTTATCGCCCGGGTTATCGGGACCTGAGGCCTCCCCACGGCGTCGCTCCCTCCATGGTCTTTCCTACCCATGGGTATCGGGGAACCACACCGTGATTGCCTCGCTTTAGCACTGTTTTATCTGGCGACGCCTTGTCCGGGCGATGCTTCCTCTCGGCGATGCTGGCACTTGGCGTTTCTCCACCTAGGCGACGCCTTGCGTTGACTTTGGCTCTCCAGTCGTTGACTTTGACCTTGACTTAGTCAACGCCCGGATACAGGACGGTACACAAGCCCCCCAGTCTTAAGCTGAAGTCTTGTCTTCAGCATAAAGACTAAAGCCTCGCCCACGCCGTCCACGTGCCATCCTGATGACGTGTCATTCCCTGCTGACTCAACAAGTCTCGAATTGTTGACGTGACACTCTCTGAACCCTAGGAGCGCTCTTACTGACTGATTGGACCTCCTCTGAAATGATGATGATAACACCTTTTGGGGCTACCCTCGATCGCGCGCCACGTGGCCCATCTCACGGCCAACCTCTAGGGACCCTTGCGCTTCCCTGAGGCGATTGATCCTTTGACACGTGGTACGATCTCACGGCCCTCAGTTAGCGCCTCTTGAGTTGCGAAATGTAACGTTTAAGTTACTCCAAACCCCGCGCTCACCCTACTGTTACATTCATTCTCTCTGCATCTCCGCACTGTTCATCGCCTTCAAAACCCTTTTTCTCTGCAATCGCGATTCTCTCCTTCCTGCGCTCTTCTACTGCCTCCACTCCAATAGCAAAGGTACGATTTCGAGTGCTCACGACTCTTCCCTTTCATCGCATTAGATGATTTATTGAATTGCTTGGGACTGTTGTTATTCGTGCATTACTGCGTTTCTCCACTTCTCCTTCCTCCTCTGGGTTTTCTCGCGTGGGTGATGTTTCCTGGGGCTCTCTCCCCTTCCTGCCATGGCTACACTTGCTAAACCCTTTTTCCTCTCTTCTTTCTCCAGTTATTTGTTTACACCATGACGCGCGCGAACGCGGAGCCTGATTCCTCCCCCACGACCCCCAAGTCCAACTACAAAGCCTTCTACCCCTGGGCTCCCGACGAACTCCTGAGCGAATGCACCAGCCTGACTTCCTTCCAGGACCTGGAAGCTCACCGTGGGGATCCCCATTTATACAACTTTAACGCCTTCTGCCGCACGCACGACGCCCACATTTTCGTCCGTCCCGGCAGGCCTGGGGAACCTGTTTGTTTGGACGATAGACCTAGAAAAGGGAAACCCTTCTTCTTCATGTACCAGACCGTGTTCAAACGCGTAGGAGTGCGTCTCCCATTCACCCCCTTCGAACGGGAACTCCTCACTGAAATCAATACTGCCCCCGCCCAGCTCCATCCCAACAGTTGGGCATTCGTGAGGGGTTTTCAAATTCTTTGTGGACACCTGGGTATCCCCCCTTCTGTAGATGTCTTCCTGCATTTCTTTGAGGTGAAGAAGCAGGGGAAGAGCTTCTGGGTAAGCTCTTTCCGGAATCGCGGGCAGGATCCTCCTCTCCCTCTTCCAAAATTCTTACAAGAACTGGAAAGGGAAGTTCTTCAGGGTGTGCAGCGCCAAACACGATCCCACAGCTCTGGATGACTTTCCCCTTTACTGGACGGAACGCCCTAAACTGCTCAGGGCCAAAACCCTGGAAGAGCTATCTCCCGCCGATAGGGAGGTAAGCAAAGCCTTGGCCGGGTTGGGGATCGTTTTTGATACCTTGAAGCTGGTCGCTAGCGAGTACAATGCTCACGCCCTGACCACCTACTTTGGTAAGGGGGCTCACCCCTCATCTTTCTTGTTGTGAACAGCCTGCTATCGAACGTTTGTTCCCCCAGACTGTTATGCTCGTTTTATATCGTGCCATGTTACTTGCATTTCACGCCTCCCTGTGTGTTGTAATTTTGCATAGCTGCTTTGGTCCTAATTCTTGCTGTTTGGTCTGTCTTGATGTAAGATCGGTGATGGGCGCTTCTAAGAGAATGATGCTGGCGAAAGCAATGAAGGAGGCACGTGCCGCCAAGGCGGGCGCCTCCTCCACCCCTGCTGCCGATCTGGTTCTCCCACCGACTCTGTCACCGCCTCCTCCGGTCACCGCCGAAGCTCCCCTGAGTTCACCTCCGTCATCTCCACACAGCCTCGCAGCACTTCAGACTCCCCGCTCTCCTCTACCCATCGCCGCTGTTCCCCTAGCCGCGGCCTCGTCGCCGGCTCCAACCCCCCTTGACAAAGGGAAACGGGTTTTGGAGATTCTATCAGATGATGAGGACTCAGAAGGCGTGACACCCTTCAGAAGAAGAAAATCTGCGCGGGTTCCTCTTTTGGTAGAGGCGTCGCCCCAGGGGGGGAACCCCTTCCTGGATAACCCCCCGAGTGCGACCTCACTCCCTCCCATGACACCCCAAGAGGAAAGGGGCGAAGGCGCCGAATCTGCCCCGCCTCCGCCGCCGGCAGAAGCCATTGCTTCCCCTGCTTCCGTCGCTGCCGCCCCTGATTTAATCGCCATCCCTCCTCCGATTATGCATCTAATGAGGGGCTTCAGTGGCAGGACTCTGCCAGAGGGCACCGACAGGAAGGAAGGCATGCCCTTCTACTTGGGGGCCTTCTTGGCGGTGGCCCTCGAATGGCGCGCCCAGGCCAGAAACTCGGTCATGCAAGCTCAAACTCTCCAGGCCTTGGAAACAAAGGCGACTACTCTGGAGGAGGAAATGAGGACCCTGGGGCGCCAGAACGAAACCTACCAAACCTCTCTGAAGCAAGCGCAAGAGTCCAAAGCAGAAACTGAGAGGCAAATGGCAGAGGCATTGGAGCTCCAGGCTGGCTTTTATACTCGTGAAGTCGCCCTCCAAGTCCAGGTAACGGGCCTTCAGGAATTGCTCAAAGCTGATGCAGAAATTCAGAAGGACCTGAAGGACCGTTACCGTGAGTAGGCTGACAAGACGGAGCGGATGGAGGGGGAAATGGCCACCCAGGCCAAAGCTATGGACCTTCTCCGGGCTGACTACGACAAACTACAGGTCGAGGTCAGTCGACTTCGCGTTGAGAAAGAGGCTCTGGAGAAGCAGGTGACCTCTGGGGATGCCGCCGTTGAGGAGCTAGAGAAGGAGAAAAAGTCCCTTATCCAGGAGATGGCGGGTACTTTCGAGGAGGGGTTCCAAGAGGCTCTGACCCAGGCGTCCTGCGAGAACCCTGGCATCAACATTTCGAACTGCGACCCCACGTACCATGTCGTTGACGGGAAGGTCGTGCCCATGGACTTGGATGACTGAACCGCTGTCTCTCACCCGCCACCTTCACCTTCAAGCTTAATTCCTTTATTCTTTACGCTTGCCTTTGACCCTCTCTGTTTAAACTTGTAACTCTTTGAACCATCCGTACTCTTGCTACAAATTTGGGTGTTCGTATGATTACTTTTGTGTTTTTGCCATATACGATTCTGCTTGTGCGATCTTATTCTCATCTTTTGCCTTCTTATGCTTCGGTTGCTTTGTTTGCATTATACTTGCTTCTTTCGCTTCGTTGGGCGGCTTTGTATGACCGGGAAAGGTCGCGTGCCAACCCTCACGCCCGTGGAGAGGCTCACCTAGTGACGCCGTATCGTCCACGAGGTGTTTCTAACACCGAAACGGTTCTCTCCTTGATCCTTAGCCCCCGGCGCCCACGCCTAAGGAGAGGCCTGCTACAGCAGCGCCGTATCGTCCCCGGGTGTCTAAAACGTCGAGTGCTTTGGGGGGGTCGTTCCCTCTATGGTCTTTCCTTCCCATAGGTATCGGGGAACACCCTGCCAGCAATTCGCTGGCGTTTGGCGATCTTATCTCCCTCCACAGTCTTTCCTACCCGTGGGTATCGGGGAGATAACGCCAGCAACTAACTCTGCCTCCTTCAATTTCGTCTCCCTCCACAGTCTTTCCTACCTGTGGGTATCGGGGAGGCGACCCTGCTGATATTTGGGTTGGCGACGCCCGCGACCTCTCATGCCGGCGTCGTCCTTTTTGTCATTCCAGGCGACGCCTCGGGCGTCTCATGCTGGTGTCGCCTCGGGCGTCGTCCCTAACTTGACATTGACTTTGACCTTGGGCTCGGTCGATGCCTGGGGGCGGCGAAGAGCTCAAGGCCCTTCCCGTATCTTCCACGAGGCGCTCCCTGTATAGCTGATGGGACATCCAGTCATTCAACCTGCTTTACGTGGCGTTTTCTGTATGGCTGATGGGACATCCAGTCATTCGATTTGATCCACGTGGCGCTTTCTGTATGGCTGATGGGACTCGTTCGATTTGATCCTGACTCCTACTGTGCCCCTGATCCCTTTTGACGGCGCATCGTACCATCAGGTATTCCATTGATACGACGTGTTCTGAGCTTAACCAGGGGTGCCAGGGCAACCCTTCCATCTACTGCCACGTGGGTCGATCGTGCGGTGCATCCATTCGCGTCGTTTGGCGCTCTAACCGCTTTATTTAACTCTTCAAACTCTGAAACTATCCTCATCATTTTCCCACTCTTCATAACCTTCTTACGTTCTCTCTTCTTGCACCCTTCTTTCTTGCACCCTTTCTTTCTCATGAAGGGTTGTTCCAGCATTCGCTCCCCTCGTTCGACTCTTGCATTTCCGGCAGTCCCTACACCCTTGAAACCCCTGATCTTGTTAAAGAATGTCTTCTCATGCTGCTTCGTCCAGGGTCAGTCCCAAGGATTTGTACCCCTGGGCTTCGAGTGAACTTCTTGATGAGTGTTCATGCTTACTCGCTACCAGGGCCATACGGGAGCACAAAGGGGATTCGTGTTCTTATGACCACCGGGCCTTCGCGAGGAGGCACGACGACGACATCGCTGTGCTCCCTTGCACTCTAGGGGAGCCAGTATGTGGAGACGAACGGGCCAACGACGGGGTCCCTTTCTTTTACTTTTACCAGGTGGTGTTCAAGACCATCGGAGTGCGCCTACCCTTCTCCTGGTTCGAGAAGGAACTGCTGTCTGAGATCAACGTTGCTCCGGCCCAGTTATACCCCAACAGCTGGGCCTTTATCAAAGCCTTCAACATTCTCTTCGGGTTTCTGGGTTGTGCACCCTCGGTTGACCTCTTTCTTCACTTCTTTGAGGTGAAGAGGCAGAGACACAACCTCTGGGTAACTCTCAGTAATGTACCCGGGAGAGTTCTCTTCACACCCTTCCAAAGCTCGTTCTCCGGGTGGAAAGGCCGGTTCTTCAAGATCTGCCGTACTGACCTGGTTCCCGACGCTCTGGATGGGTTTCCGCTGTACTGGGTGAGAGAGACGAGGGCCCTCAAAACCAAGCCCTTCAAGAAGCTGGCTCCAAGTGATCAAATAGCTTGCCAGATTCTTGCTGAGGCGGGAGGTTTTGACTCTGCCACTTTGATCAGCCTGGAGTTCAACGCTGGGACTCTCGAAAAGTACATAGGTAAGAGTCGCTGCCCTAGAAACTCCGGCCCTTGTTGTTTTCTGTACGTGCATGTCTTGCCTCATGGTATTTCTGACACATTTATCTCTCTTGGTGCAGGTTCGAAAATAAACCGAGAAAGGAGGACACGACTTACTCGAGCTCTGCGGGCTGGGAAAGGGGCTTCGCCTTCCTCCAGTGCTGATTCTGATGACCACTGAAAAGTGGCTTTTTTGTGACTTGCATGAGTTGTAATATTTGCCCCATTTGGGCTACTTCAATTGTATTGAGCATTGCTTGTAACACCAGCTTTTTCTATATCAGTTGATTTTTGCAACGTCACTTTACTTCTGCATACATTTTGCATATTGCGCGCTTTCCTTTGCCCTGCTCATCAACGGCGCCCGCCTCCATCCAGGCGACGCCTTCTTTCTTGGCGACGCCTTTTTTCTTGGCGACGCCTTCTTTCTTGGCGACGCCTTCTTTCTTGGCGACGCCTTCTTTTGGCGACGCCTTTCCTTACTTCAAACGAAGAAAGATACAGGCTAAAAACCAAGGCACTTCTTTTTCTCAAATTGGTTTTACCTTTATTAGGGTGACCTCATTAAAAAACCCCCGAGAGGAAAAAAGAGCGTCCCCTTCAACTAAATTGTTACATAACTGGTTACATAAGTCAACTGAAATAAAATTTTAGGTTGACTGCATTCCAACTGCGCGGGATAGGACCTCCATCTAAAGTCTCCAGGTTGTACGAACCGTTGCCCTTAGCCTCAGTAACTCTAAAAGGTCCGGTCCACTTGGGAGACAGTTTATTCTCCAACTCGTATGGGTGAGCTTTCCTCATCACTAGGTCGCCGACCTGAAATTGCCGCGGCTTCACCTTAGAGCTATATTGCCGCTCTACTCTTCTCTTCGTCGCTTCAGCTTTTATTCTAGCTTCTTCCCTGGCCTCGTCTAGCAGATCCAGGTTTACCCGCCTCTCTTCATTGGATTCCTCCGCCACAAAGTTTTGAAAACGTGGCGAACTCTCATGTATTTCTACCGCGATCATCGCGTCCGACCCGTAAACCAAACTGAAAGGCGTCTCCATAGTAGAGGATTGGGGCGTGGTGTGATACGCCCATACGATCCTTGGTACCTCTTCCGCCCACGCCCCTTTGGCTTTCTCTATCCTTCTTTTTAACCCTTTCAGCAGAACTCTGTTTGCCGATTCTACCTGCCCATTAGTCTGGGGGTGCTCAACTGATGCAAACACCTGTTTAATGCCTACCTCAGCACATAGGTTTCTCAACTGTTAACTGGCGAATTGGGTTCCGTTGTCGGATATCAGCCGCCTAGGTACGCCAAAACGGCACACGATGTTCTTCCACACAAAGTGTTGTACTTTGTGCGCTGTGATTTGTGCCACGGGCTCCGCCTCTATCCATTTGGTGAAGTATTCGATGGCAACGATCAAATACTTCATCTGCCTGATCGCCAGTGGGAAGGGGCCCAGGATGTCGATTCCCCACGTATGGAAAGGCCACGGGCTGTATATGGATCGCAACTCTTCTGGCGGCGCCTTGTGCCATTCGGCGTGCTTTTGGCATTGCCTACACCGCTGGGCGTGCCGTGAGCAGTCCTCTTTCACTATTGGCCAGAAGAAACCTGCGCGTATTACCTTGGAGGCTAAGGATCTTCCCCCTACGTGGCTCCCGCAGATGCCTTCGTGTAGTTCCGCCATTATCCTGGTGCACTCATCGCCACTAACGCATGTTAGGATAGGGTGAGTGAAACCGTGCCTGAACAGCACCCCATCCACCAAAGTATATCTTGCGGCATTTCTTTTGACATTTTTACCCTCTTCAGGCTCCACTGGGAGAGCCCCATCCGCCAGGTATCGCTTGTAGGGCGTCATCCAGGTGTCTCCCCTGGCCAGAACGCATACCTGCATCTGCTCTTCCTCAGGCACACTCGCGTACATGCTGATGCGGGGCGCCCTCTGCGTATCTTGGGTCAAAGAGCAATGACTCCTCGGCCTTCCCCTTGATGTATAAATCTGGAGGACATCCACCCTGTTGTCTTCCACGAATCTACGCGGAGCTTTGAGAGTCTCCTGGATCACTGTCCTCTGTCTACCCCCTTTGCCTGAGCTGGCCAGCTTTGCAAGCAGGTCAGCTCTGGCATTCTGCTCCCTCGGGACATGTATCAGCTCAAGAGCGTTGAATGCTCCTTTCAACAAATGGACGTATTTCAGGTACGCCGCCATCTGTGGGTCCTTCGCCTGGAACTCACCCGACACCTGCCCCGTAATCAGCTGGGAGTCGCTCTTCACCAAGAGGTTCTGTGCGCCCATCTCCTTGGCCAGGAGCATTCCCGCTATCAGGGCTTCATATTCTGCCTGATTGTTGCTTGCCTTGAAAGCAAAGCGCAGGGCCTGCTCTATCAGTATGCCGTCGGGTCCCTCCAAGACTATTCCCGCACCGCTCCCTTATTGGTTGGAAGAGCCATCAACCGAGAGCAGCCACTGCGAACTCACCTCCACCACTTGCTCACCTCCGGGCGACAGTTCCGCTATAAAATCTGCGTACACCTGCCCTTTGATGGATCCTCTAGGCTCGTACTGGATGTCGAATTCTGACAGTTCCACCGCCCAGCGCACCATTCTTCCTGCCACATCAGGTTTCTGCAGCACCTTCTGTATAGGGAGGTTGGTCATCACCACCACCGTAACGCTGTGGAAGTAATGACGGAGCCTCCTGGCAGAAAATACTACCGCTAGCGCCGCCTTCTCTAGCGCTTGGTTGACCGGGACGTCTTCGTGCGCGACCTCAACCGTCAGCTAGGGACTCCTTCCCACTGATTGCCTGTGGATTCCTGCAAAGAAAAGAGGACAAAGAGGCGCCCTAGCGGCCGTTTGCACTCCGACGCTCAAGTCAGCCAGCAAGAAACACCAAAACTGTTCACCTCCGTCTCTGAGCACCGCGTATGGCACTCTGAAGGTGGTAAAATAACTGTGTGTTGTGTGTATGTGTTCTCTCTCTCAGGCAAAAATATTCCCCAGTCCCTTGTTCGTAACTGTTGAAGCACGAGCAAGCAACTAGAGAGCTCTCGTAAATTTGCCGAAAATTCCAACCCCCTTTTCAACATTTTCCGCGATATTTAAACTACCCAAACATTTAAAGCGCCTTTAATTACAAACGTAACGCACTCAATCAGCGTATTTAATTTAGAAAACGTAGCGCATTTAAGACGTTGAAACGCTTAGGAGCCATTATAACACCTGAATGCTCGAAAGGGAAACTGTATTGAAGGACTTTAATTACCTGGTACCTGACTAAAGGGTGTTTCTATTCTGGCATGGTTGTGGTACACGTGGAGGTCCTCAGGACGCCATGACCCCATCTGGGGGCGTTTCTGCCCAGCTGGGGACGTTTCTACGTGTGAGTCCTCCTGCTTGGGAGTGCTACTGCGCTAGGAGTGACTTTTTGGGTGCCAACTCATGCCCCCAATTATCTAGTCACTTTACTTTGAGAGCGTATCTGCCTTCCTCTTGTACCCTGCACCCGGCTGCCCTGGGCGTGACCTTCCTCTTGAGTCGTATCTGTCCCACAGGCGTCTCTGGGGCGGCAGGAGCACTTCACGAGTCAGGCTGCCCTACACTAGTACTATTACTATGGCCTTGAAGCCACCTTTTCCTTCTCTTTATCACTGCCCGGGTTATCGGGACCTAAGGCCTCCCCACGGCGTCGCTCCCTCCATGGTCTTTCCTACCCATGGGTATCGGGGAACCACACCGGGATTGCCTCGCTTTAGCATTGTTTTATTTGGCGACGCCCTGGTTGGGCGACGCCATCACCTAGGCGACGCCTTGTCCGGGCGATGCTTCCTCTTGGCGATGCTGGCACTTGGCGTTTCTCCACCTAGGCGACGCCTTGCGTTGACTTTGACTCTCCAGTCGTTGACTTTGACCTTGACTTAGTCAACGCCCGGATACGGGACGGTACAAGGAATCACGAAGAAAATCCTTCTAAGATTGGTTAGTTTTGAAATAGTCTTGTTATTTTTTTTATCAATAAATAATAAAATAAATAAAAATGAATATTTCAGAACATCTACACAAATACTAAGAAACCTTACAAGGACTTACACAAATATGAAATACTCTTTAAACACCTCCATACCTTCTTGTGCCACCCCATACTAAATTTGAAAATACCATTTTATCCTTTTTTTTACCCCCTTGAATTTGAAATAATAAGCCTATGGATTATGTAATCCGGATAAATTCTGGATTACATAATCCGGAAGTCAATTTCATATTTAGAAAAGACTTCCGGATTATGTAATCCGGAAGCTAATAACACATCTGAAAAAAAGACTTCCGGATTACATAATCCGGAAGCTAATCTTATGTATAGAAAAGACTTCCGGATTATGTAATCCAGAAGCTAATCACAAAAGACTTCCGGATTGCATAATCCGGAAGCTAATTCTGAATCTAGAAAAAGACTTCCGGATTATGTAATCCAGAATATTGAAAAGGGTACTTTTGGAATAAGAAAAAATTTATGGGGGTGGCACAAGAAGGTATGGAGGTGCAGGAAGAAGCAGCCATATGAAACCGTCCCATGCCCAGACCTTGGCGTGTACTACACAAAAAATAAAAAGCACAGACTTGGCAAGCACAAAAAGTTATGCTTAAAGACTACAACCCATCATAGTAACCACAACCATAATTCAAATAGATGATCTTCTTAAAACTGCACCTTCAGCTCCTACAACTCCCACCTTCCAACTCCAAAGGGGTATCACTCTTTATATACTTGCTGCTTAAGGCACTGGCACAAACTCTGCAACACCTATATACAAGGCACACAATTGCAGCACCAAAAGGTGTAGCTTATAGTATAAGAAAATGATAAAAAATGGTAAGAAGAAAAGAGGTTTCTTATTCTCTTATGTGTATGGTTACATCACTTCATGTATAGGAAATATATAGGGAGTTTCTCCCTCCAAATTACAATCTAATTAGGTAGGGATACTAATCACGAGATTCTATCATTATTAAATTAATTGCATATAATTGGGTACAATATTATACAATATCATACAATATTGCATACAATAATTGCATATAATTTGATAATTATTATTTCCTTAATACTCCCCCTCAAGTTGGTAGATGAAGATCATGAACCCCCAACTTGTGTCGTAGCGTCAAAAATTGTTCCTTGCCTAGTGCCTTTGTAAAAATATCTGTGAGCTGATACTGTGTCGGTACATATGAAGGACTGATTATCCCAGCTTGTAATTTTTCTCGCACAATGTGACAGTCTATCTCAATGTGTTTTGTGCGTTCATGAAATACTGGGTTTGCTGCTATATGTAATGCCGCTTGATTGTTACAGGAAAAGTTGAGCTGGCAAGTTACATGGCACCTTTAAATCCTGCAACAGATATCGCAACCAAACTATCTCCAAACAAGTATTGGCCATCGCGCGGTATTCTGCTTCCGCTGATGATCTTGATACGTTTGTCTATTTTTTTGACTTCCATGAGATAATAGAAGAACCAAGAAAAATGCAATATCCAGATACTGATCTTCGAGTTGTCTGACAACCTCCTCAGTCTGAGTCGCAATAAGCTGTTAATGTCAGATTGTTTTCGGATGACAATAACAATCCTTGTCCTAGTGATCCTTTGATGTACTTTAGGACTCGAATTGCGGCATCCCAATGAGGTTTCCGTGGATCCTGTATATATTGACTTAGGGTCCGAACCGAAAATGCTATGTCAGGCCGAGTAATCGTGAGGTATATCAATCGTCCCACGAGTCGCTTGTATTTGACTGGACCATTTAATAACTCTCCATCGTCTGGTGTGAGTTTTAGGTATTGTTCCATTGGAAATTTGTCTGGACGAGCACCTGTGAGTCCCGTATCCTGCAAAATATCAAGCGCATATTTTCTTTGGGACATGTAAATACCAGCTTTGGAACGGGAAAATTCAATCCCTATAAAATATTTTAGGTCTCCAAGATCTTTAATGCGAAATTGTTGTAATAGACAATCTTTAACACACTGAATTTTTGTCAAATCATTTCTTGTCAAAAGAATATCATCCACATAAATCAAAAGGACAGTAAATGATGAGTTATTCTGTCTTGTGAATAGAGAGTAATCTGTCTTGGACTGTTGAAATCCTACAGATTTAATCACATGAGAAAATGTTGAAAACCATGTTCGAGATGCTTGTTTGAGACCATAAAGGGATTTGTTGAGTCGACATACAATATTCTCCCCCTGTCGATGATGTCCGGGTGGCAAGTCCATGTAAATAATTTCTTGCAATGTGCCATGTAAGAAGGCATTTTGCACATCTAGCTGGTGAGTAAACCAATTTCTGGTTGCTGCAATGGTGAGGAGACACCTCAAAGTTGTTAATTTTGTTGTTGGTGAAAAAGTTTCAGAATAGTCGACACCTTCAATCTGAGTGTACCCCTTTGCGACAAGGCGCGCCTTATATCTGTCGACGCTACCATCTGAGTTGTACTTTATTTTATATACCCATTTGCATCCGATGGGTTTCTGCCCAACGGGTAACGATGTCAAGGTCCACGTTTGATTTAGATGCAAGGCGAAAAGCTCTTCGTCCATTGCTTTTTGCCAATTTGGATCAAGGATAGCTTGAGCATAAGTGTGAGGTTCTTTGGTGGTTGTGATGTTAGGAAGATATGAACTATGTGTAGAAGAAAATCGTGAATTAGAAAGAAAATGATGCATAGGATACCTGGTTCCATTCGGCCGGTCTTGGGCAGTGGTCGAATGATTGGCTTGGGATCCTGTTACGTAGTCTTGAAGCCAGGAAGGTGGGGTTGATGTGCGACTGGATTGTCGAACATGAAGGTCGGTTGGAGAAGGTTTGGTAATGGGTGTTAGACTTCTTGGCATGGGAGAAGAAGGTTGGTCTACTGGAGGTTCAGGTGTATTATGACGAGTAGGAGAAGAAGGTTGGTTTGGTGGAGGTTCAGGTGCATTGTGACTAGTAGGAGAAGAGAGTTGGTTTGATGGAGGTTCATGTGTATTGTGACGAGTAGGAGAAGAAGGTTGGTTTGATGGAGGTTCAGGTGCATTGTGATGAGTAAGAGAAGAAGGTTGATCGAGTGAATGTTGGACAGGAGTGGGTAAGTCAATGTCAATAGTGGGAAAAATACCTTGTAATGGAGGTGAGGATTGTGTCTGTGACTGTTGGCAGAATGGGAAAACATTTTCATGGAAGATGACATCCCGACTTGTAAAAAAAGTGCCTGCATCTATATCAAATAATTTGTATGCTTTTTGACTGTGAGGATAACCAATGAATATGCATTGTCGGGCGTGCAGATCAAATTTTTGCTTAGGTGAAACAACAGTTGCGTAACAGAGGCAACCAAAAGTTTTTAAGTGAGAAAGTGAAGGTGATTGATTATATAGTAGCTCAAAAGGTGATTTATTTTTTAGTAAAGGTGATGGCAAGCGATTAATGATATATGTGGCGGTTAAAACGCATTCTCCCCAAAATTCTAATGGCAAATTGGACTGAAATAGGAGGGCTCGTGCTGTGTTTAAAACGTGTCTATGTTTGCGTTCTACTACTCCATTTTGTTGAGGAGTGTAGACACAAGTGCGTTGACATTCAATACCTTTTTTGAGAAAAAAAATCATACATTGAAATAAATTCCAGTCCGTTGTCAACGCGGATGGTTTTAATAGATGCCTGAAATTGATTTTGTGCAAATGTAATGAATGACTCTAAGAGATGTTGGGTTTCAGATTTGTGATTCATAAGAAATAGCCAAGTACATCTAGTATAGTCATCGACTATAGTGAGAAAAAAACGTTTTCCAAAATGAGTTGGGGTTTTATGAGGACCCCAAATGTCACAATGCAATAGATTAAATGGAGAATGAGATTTTATTGTGCTTAAAGGAAAGGGTAGCCTTGTCTGTTTAGCTTTGGGACAAATACTACAATTATTATGAATGGGAATGAGTTTTTTACTGATAGGGATAGGTAGTAAGGAAGATACAAGTTGTAGACACGCCGAAGAAGGATGTCCGAGACGCTTGTGCCATAAATCAGGGTCGATCGATATTTGAGATGCGTGGGCTTGGTTTGGAAGAGGGGACATGTAGTATAAGCCTGCGTGTTGTTTACCTGAACCAATCATCCTCCTCGTAGCCAAGTCCTGTAAAACGCAACCATGTGGAGTAAAAACGACACAACAATTTAGTGAATTGATTATCTTGCTAATGGACATGAGATTTAAATTAAAAGAAGGAACACAAAGAACATCTTTGAGAGTGATTTTGTCATTGAATTTAATTGTGCCTGTAGATGAGATGGGCGCAGTTGAGCCTGTGGGCAGATTAACATTTGAAATAAATGATGATGAAGTGTGTGTGACAAATTGTGAATCAGATGCAATGTGATCGATTGTTCCGCTATCCAAAATCCATGGTTTCATAAAAGCAGAATTAAAAGAGGAGTTATGGGCAAGTAGACCTGCAGAACTAACAAACGTGTCACTTTTACCGTTATTGTTGAGCGAGTAAATAGCCTTTGCCAATTGCTGAATTTGCTCAACACTGAAGCCTTGTACGAGGTTTCTATCGTACTCGTTACTTTCTTTGCCAGACATAATTTTTTATTTAGGGGATAAAAATAAAGAGGCTTGTAAGGGAACCAAGATCGGTGCTCTAATACCATATAAGAAAATGATAAAAAATGGTAAGAAGAAGAGAGGTTTCTTATTCTCTTATGTGTATGGTTACATCACTTCATGTATAGGAAATATATAGGGAGTTTCTCTCTCCAAATTACAATCTAATTAGGTAGGGATACTAATCACGAGATTCTATCATTATTAAATTAATTACATATAATTGGGTACAATATCGTACAATATCATACAATATTGCATACAATAATTGCATATAATTTGATAATTATTATTTCCTTAATATATAGAACATCTTCACGTGAAAAGAAACTAGCGCACCACACTTAGCAGAACCAAAGAACCAATGTTGCTGGCCCTAAAAGTTTAGCATTCCATGGTAGCATTGCCTTTCATGTGCTGCATAGGATCTCTAAACAGGTTATGCATAAGCCTCTAAAAGCATGGTGACTTAAAGACTTCAAAGCCTCACCATTCCTTCTCTATTTATCTTCAAACGACACCTCCTGCATTCCATAAAGCCCCTTAACCAAGGCCATCTGCTAAAGGCTATTTTCTTTTACCTTAATAGGTTCGTGGATAAGAGGTTGACATGGAAGGCATGTTCTAGGTTAGGAAAGTGGTGTTGGATGCTTTGGTTAAGGTTTTCTCAAACCTTGGAAGAATCTTGGATGATTTTTGTGTGTAGTGAAATTAGTAAAAGTGTTCAATAATGTGGCTACGGTGTATAAGGTTGGGAATGATGTTTTCAGTTACTTTTTAATAAGGTATGGTGTATAAGGTTTCTTGAATTATTGAAATAATTTGGTGGGGTGAAAGTGAAAAGGTGCAAACTAAAAATAAGGGTCCATAGTTATCTTCGTTATTGTTATCTTCGTTATTGTTTAAATGGAAAGCGCTAGCTGAAAGGTGTAATGGGAAAGGGATTGGCTTGGTTTTTCTTCAAAAGAAAGGAGAGACAAAATAAGAAAAGAAAAGGAGATAAAACAAGAAATATGTAAGGTGCAACTATCACATGTAGCCAAGGGAACAAATTAACTTTGATCTCCAAGGGAACAAATTAACTTTGATCTCCTCAAGCTCACCTTGTTTTAGATAAACTAAAAAGCACCATCAAGATGGATGATATTCTTGTCGGTTGACCTGGTTGCTGGTAGACTCTGGGAATAGGCTGTGACTCTGTCTGCCTCTGTTTGCTCTTTCCTTTGGGTGTTGGAACGCGGCTCCGTTGAAACAGATGGAGTCCTACCTGTTGATTACATTCCGACGACCAAGTCAGTACAGGACTTATAGAAACAATGAGTAATTAAGCAAGTAGTTTCAGTCTTAGAAACGATGTACCTTTACTAGGGATCTTAAATCCCTTTTATAGACTACTTTTCGGTTACTTCTTGTAACAACCCTTCTCTCACGAGAACCTTATCTTGAGTGAAAGTAGGTTTGAGGGAGGAGTCTGTTACAATGTGCACAATCTTAGTACGACAACTGCACAAAATCTTTCCTCCTTGGAGTGCACAATCTTAACAGCATGGCCGCCAGGGTACCAACTCATGTATCAGCCTAGGGGGCTCATCTGTTCACTGTAAGCGTACAAGCTTTTCATGCTTGCCGCTTATCCCCAAAAACCCTAACGCTCTTGGGCTTAGGCGTTTTTAGGAAATGTTTTAATTGTGCTAGACCCGAATGTACTAAACACACCACTCGCGTTTTTCCGCTGACTAGGCCTTATACACGTTGAGTATATGAATAATGAAGCTCAATGCACACATACATGAGGCCCACGTGGCCCATTAACTCAACGTCACCTGCTTGTCACAGGTGCTGACGTTCGATCACCGAGCGCTGAGCCTAGCGCTCTGGTCCAGTACACAAGCCCCCTAGGCTCGAACTGAAACTTGTTTCAATGAAGAGGCTAACTGCTCGCCCACAACGACCTACGTGTCTTATGAGCGATGTGACGCACACAATGTTTTGAGGTGACGTCTCACCATACTCCATCATGAGCGTACACGTGGGCATCACCAACAGTTGGGAAACGTTGCCGCTTTCGCTTCCCCTATACGTTAACGTTAACCCTTCAAAATTTTACGCTCTGTTCACTGTTTCATTCCCTTTCGCGCTTCTCTTTCGAATACTCTGCTCTCTCACTTCCTCAAACCAACCTCCTCGCCTCACTTCATCAAACCAACCTCCTCACCTCACTTCATCAATCACCTCAAGGTGCGTTTATCTTGTGCCTGCTTTTAATTTATTCAAATGCCTTTAATATGCTCATAACTGTGATGGGACTGTTTACATTTCTTGCCATTATGATTGTAAATGCCTCTATTTTTCACTTTGTCGTTCCCTTCTTCAAAACGCATGCGTTTCTTTATCTGAGCATTGTATTCGTTTGTTTGCTTTCTTTGTTTTAGATTTCCTGTATGATGGATTACAAAACCATGTATCCCTGGGCCCCTAGCCCCCTTTTAGAAGAAACCTCTGAGTTTACCACCCGTGAGAAAATAGTGTTGTATAGGAAGAGTGAGCACCCTAAGAAGAAATGTCTATTTGGTAGAGAAGACGATAAGTTTGTTAAGGTAGTGCCTTGTATGGTAGACGAGCTAGTCTGTTGTGATGAGGCATCGGATCCAGATGGCCCTTTTTGTTTCTTTTATTCTATCGTGTTAAAAAAACTTCTTCTTCGCCTACCCGTATACAGTTTCAAAAGAGCCTTCCTCACTGAAATCAATACTGCCCCTGCCCAGCTACACCCAAATAGCTGGGCTTTTGTTCGGGGATTTTCCATCCTGTGCCACCACTTTGGCCATCTGCCATTAGTGGAAGTGTTTTTATATTTCTTTAAGCCAAGAGATCAGGTCGCCAGTTGTGGGTGAGCAACGGAGTTGCTGGGAGAGTTTTGTTGTCTCTCTTCCAACAATCATACAAAGGCTTCAAAGGCAAGTTCTTCAAAATCCGCTGCAACAAGAACGATCCAACCCTCCTGAATGGGTTTCCTCTATATTGGATTGAGGAACCCGAATTCCAAAAACCCAAATGCCTTGAAGACCTGCCCCAACGAGAACAAGAGGTGTGCCTCTTCCTCTCCAACCTCAAGGTGGTGTTTAACACCGCTATCTTGATAAAGCATGAATACTGCCCTACGAGTCTTAAGGCATACATTGGTATCCCCCTTCCCTTTATTCCCGCTAGAGATATCTTGTATGTGTGTGTGTTTGCTAAATTTTCCCTGTGTTTATGTAGATAACATGCTCAGACTCAGCAAGAAGGATGTGACCGCTATGGCCAAACAAATGAAAACGGCTTCCCACGCCTCTCCTGCCAAAAAACTGAAGATATAGGCGATAATGGATGTGCCTGCTTCGGACGATGAGCACACGTGCTCGGGGCCCATTTTCAAGAGAAAACGAAAAACTGCCTCTTAGCCCACCGAACACTCAACCTATGACGGTCGGGCTCCTTCCAACGCCTCCCTCTACCCAGTCCTGCTCAAGACATTAGAGTGCATGAGAGTGGGGGAGATAACCTTCGAAAAGGAGGGTTATGGGATCCATCCTTGGATGCCACTTCTTTCTTTGAGAAGACCCTACTCCCTGTCGAGGCCAGGGTCGAGCTGGACAACTTGAGAGAAGACCAGCTGGTTGGTCAGATTGTGGGGCAACTGGGGCAGTACCTAGCTGCAAACTGCCTTGCCCTTTCCAAACTCATGAGAGGGAAAGCTTCAGCTGAGGAGGGGAACTCCAAATGACTTGCCAAGAGACTAAGGTCCTCTTGACTGAAAAGTCTAAGGAAGCCTTGGGATTGTCCGCAAGGAATGCTGAGCTCATTGCTGAAGTGGAGAAGTTGAGAGGAGAGCTGGCCCAGCCGGAAGAGGAACTAGTGCAGAAGGATGCCTCGCTGGAGAAGGCCAAGGAGGAGTTGACCAAAGATGCCACCAACTCCTATTTGGTGGGTTTCGATGATGTTGTTTCCCAAGTCACCTGTGTCTACCCCAAGTTGGACCTTTCCAAAATAGGGTTACGCAAAGTTGTCGTGGATGGGCAACTAGTAGATGAGGAATAGTAGTACGAAGTCCCTTGTTATCACCTTACTTTTGTAATCTTATGAACAATTTACGCCTTTTGCACATATATGAATGTTTTCTTGCTTTACTTCGACTAGTATAGTAGCAATGTATGTCTCGACCAAACACAACTTTTGTAACTTAACAATTAATTGATAAACGTCGATTATCGCCTCATGCTTAAGTAACATGGTCATCATGATAAATCAACCAATGGTAAACTGTGATTCAGGGTTCCTGAGCTCAGAGCCTCTCTGGGCAACAAGTCCTCTTATGCGAATCGCTATAAATGTTTATACTCCCTAAAGGGAGGTTCCATTGTGGTTCGTGCCAATACAATGGCGAGCGGCGATCAGGGTTACTTGAGCTCAGAGCCTCTCTGAGCAAAAGGTATTCACGCCTGAATCACTATGAAACTTTATACTCCCCAAAGGGAGGTTCCTGGTGTTATCAAAGTATACTGCAAGCATGTTTATCGAATAACTTTTTATTGGGCGACCTCATTAAAAAACCCTAGTAAGGGAAAAAGAGTGTCCCCTTAAACATTCACACTATACACAAATAGCATAATGCATTAACTGAAATAAAACTTAAGATTGGCCCCATTCCATGTCCGGGGAATAGTCCCGCCCTCTAAGGTCTCGAGCCTATAAGCTCTGTTACTGAGTACCTCTATCACGCAGAATGGGCCAGTCCATTTAGGAGACAACTTGTTCTCCAGCTGATAGGGGTGAACTTTTCGCATTACTAGGTCGACGACCTGGAACTGCCGAGGTCTTAGCTTGAACTTCTGTTTGTACTCTACCCTTCTTTTCAAGGCTTCAGCCTTGATGCGCGCTTCCTCTCTTACCTCATCCAGTAGGTCTAAATTCACTTTCCTTTCTTCGTTAGATTCCTCTGCCACAAAGTTTTGGAACCGCGGTGAACTTTCCTGGATCTCGATGAGAATCATAGCATCCAACCCATACACCAGGCTAAAAGGTGTCTCCCTGGTGGTGGATTGGGGAGTGGTATGGTAAGCCCACACAATACGAGGGACCTCGTTTGCCTAAGTCCCCTTAACTTTCTCCAACCTCCTCTTTAGGCCTCTGAGCAGGACACGGTTAGCAGATTCGACCTGCCCATTAGTCTGTGGGTGCTCTACCGAGGCGAACACTTGCCTGATGCCGAGCTCTGTGCATAGCAATCCTAGCTGTTGACTTGCAAACTGGGTGCCATTGTCAAACACCAAACGCTTTGGAATTCCAAAACAACAAACGATGTTCTTCTACATGAAGTGCTTTACCTTGTGGGTTGTTATTTGTGCAACAGGCTCAGCTTCTATCCATTTGGTGAAGTACTCAATGGCCACCACCAGGTACTTCTTCTGGCGAACTGCTAGGGGAAATGGGCCCAGAATGTCAATTCCCCATGTGTAGAAAGGTCACGGGCTGTGGATCGATCGCAACTCCTCTGGGGGTGCATGATGCCAATCCGCATGCTATTGGCATTGTTTGCACCACTGTGCATACCTCGTGCAGTCCTCCCTCATGGTCGGTCAATAATACCCTGCTCGAACAACCTTTGATGAGAGAGTTCGTCTGCCGATGTGACTCCCATAGATACCTTCATGGAGCTCAGCCATAATACGTGTGCACTGCTCACCGCTCACACAGGACAAGATAGGGTCAGTGTAGCCATGTCTGAGCCATTTTTCATCCACCAAAGTGTATTTGCATACACTCTTCTTGAGGATTTTGGCCTCCGTCGGCTCCTGCGGGAGTAGGCCATCAGCCAGGTAACGCCTATAGGGTGTCATCCAGGTTTCACCTACGTCGACCAAGCAAACGTCCGACGATTCTCCCACTGACAAGTCGTAGGCACTTATCTTGTGTACCCTCAATGTTTCCTGAGTTAACAATCGATGCCCTCTCCTTCCACCTTCTAAGACATTCACCTGTTGGACCTCCTCCGCGCAGCCTGTGGTGGTCCTGGGCGCTTTTAGGGTTTCCTGGATAACTGACTTCTGTCGGCCCCCCTTGCTCCAGCTGGCGAGCTTGGCCAGCAAGTCAGCTCAGGCATTATGCTCCCTAGTAACGTGCGCCAGCTCGAACGTAGCGAGGGTCTCTTTTAATAGCATCACATACTTTAAATATGAGGCCATTCGGGGATCCTTGGCCTGGTACTCACCCATAACTTGTCCAGTTACTAGGAGTGTGTCACTTTTTACCAATAAACTTTGAGCGCCCATCTCTTTGGCTAGCAATATTCCTGCCACCAGTGTTTCGTACTTAGCTTGGTTATTGCTGGCTTTGATAGCGAATCTCAGGGCCTGCTCAATTAGTAAGCCATTTAGTCCTTCCAAGATGATACCAACCCCCCTGCCCTGTTGGTTAGAGGACCTATCCACGGAGAGGACCCACTGGAAATCTCCAGTGTCTAGCTGGGTGGATGCCAAGGAGAGCTCTACCACGAAGCAGCGTAGACTTGTCCCTTGATAGGTCCTCTTGGCTCATACTACACATCAAACTCGGACAGCTTGATCGCCCAACGCACCATCTGACCCGCCACGTCAGGTTTATGCAAGACCTTGCGGATGGGAAGGTCGGTCATCACGATCACTGTGAAACTTTGGAAATAGTAGCGGAGCCTCCGTGCTGTGAATACCACTGCTAGGGCCGCCTTCTTAATGGCCTGATAGCGCACCTCGAGCCCCTACAACACTTTGCTAACAAAATACACAGTCCTCTGAACGTGATCTTGCTGTTGTACTATGACCGAGATGATCGCTCAATCTGTGCTAGTGAAGTAAAGACGGAGGGGAGTACCTAGCAGCGGTTTGCACAAAACAGGCGGGTTGACCATGTACTCTTTCAGCTTGAGGAACGCTTCTTCTCACTCACCTGTCCACACAAATCGGTTGTTCCTTCTCAAACATTGGAAATAGGGATGCCCCTGGTCTCCATCAGCTGAAAAAAACTGGGACAGGGCGACCATTCATCCTATAAGCTGTTGTACCTCCTTCACCGAGGTCGAGCTTCTCATCGCTATGATCGCCACACACTTCTCGGGGTTCGCCTCTATTCCCCTCTCGGTGAGAAGAAACCCCAAGAACTTCCCTGCTTCCACCCCGAATATGCACTTTTCGGGATTTAACCTCAAATTATACCTGGCTATTATGGTGAATAGCTTCTCTAGATCAACAATGTGCTGGTCCTTCTCCTTGGAGGTGACGACCATGTCATCCACATATGCTTGCATGTTTCGCCCTATCATGGGGGCGAGAACCCTGTCCATCAGCCTTTGGTAGGTTGCGCCAACGTTCTCAAGCCCAAAGGGCATAACCTTGTAGCAATAACTGGATAGCTCTGTCATGAATGCCGTCTTGCTCTCATCTCGGGGGTGCATACAAATTTGGTTATACCCCGAGAACGCATCCAGAAAGCTGAGAAGTCGGCAGCCTGACGTGCTGTCCACCAAGGCGTCCATGCTGGGCAGCGGAAACGAATCCTTCAGACAGGCCTTGTTCAAATCCGTAAAATCGACGCACATTCTCCACTTCCCGTTGGCCTTCTTGACCAACACCACGTTTTCCAACCACTCAGGCTACTGGATTTCCTTTATGTGGTTGACACTCAACAACTTTGGGTCTCTTGCCTGATGACTAGGCGTCTTTCCTCGTTGAACTTCCTTTGCCTTTGTAGGACAGGTTTGACCTTTGGATCCATAGTGAACCGATGGCACAGAAAGTCAGGGTCGATGTCGGGCATGTCCGAGGCAGACCATGCAAAGGCGTTCAGATGCCGTGTTATGACTTCGGCGATCTGGTTTTGCATTTCTTGGCTTAAGGACTTGCTAAGCTTGAACTTCTTTCCTCCGATCTCTCTTTCCTGAACCTCGCCTGCAGGCTTAGGTTGCCTTTCCCGGGTGATCTCCGCACGTGTGACCCCTTCTGCCTCCTGGGGCTGGGCGATGATTGCACATACTCCCCTTTTAGCCTTCAAGCTATTCTCGTAGCACTTTTTTGCCACCTTCTAGTCGAACTTGATTGTAACTACCCCTCCCTCAAGGGAAGGCAACTTGATTTTCATGTGCCTCATCGAGGCCACTGCTCCTAACCTGTTCAGGGCAGGTCTGCCTAAGAGGATGTTGTAGGCTGAAGGAACGTTAACGAAAAGGTATTTGATGTTGATGGTTAGAGATGAGGTGTCGTCCGTGAAGGTCGTCCTTAACTCCACATGCCTCATCACTTCTACCTGGTCTCCCACGAAGCCATACAAATAATCGTCGTATGGTCTTAGCTGGTCGGACGATAACTGCAATTTGTTAAAGGTTGACCAAAACATTACATCGACCGAGCTCCCCTGGTCGATGAGGACTCGGTGTACCCTTCTCCCTACCGTGACCATCGAGATCACCACTTGATGCAGATGAGCCTTCATATTTTCAGAATTTGTTGGTGAATGGCGGAAGCATCATGGATTGAAGATGAAGCAAGGTCCTCCTAAGAGTGGTGGTGACCTTGAAGGTGCATGAGAGGTAGGATTTCAGAGTGGTGAGGCCAACTCTACTTGGAAAGGGGAAATTTGTGAAGATTAAAAGCCTAACCTAAGAGGTTTTGGGCAAGAAGTGTGTTCCTGTCGGTTGACCGAGAAGATCTTCGTGCGTAGCTTTGACTCGCGAACAAGGACTCCTTCGTCTCCAACTCAGATCTTCACCCTACTCCGCCGTGAGTACCTGAAAAGGAGTGAGCAAAGGGCGGCCTCGCGGACGTTTGCACTCCGACGATCAAGTTAGCAAGCAAGAAACACCAAACACCTCCGTCTCGGAGCACCGTAACTGAATGCTCTGAAGGTGTGTAACTGAATCGTAACTAACTCTCTCTCTCTTCCCAACCACTCGTGCATACAATGAGTAAGCGAGCAAATGATCAGAAAGTGTGTAAACTGTTTAAAGCGTACCTTACTAAGATTTCAGAAAAGCTTATATACCTTAGGTTTCAGTGCTTACTGCCACGTGGCCTTCTGACTTAACCGCAACTCCACGTGGAAGGCCTTACAACCCTGTAACCCAACTTAGGGAAATTCCAGCGTGTAAGTCTTCCTTCCTCGAAGTGCATCTGGCGCGAGGGGTGACTACCTGGGTGCCAACTCATGCGCCCCAGCTTCTAGTCACTCGCCCTGGGAGTGTATCTGCCTTCCTCTCGTACCATGCACATGGTTCACCCCTGGGCGTGGCCCTCTCCTGGGTCGTATCTGTCCCAGGAATTCTCCAGAGGTGGCGTGGGTACTTCACGAGTCAGGTTACCCCTTACTGGTACTGGGACTATGGCCTTGATGCCACCTTTCTCCTCTCTTTATTACTGTTCTGAGGTACCAGGGCCCGAGGCCTCCTCGCCCGTACTGTGACCTCTTACTGTGCCGCCCCCTCCACGGTCTTCCCTACCCGCGGGTATCGAGGGGTGACATTATCGACGCCTGAACCTGGCGTCGCCTCAACCTGGCGACGCCCATACCTGGCAACGCCCACACCTGGCGACGCCCAACGTGGTCAACCTATTGACTTCCTCTCTTGGGGCCCCTTGGTGGGTCCCACCATATATTTGACTTTGACTTTGGTCAACGCCCGGGGATGGGTCGGTACAAAGTGAAATTGGCACATTTTGGCAGCAATTCACTAATGTATTAATCTTGAATTTACATGAGCTAAGCCCTTTTATTTATAGTGTTTAGAGGGCTGAAAATTCAAAAGAAAGTGGAGGGAAAATCAAATGAATTCCCTCCCAAAAGTGGAGCCTAAATGAACACATGGGGAGGGGTGTGTCTAGTTTGTATGCTCACCCCCTCCATGGGCTTTTTAGACCGACCTAGGTAAATTTAGAGGTTTTTAGAAACTCTAAGTTTACCTAGGTTGTTGTTTTAGGTGCCAAAATTAATTCTAAGAAAAATTACAAATAAATTTTCTATGATAATTTTGACAAGAATTAAAATACTACTCTACACTAGAGTTTATGACATGTAGAATGCGTCCTCTTGACCCCTCTTTGACCATAACTCTAGTGGTTGCCTCAATTTGAAATTTTGGTGGCCTTTCAATGGATTGGTGCTGGGTCCTTAAATCCAAGGCTTCGTCCTCGTCATTAGTAGGGGTATGTATGTGGCTGGATTGTGTCCATCATCTCCTCCTTCTTGAGAAAATCTATCCTCAGATCCACAGGGTTGATCTCGGATAGCAGCCTCTTGCTTTGACAACTATGCTCGTCCTACCGGATCAAACGTCAATCTACAATAAACATCAAACAAACATAAGATAAATTTCTTTCTTAAAAGAAAATTAAAAGAAAAGAAAACTAAACAAAAATAAGGCCCTTTATCTTTAAATTTCTTTTGAAAGAAAAACATATGACCCCTTTCAAAAATATTTTTGTTCACTTTGTGTTGTTTATTGCCCAAGATAGGAAACAACATCACAAAGTTTGATTTTTGAGATTTTTGTAAAGAAGAATGAGCGTTATATAATTGAAAAGAAGAGTTCAAAGTATTGCAATCCCCCTTTAAGGATTGTTTCTCAGCCATGCTTTGAGGGAGTGTCACAAAAGACTCTTTTTCTTTGTGGGTTTCCTCTTCTTCTTCCTTTTCAGTCAAACATTCTTCTATATTTTTTGTGGAGGAAATATTTATATCTATACCTGGTTCAGCTCCAAACATAGATTTTTCTTCAAGCATATCCTCACAAGGTTTTTCTAGAGAAGATAAAATGTTATTGATATCTAATTCAACTTCAGAAAAAGAGTTTTTTTGTACTTTCATTTTCTATCATCTCTTTTTCTCTCTTTTCTTTCTCTTCTCTAGCTTTCCTTTCGTCTTCCTCTCTTTCTCTTTTTTTCTTCTCTTCATCCCTCTTTTGTTTCATTTGTACTTGATCTCTTACCACTTGTGAATGTGGTAAAGGATTGAGTATAAACTTCTTTTCATTATGGGTGAGGGTAATCTCATTAGTTAGACCATTATGCATAGTTTTCTTGTCAAATTGCCAAGGTCTACCCAATAAGATGTGACAAGCTTCCATGGGTACTACATCACATAAAACGTTATCTTTGTAATTACCCACAGAAAACTCGACTTTCACTTGATTTTCTACAATTAGTTCCCCATCTTCATTGAGCCATTGAAGTTTGTAAGGTTTTGGATGAGGGACTACTTGTAGCTGTAGCTTTTCAACCATCCTAGTGCTACAACAATTGCAGCAAGAACCACTATCCACAATGAGAGAACATATGTTTTCAAAAACTTTGCATCTTGTATGAAAGATGTTCTCCCTTTGTGTTTCTTGGTTCACACTAGTTTGGTTTTTAAGGGTCCTCCTAATCATCATTAGTTCCTCGTCATAAGGATATACTCTCTCATTTTTCTCCTCCTCTTCTTTCCCACTAGGTGCATCATCACAACTACTATACTCATCTACCCCCCTTAAAAATAAAGTTCTTTGATTTGGGCATTGAGCTTGCACATGGCCTCTTCCAAAACATTTAAAACACTTAACATCCCTAGTGCGAATGGGTGGAGAGAGCATATCTTTACCTATACTTTTGGGAGTCTCTTTTGGTTTTTCCTTAGGTGTACTCTCCTCCCTTTTAAAATCTCTTCTTGGATAGGAGTTGGAGTATGAACCTTCCTTATGACTTGAAGTTTTCCTTAAATTTTGTTGTTCAACCTTGATACATAGTTGAACCAAATCATTCAAGTCTTGTTAAGGTAGAAGTTCAAATCTATCTCTAATCTCAAGATTAAGCCCACTTAAAAACCTAGCTATGATGGTGGATTCGTTTTTCCTAATGGAGGCTCTCATCATATATAGTTCCATTTTATTGCCTATACTCCTCTACACTCATGGTTCTTTGTTGGAGTCTTTGGAGCTTGTCCGTTAACTCCCTATTATAATAGGAGGGAATATGGCAGCGTCTTAAGGCTCCCCTAAGATCATTCCAATATTCTATGGGAGGATCCTTATGAAGACGTCTCTCTCTTTCAAGGGCCGTCCACCAATGCCTAGCATTGCCTTGGAAATTTAGAGTGGCTAAGGATACTTTGTTTTCTTCGCTCACATGGTCACAAACAAACAATTTTTCTACTTTCATTTCCCAATCTAGATAGGTTTCTACATTCTCTTTACCATGGAAATGAGGTAGATCTATCCTAACCTCTCTAGGGATTTCTTTCTTTTCTTTTCTAACTCTTCTTGGGGGTGGTTGATAATATTCATTGATCCTAAGGCTTTGTTCCCCACATGATTCATTACCCCTAGAGCTATATGTATGTGAACTCTTTTTGGATTTAGTGTACTCATCTTTAACCATTTTCAAATCATCTTGCATTTGAGCAAATTGAGTCTCATGATGCAATTGTCTAAATGAAAGTGCTTGAACATCTTGGGCAACTTTTTCCAAAAGGTTTTTAAGAATTGTCATATCACTTTCACTAGAATTGTGAGATGGAGAAGACATGGTTAAAGACTTGTGTCTTAAGTATTTTACCTAAAAAAAGATAAGGATAGTAGTGAAGGTAGCTTTCCAAGAAAGAGAGGTGAGTCACTAGGACTTCTTAAGTACCAAGTCTTTCCTTGCCAAAAACTATCCCTCAAAACTTGTCTCTCACCTTTTTCTAAGTAAACTATGTGAGTCACAAGTAGAATGAAGACACAATTTTATGCAAAGAAAACAATGCAAAGCAATTAAAAGAAATACAAGACAAATAATTAAAGCAAACAATTACTAAGCACAAATTAAAGATTGCTAACTAGAAAGCTTTAAACTAGACGTTTCCTAAGGTGAGACTTCTAGACACTTGGAGCCATTAAAGACACACTCACCGTCTACACGTAATTATTCCACTAATTAAACAAGATTGAATGTAATTACAACTCAAAGGAAATACAAAGAATTTGAATTACACAAAATAAAATTTAGCTTTCCTAACTATGCACTCCTTGGCTTGTGGTTGATCTTCTTTGATGTGTTCTACAATGTGTATGTGTTTGGATTTATATTTGCTGCAGCTCCTTACCTTAACCTCTTATGGTTAGCCAATTAAAATCTTCAAAACAATACCTACTAAGTAGGGATGGACTCACCACAAGGTTAATTCCACTTAACAAGCACCAATTTGAATTTTGTTCACCAACAATTTAGAGGTCAAGAAATGAAAGCAATAAACAATTCAAATTTAAAAATAGGACAACAGCAAATGGATTGATTTATAGGACACAACTAGAAGGAATATTGAATAAATTTGACAAGCAATCAAATAGGCACTCCACAAAAGGTGGCTCACAAATTGAACCTAGAGAATGGCACTAGAATTGATTAAAAAAAACCAAAACAGTACTACTGGAAATTTTTAGGTACAAAAAGCGTGACTTATAAAATTTATGCTGATTCTGAAATTTGAATCACAAACAATTCAAGGTCTTAGCAAACTTTTGGCGCTGGAATCCCACCAAAATTATGCACCAAATCAGGCGTCGGTCACGTAAGCTGGGCCCCACAAGCGGTACGCCCAAAGTTTCGAGGAGTAGTCAGGCGTCGGTCATCAGGATGTGTTGACGTGTCCTCGGACATCGGCGAGTCAAACAGTGGAGCTAGGCCACGAGAGGTGGATCCTAGACAACACACCAGTTACCCGTAGGAAGAAGACTAGATCACGAGGGGTCCATGCGTGTGGTGTGAATGATGTGTTCAGGCGTAACACAAGTAAAGAGCCACTAGAAGAGCTAAGGCCTGTGAGGGTTACTTTCCAGGGGTAAGTTGCATGCATGGCACGTGAACAACGAGGGAACTCCCAGGACGGATGGCCCCAGAGATTAGGTGCACAAGTTGGTACCTAGGTGGTCATCCCGTCAGAGGTTGCACTCCAGTAAGGGAGCCTTATGCGCTAGATTGCCCTAAGAGTGGGTGATAGCGGCGCTAAGGCACACCCTCAGTAACCCTAATTGCGGTTAGCGGAAACAACGGAAACCCTAGAGTATATAAAGGGTAGTATCAATCCTAAAAAGGTATGCAACATTTACGCGAATACACACACAAAGATTACACAGAGCTTTTCGGCTAAGTGTTTTGGTGTTTCCTAGGCCTAGTACTGACTTGAGCATCAGAGTGAAAACGGCCTCTAGGGCGCCCTTTGTCTTTGCATTTTTAGGTCTTTGATCAAAGAAAGGCACAAACGAAGGTAGAGAAAATTGGGTGTGTGATCATCATAGACATACGAAGGTAATCGAGTCAACTAGCAGGAACATTTGGCGCCCACCATGGGGCACAATTTAAAACATTGTCCCATTCACAAGAATCGAAGAAAGATCCATCAAGATGAGAAACACGAGGCAAGGATCCGTTGCACCAAATGGAGGCGAGAGCCTCACCCTGCAACAGACCATGGAAACGATGCAGGCCCTCCAAGAAACTGTGGCGGCATCAAGAGCGAATCAAGAACGTATCCAGATTGATCTGGCTGCGTCGCTAGCAAGGAATGAAGAATTGCAAAGAACCAATGAAGAATTGCGCAGGGATTTGCGGAATCAGACAGGGGAACGTGAGGTGGAAAAGCAAGAACCTGAGACACTACCCAGGGACTTCCCAATGCCATTCTCACAAGCGATCATGGACACCGTGATACCAGCCACGTTCGTGGGGCCCAAAGCCACCTTCACAGGTGTAGAGGACCTAGAGGCTCATCTCACAGGTGTTGGGGGGTCTGACGCGGTGCAATGCAACTTTTTCATGAGCACGTTGGTGGGCACAGCGATGGATTGGTTTATCAGCCTCTCTGATGGCCACGTGACGTCGTTCACGCAACTTTCTAAGCTGTTCAGAGAGCAGTACATCGCAAATCGTGCTCCCCCACCCATTTCTTACGATCTTTTCGACGTAAGACAGTAACAGGGAGAGTCCTGAAGGAGTTCCTCACTCGTTTTGGGGCACAGGTGGTGAGGTTGAACACCAAGGACAAGCCCATGACGGTACTCGCGTTCAGGAAGGGGATCGTGCCGGGACCCTTTAGTGAATCGCTCATCAAGAACTGCCCCATAACTTTCGGCGAGATTAGGCGTCGAGTGGTGGCCCATATTGTCGCAGAAGGAGAGGTCAACGAGAAATGTACATGCGTTGTCCACTCGTGCGCGTGAGCACTTCGTCGACCTTAGCCCGTGAGAGTGCATGAGGCAACGACGGAGAAGAGGGCCCCAGCGAAGCATCAGCCTTACGAGCCCAGGAAGCCCCAAACCAGGGGGCGCACAAGGGAGAATGTACCACAAAGGCACATCTTAGTAGTAGAATTGAAGGACCTGATCATCGTCCCCAACATAGCGGATAGATTGAAGATAACCGCAAAGACTGACAAGAAGTTGGGACCTAACAAGAACGCCTGGTGTGAGTTCCACCAAGCATTTGGCCACCCAATATGAAACTATTTGGCGTTGGGACACCAGTTAGACGAGCTGGTGAAAAATGGTTTCCTGAAGGGCTACTTGGTGGAGTCACAGGGAGCCCAGGTCTTGACAGCGCCAAGAGATAACCAGGGGCACGAGATACCAGTGCATGGGGAAATTCACACTATTTCGGGGGGTTTCTCAGGAGGAGGGTGCACCGCTTCTCAGCAGAAGAAGTATGCACGAGCGGTGATGGAGATCAAGATCAAGAAGAGAAAAAAGCCAAAGATGAAGATGCTCAAAAGATTATTAGCTCATCATCCTTTTTACCTTAAAGGATTACAAGGAGCAAATTTAAGGAATTAGGAAGTAGTGGTCAAATGTTTTCTCTTTTCTTTTGTATAAACTTTAAAATGCTTAAATATAGTGTTTAAGAAGGTGCTAAGATGGAAACCTAAAGATACCTCTTATGTAAAGCATCTTTAGATATTAGCTTTAGAACATTCTAGTAGATATCCCTTCCTCCTTCACTTTAGGCGCTAAAAGTGGGAGAGTTACAAGGGAACTTGAGTTAGCTTCTTTTGTAAGCTTCTTGTACTTATATGACCGGTCCTTCTCCTATATAAGGAGGGCTTGAGTCCTTCTAAATACAGATTTGATATTTTGAGTACAGAAATCCTCCCAAATTGGTGAGTGATTGAGAGACTTGTGTCTTCTCTTATTCTAGTCTTATCTTGAGAGCAATCTTGGAACTTAAAGTGGCAGCATCTACGCTCATCTTGAAGCTTTGCATCCTTCAAGTGGCGTGTTCCTCTCCAAGGACTCCAACCACATAAATTCTCTTCTCCTTTCTATCTTATTCATCCATTTCCATTCCCAAATAAACTCTAAAAACATGTCTTAGGCTTTTCTAATCTTTATAATCGGTTCTTTTTCTTTTTCTTGCACTTTTGTTCAGTTCATTTGATTCCTATCCTGTTTTGTTCGGTTCATTTCATTTCTTGACTGTTTTAATCGGTTCATTAGCTTCCTTTCATGCTTTTGTTCAGTTAATTTGCTTTCTAGAGAGTTTTTATCGATTCATTTGCTTTCTTGTTCATTTTAATCGGTTCATTTGGCAAGAAATGGGTTTCCTTATGAGTTTTGGCTTGGTTGCTTATGATTTAGGGAGTTCTTGAATGAAAGAACATTGATCCAATTCTAGAAAAGTGCCTAATCATATTCCAACTCAAGTTGAATCGATAACATGTCTATGAAACATCGCTATCTTGTTATTGGAATCATATCATGTGGTATCATGAGTCTTAGGTTTGTTCTTTTTTGTGTTTGAGTTGTTTTGCCACTTTTAATTCAAGAACTTTACATTCTTGTTGTTACCTTTCTGATTTAGGTTTATTTTGGGTATTTATTGCTGTTTTCTTGTTGTTATTACATTGTGTTTGTGTCATTTTGATTTTTGAATCCTTATAAGTTTTGTCAAAGTCATGTTTCTCCAAAAAAATGTTATCAATTCTATGTGGTCCTTTTGTTGTAATTTTTGTTTCTTGATTTTGTGTTTAGTACAGTTTTATGTGTTTGTTTCTTGATCCTTTGGTGCATTTTCTTTTTTAGTATTGAGTTCATACTTGTGTAATACACCTATATAAGTTCTTAAACATCATTTCTATTATGTCTTTGCTAGTTCTTAATTCTGTTTTTCTTTCCTATTAGGTTTCCTCTGTTTTCTTGAAAACGTGCTGACTGTTTCGATTTATTGCAATTTATTTGCTTACTGGAAATTTCTGAAATTCTGGATTTGAGTTCTTCAAAGTGTTATAAAAAATAGAAAAAAGAAGTACATCAAAATTCCAAGTACAAAAAAAATCATAAATGAAATACGTTCAGTGTGTAATTCTGCCGAAAAAAATACGGTAATCTGGCAATGATTTTGCAAAATTTATCGCAATTAATTGACTTACTATTTTTGTGTAATTCCAGTGCCATTGTTGAGATAAGATCTTGAAATTTTTGTGGTTACAATTTCATAATCCAGTTCGTTTTATACAAATCCAGATAAATCTGTGAAGTCACGCACAGTTTGCACAAAAATATTTTTCGAGTAGTTATGTTTTTGTTTTCTTCATCTATTCTAGTGCTTTTCTCTAGGTTTCTGTTGTGTGTCATCCTTTCATTGAGTACCTTATTTTCTTGCTTGTCTTTTATTCACTATTCTTTGTGTTTGTCATATCTCTTGTATTCCTTTTGTTATAGCCTTTCTTGTTTATACCTTTTCTTGTTTGACTTTTATTGTTCTTTAAGTTTTGTGGTGCTTTGGCTTTGAGATAGAGTGCTTTTGCTTTGACATCTTTCATTTGAGGTTACTAAGGCCTCAAGAGCAGATTGGTTAAGGGAAGTATTCCTTCTTAGAGTGACTTGAGTGATTTCTACCTTTCGGCACATTGTTACTTGTTCTTTGCTAACCTTGTTTTCTTACCATTGGTTGCTCTTGTGTTTGATGTTTTCCTTTTCTAATGGATACATATTCAAGTGCTGAATCTTCAAAACCACACTCTGCTCATAAGGCTTATGTTCTTAATGAGTTAAAAGAGGCAAAGAGGGCTCTTGCTCTCAAAGATGAAGCATTGAAAAGATTGGAAGAATGAATGGCAAAGGTTAAATTGAAGCAAGAGAGATCTTCCCATTCTTTTCATGGTAGACAAACTTCTCCTCGGCATTCTTCCAAAGACTCTTCAAATGCTCACGACCATGGAGAGGAGTCTAGAAGGAGGAGGCATCGTCATCATTCCAATGGAGGAAGCCACCACCGTGAACAAAGACATCACCAAGAGACCAAGCCTCAAGTTCCTTTTGTAAAAGTCCCTAGCTTTAGTGGTGATAGTGATCCTAATTTCTATATAGAGTGGGAGGCTAAATGTGAACACATTTTTAACACCTATGAGGTTGAGGAGGACCAAAAGGTGAAGATAGCCACCTTAGAATTTGTAGATTATGCCATGAAATGGTGGCATAACCTTGTAACGGGCGTTTTCTATAACAAGAGACCTCCCGTGGTCTCTTGGAACGATTTGATAGAGTGTATGCACTTTAGATTTGTGCCACCACACTTCAGGAAAGACCTCATGTTGAAGCTCCAACTGTTTCAACAAGGCACGCTAAGTGTGGATGCCTATTTTAAAGAGTTAGAAACGCTTTTACTTCAAGTTAATTTGAAAGAGAGTGAGGAAGCTATGATAGCTAGGTTTTTCAGTGGCCTAAGAAGGGATATTCAAGATGTTGTTGAACTTCAAGAGTATTCATCTTTGGGATCTTTGGTTCATCTTGCAATGAAGGTTGAAGCCCAAATTGCTAAAAGAAATGCTTTTAAAAACTCTCTCAATGATGGTTACTACAACAACTCTTGGAAAAATAAAAACTCTTTTTCAAAGCTTCCTTCTAAGGATTCTTCTTTCAAACCTAAGGAGTCTAGGCCTTCTTCTTCTACTCCTAAATCTCCAATCAAATCGTCTAGTAAGAAATGCTTTAAATGTTTGGGTTATGGTCACATTGTTTCTAATTGTCCTTCTAAAAGGAATATGTATATGCATAATGGCATTGTAGTTAGTGAGCATGATTCCGATTCACCTAAGCATTCTTCACATTCTAGGACATCAAGTGAGCATGAGAGCGAAAGTCCACTTGAAGGAGATTTGTTGGTTGAGAGACATCTTCTTGGTCAAGTTTTACAACCCTTTGATGAAAGTCAAAGAGAAAATATTTTTCATACAAGATGTCTCATTCAAAACAACATTTGTTCTTTAATAGTGGATGGGGGTAGTTGTGCCAATGTGGCTAGTACAAGAGTAGTAGATAAGCCTGGGTTGCCTACTATCTCTCATACAAAGCCCTATAAGTTACAATGGCTAAGTGAGGTGGGCGAAATCATTGTTAACAATCAAGTCCTCATAAATTTCTCTATAGGAAAATACAAAGATGAGGTCTTGTGTGATGTCGTGCCCATGGAAGCTACACATGTTCTTTTTGGGAAGGCCATGGCAATTTGATAGAAAAGTTTTTCATGATGGCTTTACCAATAAAATTTCTTTTGATTTCCATGGTCACAAGGTCATATTAAAATCTCTCTCTCCAAGAGAAATCCATGAAGACCAAATTCTTATGAAGAAAAAGAGGGAGAGTGAAAATGTAAAGAGTTCAAAAAAATCCCTTCTTATTTCTAGCCATGTGGTCCAAAAGGAAATAGTTTCCCAAAATCCTATCTTTTTAGCTATTTCTAGACCTCTTAAGTTAGAAAAACTTGAGGATAGTCCGCATTGTTTGGATAACTTGGTAGAGGAATTTCATGATGTGTTTCAAGATCCTCCTAAAGGGCTTCCACCTTTAACAGGGATTGAACACCAAATTGATTTAATTCCAGGTTCTTCTTTACCAAATCGTCCCGCATATAGGACCAACCCAAGTGAAACTAGGGAAATTCGCCAACAAGTAGAAGAGTTGATTGCTAAAGGGTGGGTTCAAGATAGTATGAGCCCTTGTGCCATGCCTATTATACTTGTCCCTAAAAAAGATGGGACATGGAGGACGTGTTCCGATTGTAGGGCTATAAACAACATTACAATTAAGTATAGGCATCCCATCCCTAGGCTTGATGATTTGTTGGATAAATTGCATGGTTCCCAAATTTTTACCAAAATTGATCTTAAAAGTGGGTATAATCAAATCCGTATAAAACCGGGTGATGAGTGGAAGACCGCTTTTAAGACCAACTTTGGCTTATATGAGTGGTTAGTTATGCCATTTGGTTTAACTAATGCACCAAGTACATTCATGCGTCTCATGCATCATGTTTTAAGACCATTCATTGGTAAGTTTGTAGTTGTTTATTTTGATGATATCCTCATTTATAGCTTGTCTTTGCTTGACCATAAGATGGATGTTAGACAAGTATACTAACCTTGCTAAATGTATGTTTGCACTTGATCATATAGAATTCCTAGGGTTTGTTGTTAGCATTAAAGGGGTGCATGTAGATCAATCCAAGGTAGTCGCCATTCAAAATTGGCCAACACCTACCAATGTGAATGATGTCCGAAGTTTTCATGGCCTTGCTTCTTTTTATAGAAGGTTTGTGCCCAACTTTGGTACCATAGCCGCCCCTCTCAATGATATAGTAAAAAAGGATGTGGTTTTTAAATGGGAAGAAGAGCAACAACACGCTTTTGATGTTTTAAAAGAAAAATTGACTAATGCTCCCATTTTAGCCCTTCCTAATTTTGCTAAAACATTTGAGATAGAATGTGATGCTTCAAGTATAGGCATTGGGGCTGTTCTCCTTAAAGAGGGCCACCCGACAACTTATTTTAGTGAGAAATTGAAAGGTAGTCATCTCAACTTGTTAGAGCTTTGTTTACTTGGCAACATTACCTTTTTCCTAAAGAATTTGTGATTCATAGTGATCATGAATCTCTTAAATATTTGAAAAGCCAAAACAAGCTCAATAAGAGGCATGCTAAGTGGGTGGAATTCCTTGAGCAATTTCCTTATGTGATCAAACATAAGCAAGGCAAAATTAATGTTGTTGCCGATGCACTTTCTAGACGATATGCCTTGCTCAATCTTTTAGGTTCTCAATTTCTTGGGTTTGATCATATTAAGGATCTTTATCATGATGACCTTGATTTTTCTCTTATCTATCAAGAGTGTGCTAAGGGTGGACACAAATTTTTTTTTATACAAGATGGCTTTCTTTTTAAAGGAAAACGCCTTTGTGTGCCCCACAGCTCTATTAGACAATCTCTTGTTAGAGAAGCACATGAGGAAGGATTAATGGGACATTTTGGGGTTGCAAAAACTTTAGATGTGTTACATGAGCATTTCTTTTGGCCTCATATGCAAAAATATGTTCATAATTTGTGTGATAAATGTATTGCATGTCGTAAGGCTAAATCTAGAGTGCAACCCCATGGTTTATATACCCCTCTCCCTATCCCTTCAATGCCTTGGATTGATATTTGTATGGATTTCATCTTAGGATTACCCAAGACATCAAAGGGTAAGGATTCTATCTTTGTGGTAGTGGATCGTTTTTCCAAAATGGCACATTTTATTCCTTGCCACAAAGTGGATGATGCATGTCACATTGCAAATCTCTTCTTCAAGGAAGTGGAGCGTTTACATGGACTTCCTAGAAGTATAGTATCCGATAGAGATTCCAAGTTCTTGAGTCACTTTTGGAAGACCTTGTGGGGGAAACTTGGTACTAAACTTTTATTTTCTACTACTTGCCACCCCCAAACCGATGGTCAAACCGAAGTGGTCAATCGAACCTTGGGACAAATGTTGAGATGCTTTATTTCTGGGAATCCAAGGGTTTGGGAGGATTTACTACCACATGTGTTGAATTTTCTTATAATCGTGTAGTAAATTCTACCACCTCACATTCTCCTTTTGAGGTTGTCTATGGGTTTAATCCCTTAACACCTCTTGATCTTCTACCTATTCCGATACTTGATGATGTATTATGCAAAGATGGGGATGAAAAGGCTTCTTTTATAAAAAATTTGCATAATGACATCAAGTTACGAATTGAGAAGAAAGTTAGCAAGTATGCTGAACTTGCCAACAAAAGGAGGAAAGCATTATTGTTTGATGTAGGTGATTGGGTTTGGCTTCACTTGAGGAAAGATCGTTTTCCTACTCAAAGAAAGTACAAACTTATGCCTCGTGGAGATGGACCTTTTCAAGTCCTAAATAGGATTAATAATAATGCTTATGAGTTAGATATGCCTGATACATTTCTTGGAAGCCATACATTTAATATCAGTGATCTAACTCCTTTTTTTGTAGGTCTCCAGAATTCGGGTCGAACACTCTCCTACTCGAGGAGTATGATGGAGATCAAGATCAAGAAGAGAAAGAAGACGAAGATGAAGATGCTCAAAAGATTATTAGCTCATCATCATTTTTACCTCAAAGGATTACAAGGAGCAAATTTAAGGAATTAGGAAGTAGTGGTCAGATGTTTTCTCTTTTTGTAGTATCTTTTGTATAAACTTTAAAATGCTTAAATATAGTGTTTAGGAAGGTGCTAAGAGGGAAACCTAAAGATACCTCTTATGTAAAACATCTTTAGATATTAACTTTAGAACATTCTAGTAGATATCCCCTCCTCCTTCACTTTAGGCGCTAGAAGTGGGAGAGTTACAAGGGAACTTGAGTTAGCTTCTTTTGTAAGCTTCTTGTACTTACATGACCGGTCCTTCTCCTATATAAGGAGGGCTTGAGTCCTTCTAAATACAGATTTGATATTTTGAGTACAGAAATTCTCCCAAATTGGTGAGTGATTGAGAGACTTGTGTCTTCTCTTATTCTAGTGTTATCTTGAGAGCAATCTTGGAACCTCAAGTGGCGGCATCTACACTCATCTTGAAGCTTTGCATCCTTCAAGTGGCGTGTTCCTCTCCAAGGACTCCAACCACATAAGTTCTCTTCTCCTTTCTATCTTATTCATCCATTTCCATTCACAAATAAACTCTAAAAACATGTCTTAGGCTTTTCTAATCTTTGTAATCGGTTCATTTGCTTTTTCTTGCACTTCTGTTCGGTTCATTTGATTCCTATCCTGTTTTGTTCGGTTCATTTCATTTCTTGACTATTTTAATTGGTTCATTAGCTTCCTTTTATGCTTTTGTTCAGTTCATTTGCTTTCTAGAGAGTTTTTATCAGTTCTTTTGCTTTCTTGTTCATTTTAATCGGTTCATTTGGCAAGAAATGGGTTTCCGTATGAGTTTTGGCTTTGTTGTTTATGATTTGGTGAGTTCTTGAATGAAAGAACATTGATCAAATTCTAGAAAAGTGTCTAATCATATTCCAACTGAAGTTGAATCCATAACATGTCTATGAAACATCGCTATCTTGTTATTGGAATCATATCAAGCGGTGATGTCAGGAGAGGCGCAAGAGGCAGATCAGGCCCTTGACGTTGACCTTGTCTTCACCAAGGCCGACCTTCGAGATGTCGTCCCCCACGAAAATGACTCTGTGGTGATCTGGGTAGTGACCGCAGGGAGAAAGGTACACCGTGTACTGGTGGACCAGGGGAGCTCGGCAAATGTGATGTTCTGGACGACCTTCAACAAGTTGCAGTTGTCCCCTGATCAATTGAGGCCTTACACTGGCTGTTTGTACGGCTTTGCAAGAGACCAGGTGGAGGTGCGTGGGCACCTAGAGCTGAGGACCACCTTCACAGATGGAGTCGTGTCTCGCACAGAGAACATAAGTTACCTCGTCGTTAACGCCCCCTCAGCCTATAACATGTTGTTGGGTAGACCCAGACTAAACAGGCTAAGGGCGGTGGCATCGACGAGGCACATGAAGATGAAGCTGCCTAACTTGGGAGGAAAGGTGATCACCATCAAGTCAGATCAGAAGGAGGCTAAGAGATGTTATGAGAATAGCCTCAAGACAAAGAGAGGGGTGTTCATGGTCACCACACGAGACCCAAGTGAAGAAGGGGTCGCCCGTGCAGAGATTGCTAGGGAGAGGCGACCCGAACCAGCAGGAGACGTCCTGGAGAGGAAGATTGGTGGCAATGTTAGAATGTATAGGTTTAAACTAGAGAGGGGGGGGGGGGGTGAATGGTTTAAAGAGGGTTTTCGAAAACTTTTAAGCCTTGAATGAAATTACTTCAAGAATATCTTGATGAAGAAACCAGTTTTTCAAAACACAAAGCACAAAGCACAGCACCAGAAAAACAATCGGTTGTTTCACAGAAACAATCGGTTGTTTATACCAGTTTACAAATATAAAAACTGAATTTAAAGAGATTAAGAATAGAGAGAATGCACAAAGAGGTTTATACTGGTTCACTCTAAACCCAGAGCTACATCCGGTCTTCTCAGAAACCACTGAGGAAATCCACTAAGCAATCAAACCTAGATCACTTACAACACAACCAAAGAAGTGACCTTGATCCCCTCAAGACACACACTTCTCTTGGTCAGCACAACAACACTAAGAATGTTGATCTTGATCCCCTCAAGAACACACAACACTTCTCAGCAACCACACAAGGTTCTTTCAAAAGATACAAAGGATTACACTTGTTACAGAACGAATCTGAAATCAATACAAGCAGAAAATCCTATCTCACACTCTCTAATCAAACTCAATCTCTAAGATATCTAAACTTTTTCTCTTAATAAAAAATCAGTGAAAAACTCAAATATGTTTTTCTGTATATATTCAAAGATGTTGTTTGTTATCAAATCTTAACAAACTATATATTGGATTTAAAGATTGGTCAAAGCATTAAAAACTGGAACTTAAACAGTTAGAAAAACATTTAATGCTTAGTCAAAGCACAAAACAGTTTTCTATTATGGTCCCGAAACAAACAATCGGTTGTTTCCACGAATCAATCGGTTGTTTTGGTTTTGACATCAATTCAACCATAAAAACAGTTTTCAACCTTTTCTAAAAACACTTAAGTATAAAACAATCGGTTGTTTCGACAAAACAATTGGTTGTTTTTCACTTAGTTTGAAAAACACTTTTCTTTTAAAAGGATTGAGAATGCCTATGCTTTGGATTCAATCAAGAGTGGATTATACATTAATTCTACCCCAGATCCTATCTAAAAGACAGCTCAGCAACAACAAGCACATGTAGCCTTTCATTATCCTTCAAAGGGTTTGGATTCTTCAAAGCTTGAACACACTTGGTTCAACAATATCTCCTTATTTAATGAAGACAAATCCCTGGTGCTTGTGTTAGATCTGATTGAATCTGAAGCAGTACCCGCAAAAATAGCATATATACTGATGGAGATCAAGCCCAAGAGAACATGGAGGCCACTCATCAAGCTCAAGAAGAGGTGGAGGCACAAATGGAGGACGCCCATGGAGGTCAAAGTCCACCTCAAAGGATTACAAGAAGCATGTTCAAAGCCTTGGGAGCTAGAGGACATTTATTTTCTCTTTTTGTAGTGTCTTTAGTTGAAGGTGCTTAGAGGGAAACCTTAGAAACCTCTTTTGTTATAGCATCTTTTAGGTTTTAAATAGGACCTTTAGGGGGGTGTATTAGTAGATAGGTGTAGGAGTAGAATAGGGGGTGCCAAAGTGAAGGAAGGGATCACACCTTCCTTGCTTAGGCAATTAGCGCCGGTTCTAGATGGCTTTTGGAGGGAATTTTGAATTGTTTAGCTTTCATTTTTCAGCACATTAGGCTATAAATAGAGGTGCCTTCCTTGTAAAATGCAGATTTGATTTTATCTAAAGAAACTATACTCAAAATTGGAGTGAGCATTTGGAGAGCTTTTGAGCTTCTACTCTAGTCTTATCTTGAAGGACCATGGTTTCCTCAAGTGGCGGCTTCCACACTCATCTAGGAGCATCCATACTTCTAGTGGCGTGATCATCCAACCTATCTTCCATCTTCATGAGCATTCTCTTCTCCTTCCTTTCTTCTTTTTCAATTACTCTTGTTGTCTTGTGTTCTTGAGCATTTTTGGTTCGGCTGTCCTTAATTTTCCAGCACCTATGTTTTGGTTTTCTAAATTCTGTTCGGTACATTTGTTTGTGGTTTAATTTTGTTCGGTCTTCTCTTTTATAATTCCTTTGTTGATTCAATTTGACAATATTTGGTTCATCCAAATGAGTTTGGGAATTGGTACTTGTATTGGTGAGTTCTTGACTTAGAACCATGATCCAACTTCTAAGAAAGTGCCTCTATATTTTCCAGCTCAAGGTGATTCCTCAAAGTGTCAAGAATCTTGTTCTATGTGGCTATTGGAATCACATCATGTGGTATCATGAGTCTTAGGTTCATTCTTGTTTAATTGTTGAGTTGTGTGCACTTTATTTCAAGACCTCTTTTTAATTTCTTGCAATTTAAGTTTCTGTTTTAGAATTTTAATTGAGTATTCTTGCTGTTTTTCTTTTGCTCCAAGTGTTTGTGGAAAGGTTTATGGCACTCATCATTCTTATGAGTATGGTTGCTCTTTTGGAATGGCATTATCCTTCCTAGAGTTTACCTTAAGCTTCCTTCCACTTGTTACAATTTGTGTTGTGTCTTTTAATTTTTGAATCATGTTAAGTTTTGTCTTAGTCATGTTATTCCATATATGTCATTACTTCTAGTAGTACTTTTATTGTTTTGATTGTTTCTTGCTTTAGTGTCATATATTTTTTCTGAATTGATGTTGATCCTTTGTGCATTTTCTTTTTAGAATTGAGTTCATACTTGTATTCTAGACCTATACAAGTTCCAATGCATCATTTTCTATTATGTCTTTGCTAGTTCATCATTCTGTTTTTTTATTCCTATTAGGATTCCTCTGTTTCTGAAAAGAGTGCTTACTGTTTTTCCTTATTTCAACTGATTTACGTACTGTAAAATTCTGAAATTCTGGATTTGAGATATTCAAAGTGTTAGAAAAGCATAGAAAAAAGAATCATTCAAAAATATGAAGTACACAAAAAATGATAAATAAAATAAAAAAAGTGTACATTCCTGCCGAAAAAAATACGGTAATCTGGCAGTGATTTTAAAAAATTTATTTCTCTCAATTGGCTTACTGTTTTTAATTGATTCCAGTGCCATTTTTGAGTTAACATCTTGAAGTTTCTGTGGTATAAATTTCATAATCCAGTTCGCTCTACAACGTTCCAGTTAAATCAGTGAATATCAAACACAGTTTGCATAAAAAAAAAAAAAATCCAGTAGCTAAATTTTTTGTTTTCTTCATCTACTCTAGTGCTTTTCCTTAGGTATTCTTTTGTGTGCCTACTTTTCTCATTGAGTTCTTTATTTTCTTGATTGTCTTTCATTCTTACTCTTTGAGTTTGTCTTACATATAGTATTCCTTTTGCAATTACCTTTCCTTGCTTATACCTTTTCTTGTTTGTCTTTATTGTTTCTTTGGTTTTGTGGTGGTTTGCTCTTAAGATTGGTGTGCTTGCTTTGACATATTTCATTTGAGGATTCCAAGGCCTCAAGATCAGATTGGAGCAAGAACATTATTTCTTTGAGAGTGATATCTTTTTCAGCCTTAAATTCACTTCGGCAGTTTCAATTGCAAAGCTCACTGTTTTTTTTTGCTAATTTTTAACTTGTTTGCTGTTTTGTGTGTTTGCTGTTTTTTTTAATTACAAATGGCTGGATCTTCAAGTGATGCATCCTACAAGCAGAATTCTCCTTCCAAAGCTTCAATTCTTGGTGAATTACATGAAGCTCAAAGAACAATTAGAAGGTTGGAGGAGAAATTGCAAAAGATGGAGGTCCAACAAACTAGACCATCTCCTTCTATCCATGATGGACATCATTCTCATAGACCATCTTCAAGAGCTTCTTCAAATGATGTTGGCCGTGAAGATGAGCATAGGAGAAGGAGACCTCCACCCCAAGTCCATGGACAAAGACATCATCACCAAGGGGAAAGAATTCACTACGGCAATGGCTTCTACCATGATGCAAAGTCCAAGCTTCCTTCGGTCAAACTACCTTGCTTTAATGGTTCTAGTGATCCAAATGTGTATTTAGATTGGGAGGCTAAGTGTGAACAAATTTTTGAGATCCATGAGATCCAAGATGAGCATAAGCTCAAGCTAGCCACCCTAGAGTTTAGTGATTATGCCATGAAATGGTGGCATGGAATTGTAAAGGACATTATCTATCACAAGGGTCCTCCCGTGGACTCTTGGAACTCTTTAAAGGATCATATGCGCGCTAGGTTTGTGCCCCCACATTTTAGGAAAGACCTCATGTTGAGACTCCAACGGTTTCAACAAGGCACGCTAAATGTGGATGAATATTATAAGGAGCTTGAGACGCTTGTGCTTAAAATTGAATTAGAAGAAAGTGAAGAAGCCATGGTTGCTAGGTTTGTGAGTGGTCTTAGGAAGGATATCCAAGACATTGTTGAGTTACAAGAGTATTCATCATTGGGCTCTTTAGTTCATCTTGCAATGAAGGTGGAAGCCCAACTTGCTAAGAAAAACTCTTTTAAAAATGCTTCCAATAATGGATACTACTCCAAGTCTTGGAGAAACAAAACTTCTTTTTCAAAACATCATTCCAAAGATTCTTCTTTCAAACCCAAGGAATCTAAGCCATCAACATCTAGACCTAAGTCTCCCACTAGAACATCTAACACTAAATGCTTTAAATGTATGGGTTATGGTCATATTGCTGCAAATTGTCCTTCCAAACGAAGTATGTACATGCATGAGGGCATTGTAGTTAGTGAGCATGATTCGGATTCTTCAAAGCATTCATTGCATTCTCATACATCTAGTGAGGAAGAGAGCGAATGTCCACTTGAAGGGGACTTGTTAGTTGTGAGAAGACTTCTTGGACAAGTTTCACAACCTTTTGATGAAAGTCAAAGGGAAAATATTTTCCATACAAGATGTCTTATTCAAAACAACATTTGTTCCTTGATAGTGGATGGGGGTAGTTGTGCAAATGTGGCTAGTACAAGAGTAGTAGATAAGCTTGGTTTGCCTACTATCTCTCATACAAAGCCCTACAAATTACAATGGCTTAGTGAAGTAGGAGAAATAATTGTTAATAAACAAGTCCTCATCCATTTCTCCATTGGAAAATACAAAGATGAGGTATTATGTGATGTTGTGCCCATGGAAGCCACTCATGTTCTTTTGGGAAGGCCTTGGCAATTTGATAGAAAAGTTTTACATGATGGCTTTACCAACAAATTATCTTTTGAATTCCATGGTCACAAGGTTACTTTAAAATCTCTCTCTCCAAGAGAAGTCCATGAGGACCAAGTTATCATGAAGAAAAAGAGGGAGAGTGAAAAAGATAAAAAAGATAAAAAAGATAAGAGTTCTAAGCCTACACTCCTTGTGTCTAGGCGTGACATTGAAAGGGAAATAGTGGCTCATCATCCTCTTTTTTTAGCCATCCCTAGAACTCTTAGCATAGAAACACTTGTTGATAGTCCTCATTGCTTGGAAAATTTGGTAGAAGAGTTCAAAGATGTGTTTCAAGATCCTCCAAATGGACTTCCACCTTTGAGAGGGATTGAGCACCAAATTGATTTGATACCGGGCTCTTCTTTACCAAATCGTCCCGCATATAGGACCAATCCAAGTGAAACCAAGGAAATTCGCCAACAAGTTGAGGCTTTGATTGAAAAAGGGTGGGTGCAAGATAGCATGAGTCCTTGTGCTATGCCTATCATCTTAGTGCCAAAAAAGGATGGCACATGGCGAATGTGTTCGGATTGTAGGGCCATCAATAACATAACCATTAAGTATAGGCATCCCATACCTAGACTAGATGATTTGTTGGATGAATTACATGGTTCAAAAATCTTTTCAAAGATTGATCTTAAAAGCGGCTACAATCAAATCCGTATCAAACCGGGTGATGAATGGAAGACGGCTTTTAAGACCAACTTTGGTTTATATGAGTGGTTAGTTATGCCTTTTGGTTTAACTAATGCACCAAGTACCTTCATGCGCCTCATGCATCATGTTCTTAGACCTTTCATTGGTAAGTTTGTTGTGGTTTACTTTGATGACATTCTCATTTATAGCTTATCTTTGAATGACCATAGGTTGCATGTTAGGCAAGTTTTGGAAACCCTTAGGAAGGAACATTTGTATGCTAACCTTGCTAAATGTATGTTTGCTCTTGATCATATAGAATTCCTAGTGATGTGATTCCAATAGCCACATAGATCAAGATTCTTGACACTTTGAGGAATCACCTTGAGCTGGAAAATATAGAGGCACTTTCTTAGAAGTTGGATCATGGTTCTAAGTCAAGAACTCACCAATAACTAGTACCAAATCCCAAACTCATTTGGATGAACCAAATATTGTCAAATTGAATCAACAAAGGAATTATAAAAGAGAAGACCGAACAGAATTTAACCACAAACAAATGTACCGAACAGAATTTAGAAAACCAAAACATAGGTGCTGGAAAATTAAGGACAGCCGAACCAAAAATGCTCAAGAACACAAGACAACAAGAGTAATTGAAAAAGAAGAAAGGAAGGAGAAGAGAATGCTCATGAAGATGGAAGATAGGTTGGATGATCACGCCACTAGAAGTATGGATGCTCCTAGATGAGTGTGGAAGCCGCCACTTGAGGAAACCATGGTCCTTCAAGATAAGACTAGAGTAGAAGCTCAAAAGCTCTCCAAATGCTCACTCCAATTTTGAGTATAGTTTCTTTAGATAAAATCAAATCTGAATTTTACAAAGGAAGCACCTCTATTTATAGCCTAAGGTGCTGAAAAATAGGTGGGAAATTTCAAATAAACTCATTTGAAATTCCCACAAAAAACAAGTCACATGGGAGGTGTGACCTTTTTCTACTATGACACCTCCCAAAAACTACACCTACACCACTCTCCTAAGTCACATGGGTAATGTGACTTTATTTTACATTTTCACACTCCTTTATTTAATAATCACACCTCCTAAAAACTATACAAGAGTATTTCAAAACTTGGCCTTGCCCCTCATGGGATGGACTTGGGCTCTTTGGGCTTTGGCCTTCTTGGGCTTGGGCTTGGGCTTTGGGCTTGGGCCTCATCTTTATTTTATGTCTTCTTTTAATTTTGAGAAGACTAGAAGGAAGAACTTCAAATGTGAGGGTGGATGTCCTCTTCCTCCATTAATAAAAGCCTCCTTTATTTGATTCTCATCACCTAGGGTTTGTTGTGAGTTGGAGAGAATTCGTCCACGAATTCTGAATCCCTGCATATAACAAAGTCAGTTTAGTTTTACAATTAAAAGTGGAAGAAAAATGTAAACATGACTTAGCATTTGTAAATAATGGGATTTCAGAAAAGGAGGTTCTATAAATCGACCAAGTTGGAAAAATTTGTTTGGGAATGATGTGATGTTTTGGAAAAAGACCTCTTAAATGGTGACAACCATTAGGAGGTATGAACAAATCATCCCTAACATTTTTTAACCAAGATGGTGGTAAAATAGGAACCTTGGGTAATAAAAAAGATAAGGAAGGAAAACACCTTGGAGGTGAAAGGATAAGACCCATGTCAACTTGGCCTTCTTTTTCTTTTTCTTGTTTACTTGTGGTAGGTGGGTGAGTTAGGTCTTGTTTTACCTTGTTGATCTTTAAGATTTGCTTTTGTGGACAATGAAGAGCTATGTGCCCAAAACCTAAACATTTAAAACATTTGATATTTGAAGTTTTGGTAGGTGACTTAGGAGTAGAAAGATTTGTAGTAGAAACGTTGTTTGGAAACATGGTTTGTTTGGAAAAATTGGAAGGAGAAATTTTGTTTGCATCCTTCCTAGAAGAGTTGTAGAAATCATCATCATGAGTCTTTTTGAAAGTTTTGTTCAAAAGATATGATTCTACCTTGATGGCTTTGCGAAACACGCTCTTTAAAGAAGAATATTCTTTTAATTCTACAAAATCTCTAATATCTCTTTTCAAACCACGTACAAACCATTTAATCTTTGACTCTTCATTAGCATGCATATTCATTTTAGTCAAAGTTGTTTCAAAATCTTTAAAGTATTCATCTACCATCCTATGTCCTTGAGGAAGCCTTTGGAACTTCAACAAGTGTTCCTTCCTAGAAGGAGGAACAAACCTCGCGCGCATACACTCTTTCAAAGCATTCCAAGAAACCACGGGAGGTTTCTTGCGATATATAATGTCCATTACAATTTTATGCCACCATTCTTTGGCATAGCCCAAAAAGGATAAAGAAACTAATCTAAGTTTTTGGTCATCTTGGACCTTATACACATGAAAATAATGGTCAACCTTAGTCTCCCATTCTAAATACACATTAGGATCACTATCACCATTAAAACTAGGGACTTTTTTACAAGCAATGTTGAACACTTGGTGATATCTTTGGTCACGGTTATAGCTCTCTTCATGAGAATGATGGTGATGCCTCCTTCTTCTATGTTCTTCTTCACCAAGGACTGAAACTTTGGAAGGAGAATGCTGTTTGTAAGATGCACCACTTGAATAGCCAGCCATTTTGCAAATAAAAAACAGCAAACACACAAAAACAGCAAACAAGTTAAGAAACAAAATTAGCAAAAACAGTGAGCTTGGCAATGAAACTGCCGAAGTGAAATGAGGCTGAAAAAAGAGATCACTCTCAAAGAAATAATGTTCTTGCACCAATCTGATCTTGAGGCCTTGGAATCCTCAAATGAAAGATATGTCAAAGCAAGCACACCAATCTTAAGAGCAAACCACCACAAAACCAAAGAAACAATAAAGACAAACAAGAAAAAGGTATAAGCAAGGAAAGGTAATTGCAAAAGGAATACTATATGTAAGACAAACTCAAAGAGTAAGAATGAAAGACAATCAAGAAAATAAAGAACTCAATGAGAAAAGTAGGCACACAAAAGAATACTTAAGGAAAAGCACTAGAGTAGATGAAGAAAACAAAAAAAATAGCTACTGGAAATTTATTTTTTTTTAAAAAAGGCAAATTGTGCTTGATATTCACTGATTTAACTGGAATTATGTAGAGCGAACTGGATTATGAAATTTAAACCACAGAAACTTCAAGATGTTAACTCAATAATGGCACTGGAATCAATTAAAAACAGTAAGCCAATTGAGAGAAATAAATTTTTCAAAATCGCTGCCAGATTACCGTATTTTTTTCGGCAGAATTGTACACTTTTTTTATTTTATTTATCATTTTTTGTGTACTTCGTATTTTTGAATGATTCTTTTTTATATTCTTTTCTAACACTTTGAATATCTCAAATCCAGAATTTCAGAATTTTCCAGTAAGTAAATCAATTGCAATAAGGAAAAACAGTAAGCACTTTTTTTCAGAAACAGAGGAATCCTAATAGGAATAAAAAAACAGGATGATGAACTAGCAAAGACATAATAGAAAATGATGTATTCGAACTTGTATAGGTCTAGAATACAAGTATGAACTCAATTCTAAAAAGAAAATGCACAAAGGATCAACATCAATTCAGAAAATTATATGACACCAAAGCAAGAAACAATCAAAACAATAAAAGTACTACTAGAAGTAATGACATATATGGAATAACATGACTAAGACAAAACTTGACATGATTCAAAAATTAAAAGACACATCACAAATTGTAACAAGTGAAAGGAAGCTTAAGGTAAACTCTAGGAAGGATAATGCCATTCCAAAAGAGCAACCATACTCATAAGAAGAATGAGTGCTATAAACCTTTTCACAAACACTTGGTGTAAAAGAAAAACAGCAAGAAAACTCAAGTAAAATTCTAAAACAGAAACTTAAATTGCAAGAAATTAAAAAGAGCTCTTGAAATAAAGTGCACACAACTCAACAATTAAACAAGAATGAACCTAAGACTCATGATACCACATGATGTGATTCCAATAGCCACATAGAACAAGATTCTTGACACTTTGAGGAATCACCTTGAGCTGGAAAATATAGAGGCACTTTCTTAGAAGTTGGATCATGGTTCTAAGTCAAGAACTCACCAATAACTAGTACCAAATCCCAAACTCATTTGGATGAACCAAATATTGTCAAATTGAATCAACAAAGGAATTATAAAAGAGAAGACCGAACAGAATTAAACCACAAACAAATGTACCGAACAGAATTTAGAAAACCAAAACATAGGTGCTGGAAAATTAAGGACAGCCGAACCAAAAATGCTCAAGAACACAAGACAACAAGAGTAATTGAAAAAGAAGAAAGGAAGGAGAAGAGAATGCTCATGAAGATGGAAGATAGGTTGGATGATCACGCCACTAGAAGTATGGATGCTCCTAGATGAGTGTGGAAGCCGCCACTTGAGGAAACCATGGTCCTTCAAGATAAGACTAGAGTAGAAGCTCAAAAGCTCTCCAAATGCTCACTCCAATTTTGAGTATAGTTTCTTTAGATAAAATCAAATCTGAATTTTACAAAGGAAGCACCTCTATTTATAGCCTAAGGTGCTGAAAAATAGGTGGGAAATTTCAAATAAACTCATTTGAAATTCCCACCAAAAACAAGTCACATGGGAGGTGTGACCTTTTTCTACTATGACACCTCCCAAAAACTACACCTACACCACTCTCCTAAGTCACATGGGTAATGTGACTTTATTTTACATTTTCACACTCCTTTATTTAATAACCACACCTCCTAAAAACTATACAAGAGTATTTCAAAACTTGGCCTTGCCCCTCATGGGATGGACTTGGGCTTTTTGGGCTTTGGCCTTCTTGGGCTTGGGCTTGGGCTTTGGGCTTGGGCCTCATCTTTATTTTATGTCTTCTTTTAATTTTGAGAAGACTAGAAGGAAGAACTTCAAATGTGAGGGTGGATGTCCTCTTCCTCCATTAATAAAAGCCTCCTTTATTTGATTCTCATCACCTAGGGTTTGTTGTGAGTTGTAAAGGGGTCCATGTGGACAAAACCAAGGTGGTGGCCATTCAAAATTGGCCTACACCGAAATCTTTGAATGAGGTCCGAAGTTTTCATGGGCTTGCTTCTTTCTATAGAAGATTTGTCCCAAACTTTGGTACCATTGTCGCACCACTCAATGACATAGTGAAAAAGGATGTGGTCTTTCATTGGGGAGAAGCACAACAAAATGCTTTTGATACTTTGAAAGAAAAATTGACTAAAGCTCCCATCTTGGCCCTTCCTAATTTCACTAAGACATTTGAGATTGAGTGTGATGCTTCAAGCATAGGTATTGGGGCTGTTCTCCTTCAAGAGGGCCACCCCATAGCCTATTTTAGTGAGAAATTGAAGGGAAGTCATCTCAACTATTCCACCTATGATAAAGAATTATATGCACTTGTTAGGGCTTTGTTTACTTGGCAACACTATCTTTTTCCCAAAGAGTTTGTGATACATAGTGATCATGAATCTCTTAAATATTTGAAAAGCCAAAACAAACTTAACAAGAGGCATGCTAAGTGGGTGGAATTCATTGAGCAATTTCCTTATGTGATCAAACACAAGCAAGGCAAAATAAATATTGTGGCGGATGCTCTTTCTAGAAGATACACCTTGCTAAATCTTTTAACCTCTCAATATCTTGGTTTTGATCACATTAAGGAACTTTATCATGATGACCTTGATTTTTCTCTCCTCTATCAAGAGTGTCTTAAGGGAGGACACAAAGACTTTTTTATTCAAGATGGCTTTCTTTTTAAAGGAAAACGTCTTTGTGTTCCCCAATGCTCTATTAGATTATCTCTTGTTAGAGAAGCTCATGAGGGGGGCTTAATGGGACATTTTGGGGTTGCTAAAACTTTGGATGTGTTGCATGAACATTTCTTTTGGCCTCATATGCATAAACATGTTCATAGTTTGTGTGATAAATGCATAGCTTGCCGCAAAGCTAAATCTAAAATGCATCCCCATGGTCTTTATACTCCTCTTCCTATCCCTTCAATGCCTTGGGTAGATATATCTATGGATTTCATCTTAGGCTTACACAAGACATCAAAGGGAAAGGACTCCATTTTTGTGGTAGTGGATCGTTTTTCAAAGATGGCTCACTTTATTCCTTGCCACAAAGTGGATGATGCATGCCACATTGCAAACCTCTTCTTCCAAGAAGTGGTTCGTTTGCATGGGATTCCTAGGTCTATAGTGTCCGATAGAGATCCTAAGTTCTTGAGTCACTTTTGGAAGACCTTGTGGGGCAAGCTTGGAACTAAGCTTTTATTTTCTACCACTTGCCACCCACAAACTGATGGTCAAACCGAGGTGGTGAATAGAACTTTAGGACAACTATTGAGATGCTTTATTTCGGGGAATCCTAGAGTGTGGGAGAATTTACTACCCCATGTTGAGTTTGCATATAACCGAGTAGTAAATTCTACCACCTCCCATTCTCCTTTTGAGGTGGTCTATGGGTTTAATCCCCTAACACCTCTTGATCTTCTTCCTATTCCCCTTCTTGACGATGTCTTGTGCAAAGATGGGGATGAAAAGGCTTCTTTTGTAAAAACTTTGCATAAAGACATCAAGAAGAGAATTGAGAAGAAGGTTGGCAAGTATGCTGAACTTGCCAATAAAAGGAGAAAAGCATTGTTGTTTGATGAGGGCGATTGGGTTTGGCTTCACTTGAGGAAGGATCGTTTTCCTACTCAAAGGAAGTCCAAACTAATGCCTCGAGGGGATGGACCTTTCCAAGTCCTCAAGAGGATTAATGACAATGCTTATGAGTTAGATATGCCTGATACATTCTTAGGTAGTCATACTTTTAATGTCAGCGATCTAACTCCTTTTTCTGTAGGTCTCCAGAATTCGTGGTCGAATTCTCTCCAACTTGGGGAGTATGATGGAGATCAAGCCCAAGAGAACATGGAGGCCACTCATCAAGCTCAAGAAGAGGTGGAGGCACAAATGGAGGACGCCCATGGAGGTCAAAGTCCACCTCAAAGGATTACAAGAAGCATGTTCAAAGCCTTGGGAGCTAGAGGACATTTATTTTCTCTTTTTGTAGTGTCTTTAGTTGAAGGTGCTTAGAGGGAAACCTTAGAAACCTCTTTTGTTATAGCATCTTTTAGGTTTTAAATAGGACCTTTAGGGGGGTGTATTAGTAGATAGGTGTAGGAGTAGAATAGGGGGTGCCAAAGTGAAGGAAGGGATCACACCTTCCTTGCTTAGGCAATTAGCGCCGGTTCTAGATGGCTTTTGGAGGGAATTTTGAATTGTTTAGCTTTCATTTTTCAGCACCTTAGGCTATAAATAGAGGTGCCTTCCTTGTAAAATGCAGATTTGATTTTATCTAAAGAAACTATACTCAAAATTGGAGTGAGCATTTGGAGAGCTTTTGAGCTTCTACTCTAGTCTTATCTTGAAGGACCATGGTTTCCTCAAGTGGCGGCTTCCACACTCATCTAGGAGCATCCATACTTCTAGTGGCGTGATCATCCAACCTATCTTCCATCTTCATGAGCATTCTCTTCTCCTTCCTTTCTTCTTTTTCAATTACTCTTGTTGTCTTGTGTTCTTGAGCATTTTTGGTTCGGCTGTCCTTAATTTTCCAGCACCTATGTTTTGGTTTTCTAAATTCTGTTCGGTACATTTGTTTGTGGTTTAATTCTGTTCGGTCTTCTCTTTTATAATTCCTTTGTTGATTCAATTTGACAATATTTGGTTCATCCAAATGAGTTTGGGAATTGGTACTTGTATTGGTGAGTTCTTGACTTAGAACCATGATCCAACTTCTAAGAAAGTGCCTCTATATTTTCCAGCTCAAGGTGATTCCTCAAAGTGTCAAGAATCTTGTTCTATGTGGCTATTGGAATCACATCATATACAATCCAATGCTTCTTACAACAACAGGTTAGATTTTCACATATTGAAAGCATATTTTCAAATAAACAATCGGTTCTTTATACGAAACAATCGGTTGTTTTTATCAGCAGCAGCAGAAAACAGTTTTATATCAGAGATTTTAACAAAATTAGACAGTTTTAGAGAAAGATACACAAGAACCAATTAATTCTCCCCCTATTTGTCTTAGAAATAGACTCTAACAGATTTAGGAGAGATTATTTAGATCAAGGATACCTAACTCATTTCTTAGAAAGAAGAACCTCTCTTTTGGTAGAGGTTTGGTGAAGATATCAGCTAACTGCAGTTTTGTCTCCACAAACTTCACTTCACAGTCCCAATTGCTTACATGATCCCTGATGAAATGATGGCGTATCTCAATATGTTTGGTCCTTGAGTGCTGAATCTGATTTTTGGTAAGATTGATGGCACTTGTGTTGTCACACATTAAAGGAACTTTGCTGATTTGTAATCCAAAGTCTGCAAGTTGTTGTTTGAGCCATAGAATCTATGCACAACAACTTCCAGCAGCTATGTACTCAGCCTCAACAGTAGAGAGAGCAACACATGCTTGCTTCTTGCTATGCCATGAGATAAGGCTTGAACCAAGAAGGTGGCAAGTGTCACTTGTGCTCTTTCTATCTAGCTTGCAACCTGCAAAGTCAGAATCTGAATAACCAATTAAATGAATTGGAGAGTGAGAAGAATACCATAACCCAACAATTGAAGTTCCTTTGAGATATTTCAGAATTCTTTTTGCAGCTTTGAAGTGTGACTCTTTAGGATTTGCTTGATATTTTGCA